>NW_025999983.1:10603882-10634499 GCF_001458135.2 Marmota marmota marmota
AGCGAAGAAGCGGTGCGGGTGGGAGGGCACTGGGGGGGGGGGGGCTCCGGCTCTAACTGAACTTGTGTCACCAGCTAACACCTCCTCCAGGGACAGACAAAGCACAGTCTTCAGAACCTGAGGACAGGTCAGATTTCGGTGGAGAAAGAAAGCACCAAACAGACTGTTTGGTGTCCACGCTAAGCAAGGCGATGCACCCATGCAAATAACAAGCTCCGGTGGGTCAGGGAGCTGTTTAGGGGGTGGTGCGTTCGGTTTGCAGGAGGGTCCCACTCAAATTCCATCAAGTCATCCCAGTAGATATGTCTGTAGTCTGTTAGCCATGGCATTAGAACTGGAAGAAGAGTCCAAAGCTGACACTATTGATACAGGGTCCACTCTCTCAGAGTGACCCTGGGAACCTGGTCATCACCATGGTACAAAAGCAACCACTGTATCATGTTTGCTCATGTAATAGGATTGACCAAGGAAGAGCTAATCTCCTAAGCTTGAGGCAACAGAAATTTGAATCAGGTGGATTATAAACTGAAGAGGATTCACAATTGAGGTGCTCTCTGTGCACTACTTTGCTTTGGCTATAAAATCCTGTAGGGGAGTTTTTTTTTTTTTTTTTTTTTTTTTTTTTGCTGAGAAACCACCTGGAATGCTCTAGAATAAAGTCATAAGAAAAAGCAAAAAGAGATCAAAAACTTTAAACCATATTATAGGAAAATAAGAGTCTGGACTTAGTTAAGCTAAAATCAGATCAGGTGACACTTACATCATGGTTTGGTTATTGTACCAACATTTATGGTCAGAACTGGTTGATCCAGAGAGATCAGAACAGAGGGGCTGGTGTTAACAAGATGTCCTCTTCCAGGTTACATGGCTTCCTCATTGAGAGATTCACAGGGGAGTTCCCACTCTGTGAGAACCACCTGGGGTCAGTCTCATTGCACTCTGGTTTGCAGGTGAGCTTCGGTCTGCTGGAATGCCCTCCCCAAGAATGAACTTTTTAAATGTGTTTATTACTTTGGCAATTTACTTACTGGCTTCATTCATTCCTTTGTTTATTTGGTGTTCATTGAGCTCCTGCAAAGAACTACACTCTTTTCCTGGGGCCACAAGTGTGAAAATATGTGTCTTGTTCATACTGTGCCGTGGAGACAGATGTGAGTACCCATATGCCCCATACAAACAAGGGGTTGAACACTACAGAAGGGGCATATGTCCAATCCCAGGGCCCACCCAGGAGGGTGCATTTGGAAAAGTTCATATAAGAGGTAAACATCTTACCCTTAGCTAACAGGATGAGTAAGAGTCTGTTGCACAGCAGGCAGGAGGAAGCCTTAGGTAAAGCCATTCAGGGATAGGAGACAGCAAGTGCAAGTGGGTCCATCCAGGGAACAGTGATTCAGGTTGTGGGGTCTCAGTCTGGCAAATGAAGCCAGAGTCAGATATTGAAGGGTTTACTTGATTGTGTAGAATTTAGTCTTCTTTTATTTAAACTTGAACCCACTGGTGAAAGGTCTTCCTCATTCCAGTATACTAATTCTAATGTTCCCATTGATTATTAATTGTTCAAAATTAATAACCAGCAGTCTTTGAGTCGATTTTTATCTTTGACACTATGAACCTCCATTACAATCTGACATGGAAAATAACTTCAAAGCAACCACCCTGATACTTTGTTAGCTCATTATTATTAGAACTGATTGGAGTCCAGCGTAGTACCAGGAAATGATACGAAGTGAATCTAGTCTGAGCTTCACCTCAACAAGGGTAATGTGTATATAACTTTCCTTCTTAAGAAAATGCAGCTATGGCGTTTATATCCTGGGATATTAAAATACATATTGATACACTTGCCTATGAGTGCAGCTTGAATTTTTTTTTCTGAAAAAAATTAAGGTAAGGAATAAATCAGCTGAAAACCCCAGTTTATTTGGTTTTCATTAATTTTGTTGATTGTGCCTAAGTTTCTTCTTAAGCACTAACAAGTCTTATTGAATGTAATGCTGCATTTATTTAAAAATAAAATGCTGGTTGTCATGTTTGGTGTAAAAGTGCCCTGGTTCCAGGACCCATTGAAGATTTCCATTCCAAGCTCCGAGTCTGTGGTTTGTCGTTCAATTTTTAGATTCTCCACAAAAACATTTCTCTAAAGAAAAAAATATCCTCAGCTAAAGAACATGGAGGAACGCCAGGCACTTAGCTGATCCCTGTGAGTTGGCAGGCTTGGAAAAGCATCTTCCAACTGATTTTCAGGCAGTGTTAGCAATCAACAAATATTTCCTGAGCATTGCACATACACATTAAGCATTTCTTTGAAATAAGATGCTAGAAAAAGAGAATGTGCGCTTAAGGGTGATGTTGGACCCTGCTTCTTTATGGAGACATTTGTACCCATTTCCACACTCAGGATTGAGAAAACACAGTGAGCCTTTGGGGGGGAGGTGGTGGAATAAATAAAAAGAGCTCTGCTTTGTGCACATTCACCATGAACAAGACATTTAAACTCAAGGTCAACATAAAAGGGTCCGTTGCCTGCACATGGGCACGTGTGTACAAGCCAAATTGGAGACCAGGAAGGGGGGTAGTGAGAAGTGTGGACTGCAAACCATGTAAGTGTACAGCATAAAAAAGAATAAAATTCTTCAGAGTAAATTTAACCAAGGAGATGAGAAACACATACACTTAAAACTTCTAAGACATTAATGAAAAAAGCTGAACAAATAGGTGGAAAGATAGCATGTGTTCAATGATTAGAAGAATTAATATTGTGTAAACAACCATGCAACCATGCAAGTGGTCTGCTGAATCAATGCAATCCCTATCAAAAGTCTCATGTCATTTTTCATAGGAATGGGGGGGAAATCCAAATTTATTATGGAACCAAGAAAGATCCCAAATAGACAAAGTAATTTCAAGTATAAAGAACAAAACTGGAAGTATCATACTTCTTGATTTCAAACTATATTACAAAGGTATAATAATCAAAAAAGTATGGTACAGAAAAACAGGCACATAGACCAATGGAACCCAGAGTCCAGAAATAAATCCCACACATGTACTATGGTCAAGCATTCTGTTAAAAAGGTGCCAAAAGTAAACAATGGGGAAAGGTAGTCTCTTCAATAAATGTTGTTGGAAAAGCAAGATCCACAAGCAAAAGAGTGGAATTGGACTGTACATGAAATTAACTGGAATGGGTTGGAGAATTAAGACTGGAAATCATAAAACTCCAAGGTGAAGTCATAGGGACAAATGTCCTTGACAGTGGTCTTGGTGATTATTTACTGGATGTGATCCAAAAGCAAAGGCTATGAAAGCAACAGACAATGGAGTGGCTTCAATCTGAGAAGCTTCTGCATGGCCCAGGGCACAATCAACAGAAGGAAACCACAGCCCACACCTCGGAGGAAATACTGACAGCAATGTATCTGCTAAGGGTTTAATAAAGAACTCCTACGATTCAACAGGAAAAACAGGTGATCTGATTAAAAATGAAGAGACATTTTTCTAGAAGAGACATATGAATGACCAGCGAGGATATGAAAAGGGCTTCGTATCACTATCACCAGGAAAATGCACTAAAAACCAAGAATGTCTCCTCACATCTGTGTGTGTGGCTGTCATAAGGAAGACAACACATAGCAGGAATCGGCATGGAGTGGAGAAGAGGGAACCCATGTGTACTTTAGTGGGAATGCAAATAGGGATAGCCATTGTCAAAAATAGTATGGAGTGGGCTGGGATCCTGGCTCAGTGGTAGAGCACTCGCCTAGCACGGGTGGGACCCAGGTTCCATCCTCAGCACCACATAAAAAAAATAAATAAATAAAGGCATTGTGTTGTGTCCCTCTAGACCTAAAAAATAAAATAAATACTTAAAAAAATAGTTTGGAGGTTTCTCAAAAATTAAAACTAGGACTGCATGTGATCCAGCAATTCTACTTCTAGATATATCTTCAAAGGAAGTGTAATCAGCATCTTTTTTTTATTTGTTGTTTTTCATATACGTAACAGTAGAGTGTATTTTGACATATTATACATACATGGAGTATTAATTCCCATTCTTGTGATTGTACATGATGTGGAGTTACACTGGCCATGTATTCATATAGGAACAGGAGAAAGTTATGTCTTATTTATTCTACTGTCTTTCCTATTCCCATCCCTTGTCCCTGCCCTTCATTTCCCCTTTGTCTAATCCAATGAACTTCTATACTTCCCCCCTCTACTTTTCCCCTGTTATGAGTTAGCATCCACATATCAGAGAGAACATTCAGCCTTTGGTTTTTTTGGCAATGACTTATTTCACATAGCATGATAGTCTCCAGTTTCATCCATTTACCAGCAAATGCCATAATTACATTCTTCTTTATAGCTAAATAATATTCCATTGTGTATGTATACCACATTTTCTTTATCCATTTATCTGTTGAAGGACACCTAGGTTGGTTCCATAGCTTGACTTATTGTGAATTGATCTGCTATAAATATTGATGTGGCTATCTCAATGTAGTATGCTGATTTTAAGTCCTTTGGGTATAAGCTGAGGAGAGGGATAGCTGAGTCAAATGGTGGTTCCATCCCAAGTTTTCTGAGGGATCTCCAAACTGCTTTCCATAATGGTTGCACTAGCAATGTATATGAGTGTACCTTTTCCCACACACTTCACCAGTATTCATTGTTACTTGTATTCTTGATACTTGCCATTCTCACTGAAGTGAGATGGTATCTCAGTATGGTTTTAATTTGCATTTCTCTAATTGCTAGAGATGTTGAACATTTTTTTTTTTTCATATTTTTTGACCATTTGTATGAAATCAGCATCTTGAAGGGACCTATGTCCCTGTGTTCACTGCAGTTCTATTCATAATAGACAAGCTCTGGAAAGGTCTGTGTTCATCAGCAGATGAAGAAGTAATGGAATATTACTCAGCCAAAATAGAAAGAAATCAGAAACCAGGAGGAGGACATTATGCTAAGTGAAATAAGCTAGAAACAGAAAGGTGTTGAGGAATGAGGGAGATGGGGCCGTGTAGGTCAAAAAGTACAGACCTTCATGCTGATTCATAATGGGCTTGGGGGGAAGCATGGGAGGATTAGACAAACTCTAGATAGAGCAAAGGAGAAGGGGGGAAGGAGAGGGGGATGGGGGTTGGAAAGACGGTGGAATGAGATGGACATCATTACCCTAAGGACATGTATGAAGACCATTGGTGTGACTCTACTTTGTGTACAACCAGAAATGTGAAAAATGACGTAATATGAATTATAAAGCATTCTGCTGTCATATATAACAAATTAGAATTTTAAAAAATCCCAACAACAAAAAAAGGGTACAGACCTTCAGTGAAGAGATGACATAACATACAGCGTGATGGTTGGAACTGATAGTACTGTGCTGTGTACTTGGAACCTGCTAAGAGAGACCTTAAGAATTCTTAAACAACAGAAACTGTGTGAGGTGATGGATGTGTTCATTTCACAAAGTTCACATACATTAAAACGTAAGTTACAGGTTTTATTTGTCAAGTATACCTCAGTAAAGCTGGAATACAAAACTTTTGCTTTCTTTGCAATTCTGGACTCCCCACCCCCCACCCCCCGCCATCCCTTACTGGGCCTTTTAAAGGCTGGTCACTGTGTGTAAAGGATGCAAAACCCTGACACATCACGGAAGCCTTGAAGCAAAGCTCTTTCAGGTTCCTGGAACTCAGGTCCTCATCACAGCTGAATGGCTTTCTTTACAGCGAGGTGGGTGCGGGTCTAACTCCCTACAGCAAATGCACACAGCGGCTCCAAGCTGCCTCTGCCAACCTGGTCTTGAGGAGCAGCCGCAGCTGCTGTCATTTTTGCTGTGAGGGAGTTTATTGGAGTCGGTTCTAAGGAGGCCCCGTCCCCACTTTCCCCCTTTTCTCTTCGAACAGGGCATTTGGAGGGCGGTCGTGGAGGTGGGGAACTGGTGAGCTCCTCATTCTTGATCTCATCCCTAAGAGAAAGACGGGTTTAAATCACTTCTGGAGTAAAACCAGGGTGGATCGGGTCTCCCGAAGTGCGCTGGAAGTTAAAGAGAAGCACCAGCTGGCTTTCCACCCCTCCCTCTGGAGGGGGAGCCTTCCCCCAAGTGTGTGTCTGCACACGTGCGTGCGCGCATGCACACGTGCCCAACTCTGCGGGGAAGATCCCCAGAGCAGCCCGGCTTCCCATTGTGACCGCGGAGCGCGGTCACACCCAGTGGCCGCTGAGGCTAATCGCACGTGTCTGTCCCCCAGGGACACCTGAGAGAGGGCCGCGGCCCCAGTCACTTCCTCCCTGGATGCCAGAGACCAATTTGGATAATAGCAGAACCACGTCGTTCCTTTCCTTTGTTCCAAAATGCGGTGCTGGGTAGGAAAAAGCCCCACACCATTCATGATGTTAACAATAGCGGCATTAACAGTCATTGGACTCCCACGGCGTCTGTTATTCTTCAAATTAGGACCCACGAACATAATGAGATGGATTTTCACAGGAACATTTAAGGGCAGGCTGAAACAAAGAGGTGCTGCTTTTTATTCTCATTTCCCTTTATTTGTGCATAATTTAAACATTTTGAACGTTAACTGTTCTTTTTCATTTTATTTGTCATCTGGGAGAGCAATATCATGGTAATGTTAAAAAAAAAAAAGGGCCATCTTTTTAGAATGCAAATAGGGGCAGAACCCCATTTATAAATTTTTGAAGAACTCTAGGAAACAACTCCCCAACATAGCTTCCTCCATTAACATCACAATGACACTTTTCTCACTCCTGAGCTTGACTGTAAGATTCTCTTAGTGGCTCTATGCAGGCCTTGTTTTTATACAGAACCGTGTGGATAGTGGCCCTGAAGTTGTGTTTGTGAGTTGTGTTTGTGTCCACGGGAGGCTTTTCATCAAGTGAAAATCTAGCCCATTTCTGTTTAGGAGACAGCCTGTGATGACCTTGTTTCCATGGGCTTTGGATACATTTTTCATACTTCCTGAGGTCTCTTCTCAGTTTTCAGGGTGGTCAGATTCTCTCCTTAGCTCTGAGATGGTGTTCTCTTGCCACCTATGATATTTCTCACATTTAAAACTTAAATCAAGCTTTGCTTTTCTAGTAGAAGAGTGTCATGAGCGAGTTATACCTCTAACATAAACTGGGCAGGTTTGTGTCTTTCCATGACATCAGAATTAATTGACTAATGATGCATTCATAGGTTGCAATTCCCCAAGTACTTGGTAAGCCAGCCACTCTCAGGTTCTTTTATTTCACTCTTAATGGCTAATATCCACAGTGCTCCAGTCACACATAATACTTTGCACAATGATATACAGAGATGACAGGCCAAAAAAGGGTTAAGGTGGCCTTAGGGATCAGTGGAGAGCATTTTACAAATGCAAAAGAGTCACTGTAGGTGGTCAGATAAGATTCTGAACCAGCTGAAGAGCTTGTTCAAGGAGCCTTGCTGGTGCTCTAAGAACCAGGATCTCATTCTAGGCCAGGCTCTGGAGGGCAGGCAGTTTCCATGTGGACTAGGGTAAGCACAGAGGTCAAGCCAGTGGAGGCTCAGGGACAGAGAGTTGGAGGTTCAGCACCTGTTGACTTATTGGTCTGATGATGGATTGGTGTGTTCCATAACTCGTTTTGGGTGCTTCTCCTTTATGAGTTTCTGGTAAGGGTGAGTATGATAAGATCATAGGCCTGGTTTTCTATTATGTGTTTGATAGGCCATGTGGCCATCTATCCATGTGCATCTTAATTCAATAAGTTCACAGGGGGACTTTCTTTTTATGAGCACAATTAATTTATCAGTTTGTGCCTTATGATTGTGTTGTGTAACTAGGGGTTATTCCTTTTGGTAAGTTCTGTATGATCGACATTTGGTGATTATCTATTTGCCCAGACAAGTAACCAGTCATTCTGCCTTTAGCTCTGGCACGAGCAGAGTAGCTGTTGTTCTATGCATCATGGAGTAACTAATAGCAGGCCACATTCTGCTGTCCTCAGATAGTCCATTGCAAACCTAGTCCATAGTCTGAAGTTTGGTTATATAATCCTTTTCAGAAAGACAGGAATCTCAGTCACTCAAAACAAATTGAATCCCAGAGGCCCTGGGCTCAATCCCCAGCTCCAGGCCTAAGGAGCAGCAGTTAATCTTGGTATGAAAACTCCTTCCCTCCAACCAGAAGTGTCCAGTCTCCTTTCTTAAAACCAGGAGCTTGTACTGGAAGATACCTAACATCCTTCCCGGCTCCTCCAGAGAGGATAACTTTAATCAGACTCTCTTTCCCTCTCTTGACTCATTTCCGTAACCAACTCCTTTGTTCTCAAAACTACCCTTTTCTTAATTACAGCTCACTGTTGATGATGAGCCCGCAGCCTGTGGGCTGGTGCCTCTACTCCTGCTCTCATTTCTGGGCTTCCTGTGAGTCCCGGAGCTGTGACCTCCTGCCACGTTCCATGCATGTGGGCGGTGACGTGTGTTCTTGTTTTACACAAGTAGGACTCTCATTTTTGTTCCCATGCACAGATCATTTCATGTCCCACTCGATGCTGGGGAGGGGGGGCAGAACTGTAATATTTTATGACTAAAAATAAGACCTAATTTCATCTTGGCTTCTCCTTTTCTGTCTGACCCTTACCAGCTCTAGCCCAGGGGAACTTCCTCTTCAGAAGAGTCCTGGTGGTCCCCAGTGACTGGACAGTGGTGACTGGAGACACTTTTGCCAGAGCATAAGATCTGAGAAGGAGTGACAGGGAAAGTTACACACGACATTCTTGTTCCTGGGCTCACTTTTAGTTCCTTTAAACAAGTAGAGTATTTTTTCTGCCGGAGGGACTTTGAAACCCTTCCTCTATGGTCACAGTCATAAAGAAGAAGGAAAACCTGATGTGCAGTTGGGAAGGCAGTTGCCCAGAGCATCCACACAGCCATCGCCAGCCCAGCTTCCCCAGTGGCAGTGTGGCCCGCTACAACTAGCTCTGACAGAGTTTAAAACAGGAAGCCTTCACTCCAAATGTGAAAGACTCAGTGTTTAAAGACCGAAGCTTAAGTGGAAAATCAATCCAAGTCCTCCTAGCCCTTAAACAGGTATGTAGCGGCCTTGCCCAGCGGTCTCCTTGCAGTCACCTGGAGGACACTTGCTGTAGGAGAGCACTGCCACCCTAGCTTCCCATGCTGTCAGTCTGGGGTGGGGCACAGGAAGTCGCAATTTTAATCTGTTCCCAGATGCTATTGCCTGTGCTGGTTGCTTGAGATCCCACGCTGAGAACCACTGTTCTAGAGCTTGAGGAACAAGAACTACGGAGACAAAGAGAAGACAACTCCATTAAGCTATCTTGAGTCTCTTATCAATGTTGGTTGACATCATTTCCCGTGAGGAGTGCCAGAGAGCAGAACCACTAGTTCCCATTCCAGAATGAGATGAGGAAGGGGTGTGGGTGTCATCCATCATCCCCAAGCTAGGACTAGAGATGCTGACGTCCAGTTGCCTGAGACTGAATTCTGACTCTGCCACGTACCAACTTTGCAATTTGAGGCAGATAATTTTGAACCTCTGAGAGTCATTTTACTCATTTTTTAAATTGATTTTTTAGTTGTTGTTGGACACAATATGTTTATTTTATTTATTTATGTGTGGTGCTGAGGATTGAACCCAGGGCCTCACAAGTGCTAGGTGAGTGCCACAACCCCAGCCCACCATTTTACTCATTTTTAAAATAGAAGTAATAACAACACTTCACAGGATAATTTTATTAAATGAGCTAATATTTTTTAGGTACTGAGATCAATGTCAATGTCAAAAGACAAAATCACAACAAATTTAGTTTAAAGAGCTTAATTGGCTTTTATTTGCAATTGTAGAACCAGGCAACAACTTGTTCTTTAAAACAGAATGAGCATTTTGAGTTTGGTTCAATAGGCAGAAAAGGGCTACAAAAGCAGAAACAGAACAAAAAGTGGATTGGTTGTCTCACAAAGTTTCTTGCAAAGGTTAAAGCAGTGATTTCCTTATGTAGCTTCAGCTGGACTGTTTAGGAGTTCGGCTATTATCCTATCTCTCCTGGTGTTTTTGAAGATTAGATCAACAACTTTGTTTTGACGGAATGGAGGGAACATTAGCATACATAACTCCATTTTGGTTTGGCCTGTGGGGCCTAGTGCACTCAGAGAAAACCAATGTCCTCCTATACCTTTTAATCAGCACTCGACACTCCACATATAAAATAAAAATTGAAAATGCCTGATTAGGAACACCTTCAATTATTGTTATGTATAATATCTGGGTTCTGCTCCCACAAGGTGGACCAATTAGGTAAATAGCACATAGAAGTTTATTTTGATAGACTATGGTCTGACTATGCTACACGGCATGCCACAGCACCGTAACTTTGCCTGTTTCTCAGAGAATGTCTTGCTGTTCTTTGACACTTGTGTCTACCTTCGGATGGCTTGGCTCTTGGTTCTTATTTCTACTTCCCTGACTGGAGCTAACACCTGATTGGTGCTAAGTCTACTGGTTTATCTGTATCATTGTCTCTATAATACAGACATGAAGGACAAGAATTACGGAGGACAAAGACATATTACACGAGAAAAGCATCCTATTGTCCCTCCATCCAGCTGTCCATGCATGAATATATCTGTGTATTTATCTATCTGCCTATTTCAACTTTTCTCCTCGTCTGTGGATTGTTTTTTCCTTCTCTTAGTGATATGTTGTGATGAGATCAAAGTCCTTCATGCCAAATATCCAATTGTTTCAGCATCGATAAGTGGAAGGAAAGTCTACACTTCCTTCATTGAAAAGCTTTAGTTCTGGGGCTGGGGCTGGGTCTCAGTGGTAGAGGGCTCGCCTAGCACATGCGAGGCCCTGGGTTCCATCCTCAGCACCACATATAAATAAATAAAATAAAGACATTGTGTCGAACTACAACTAAAAAAAATGCTTTAGTGCTTTTGTTACAAATCAATTGATCATATGAGCTTGGATCTATTTCTGGAATCTATTCAGTTGCATTATTCTGTGTCCATCTTACACCCAAACCGTACTGTCTTAGCTGAGGTAGCTTTCCATAGTGCCTGAACTCAGGAAGTGAAAGTCCTCCAGTTTTGTTCTTCTTTTTCCAAATTGTGTTGGTGTTCTAGGTTGTAGCACATCCACATACATTTTAGAATAGCTTGTTAATTTTTATAAAAGAATCAGATGGGATTTTAATCACGAATGCCTTGAAGCTGAGATCAATTTGGGAAAACACTTATCTTAATGACTTTGAGTCTTCCAATTCATGGACGTGATATATTGCTCCATTTATTTACATCTTTTATTTCTTTTAGCAGTGTTTTATAGTTCTCAGCATCTAGGTCATTCACAACTTTTGTTAAATTTATGCCTGAGTATATTTTTGTTTTGTTTTGTTGTGCTTGTGTGGAATTTTACTGTTTTGGAATTTCAATCCAAATGGTTTATTGCTGGTAGATAGTAATTGTGTATTGACCTCATAGGGGATAAAAAGTAATATCTTTGCCATCACAGGATTCCTGGCTGATACCTCTATGACAAAACACAAATTAACAAGAGAAAGGCATAATTAATTTATTTAAACCATTTTACATGAAATGAGAAATACCTTTGGCAATAAAGATGCAAAGAGAAATGGTTTTTTTGCTTTGATGAAGAATAAAGATAATTCAGAAATGTGATGGACCAAAAGGATCTGTAGCCTAATGACAATAAACAGGCAAGGTAGCAGTGGTAGTTGTTCAGATTCTTCTTGGCTCCTGAGTGGAGGGCAGGGCCCGTCTGGAATGGGGCTCTTATTACTTACTGATAGAGGAGATAGGTCAGATAATAATTATTATTTTTTTATTTGGCAGTACTGGGGATTGAACTCAGGGCCTTGCAAGCCAAGTGCTCTACCACTGAGTCACATCCCCAACTGCAGAAAATTCTTTGATTATCGTCCCTTAGGGAAGAAAGAAGACCAGAGAAAGAGAAAAAGCAGGCCAGAGAGAACTTCTGCTTGTGTGATTTCCTCAACTTCCTTCAGCTTAAAATATTCAGGATGAAAATGTGACAAATTTGGGGTAGTGTTTTCCATACCTTATTGGCCTGATATCTTAGGGCCTTATCACATCTACTAATCAATGTCTGTAGATTCCTTAGACTTTTCTAGGAAGACAGTTATGTCTTTTGAAAATATGATTCTTATTTTCCAATTTTATGGCCTTCATATCTTTTCCTGCCTGCACTATGCCAGAGCTTCAGTGCTGGCCGTGGTGAGGGGTGAAGGTGGACATCCTTATTTCCTTGTCTTTGGGAAGAACATTCACTTCTCAATCATTTAATCTGATTCAACTGTAGGTTTTTCATAGAAGCCTTATAGGTATAACTGAATGAGGAAGTTTTTTTCTATTCTTAGTTCATTGATAACTTTTGTTATGAACCAGTGTTGGATTTTATAAAGAGCAACTTCTGCATCTATCAAACTACATATGTGACTTTTCTTCTTTGTTTATTACTGCTGTAAATTATATTGACCGATTCGCAAATGCGGGGGGTAAACCTTGCATTCCCTGGATAAACCAGACCTTGCCATGGTGTAATAGTCTTTATACATTGCCAGATTCTGTTTTAGTATTTTGTTGATGATTTTTGTATGTTCACAAAAGATTTATCTATAGTCTTAAAATATCATTGTTAGGTTTGGTATGAGAGTACTGACAGTCTTATAAGGAGTTGAGAAATGCACCTTCTTCTTCTGCCTGCTGAAAATTTTTGGTTAAAAATTGGTATTATTATTCATATCTCAAATGTTTCTTAGAATTTACCATTAAACCAGTTGGGTCTGGAGTTTTCTTTATGAAAAGAATTTGATTGTGAACTCAGCATAGAATTGAATAAAGATAGAGGGCTACTTAAATTTTGCATTTCTTCTACAGTTTTCTTTCATTGTGTTTTTAAAGGATATCATTCATTCCATGTAAGTTTTCAAATTTATTGACAAAGTGTTGTTCATGTTTGTCATCTTAACCTTCTAATGACTGAAAGAATCTGTATCTCATTTTTAATTCCTGATTTTTAGTAATTTGTGTTCTCGCTTCACTTCTTTAAAATCATCTAGCTAGGGATTATTTAAAAACAACAAAAAAATCTTTTCAGTGCTAGGAATCAAACCCAGGGCTTCAGTTATGCTACATAATTGCTCCACTGTTGAGCTATAACTCCAGTCTTCAATTTTATTAATCTTTTCAGTGAATCAAATCTCTCTCTGTTTTCTTTTTCCCTATTTCATTTATTTCTTCTCTATATTATTATTTTTTTTTGCTTCTGCTTTTTTGAAGGTTTAATTTAGTCTACTTCTCCTAGCTTCTTAAGATAGAAACTTAGGTTACTGATGTTGTAAATCTATATATTAGCTTGTTTATATTACAAGTATCATTGTTGCTCCCATTTTCCTGATAAAGAAATCAAAGCTCAGTGAATGTGTGAGGCTCCAGGTTTCTAGAGCTAGAATAAGTGGAGCCTGGATTCAGAACCAGGTGGCGAGGCTCCTGAGTCTGCTATGGCCCCCTAAGAGGTGATGATAAGGTGCAGTCATTGTACTCCTGAGAGACTTGGAAGGTCAAAACCTCAAGCACTTACGAGCGATGCCTTCAGACATTTTTTACAAGTATCCTGGGGTGTTTTTGTACCCAGTGCCTGTCTTCCTCTAGTGTGAACAGTTTGTGGGATGTGCAGTGGTCCCTCAATACCTGAGAGAGGTGGAGCGTAGGTTTTAGGATCCCCTAAAGATACCAACATCCATGGATGCTCAAGTCTCTTATACAAAATGGAATAGTATTTGCACAGAGCCTGTGTGTACTTGTGTGTTCCTCAGATCAGCCCTATCTTATTTATAACACCTAATGCAATGTCAATGCTGTGTAAATAGTTATTGTACTGTATTATTTAGGGAAGAATGACAAGAAAAAAAGTCTGTACATGTTCAGTTACACTTTTTTTTTTTTTTTTTAATTTTGTTGATCCTTAGACGTAGAACCCATGGATAGAGTGGGGCTGACTTGTGTGTTCTCGGGACAGCACGAGCACTGGCTTAGGGCTCAGGTCCATTCAGGGGGCTTGGGCCCTCTTGCCAAGTGAGGATGTAAGGACATTTTAGAGCAGCCTCATTGAGGATTAACCCTCCCTCCTGCTCTTTCCCACAGTTCCCCGGGTGCCTTCTCCCTCTCTCCTGCTGGGTGCTGGGGCCCTGGTTGGTGGGATCTCTATGTAGCCTTTCTCCAGCTCCTGGGGCTGCAGGGACAGAGTGCGGAAGTTTTCAAGGTCTGTGCTCCGGGCTGTGTGATGCATTCCCTACTCCCTGAAGAGCACTCTGCTTATAATCGCAGGGTTTTGGCATGTGCTCCCTGACAGAAGAACAGATGTTTCCTTCAAGAACAAAGGAACGGGGCATAACTGTTGGCCTGTCAGTTTGCCACTAATAACATCGAATGTGGAAGCAACAAGTCCTAACGAGATCGTCCCTACAGGACCATGAGACCTGTGCCAGAGAATCTTAGTTGAAATGAAAACGCTGGGCTCTGCCTTCAGGTTTTTAACAGGCAGGCCTCTGGAGAAACGGCCTGACCCTTCTCTGCAGCTATGTTGGTGAATTTCATCACGATGGTTGGGTTGCGTGAGTTACCCTGGAAGATCCCAGGCCTGCGTGCATTTCAGAGACGCATTTCCAGGGTTCTTAAAGACTCTCCCAGATCTGCAGCCACAGCCCGCATCCTTATATGGGGAAGCCTTAGCTAAATAGCAGCGCTCAGCCAAACTCAAAACACCAGGGCGAGTTTTTCTCTTCATTGCTGGCTGCAACTTCAAAGCACACAGAGCCCACACACAAAAATGAAAAAAACAAAGAGCCTAAAAAAAAAAAAAGGGTGGGGGCCAGCCTCAGAGCCCACCCCCAAAAGTTCAGCTGGCCCCTTGTGTTCAGAACCTTTCCACCCCATCCATCATGTGTCGCCGGGGTTTAGACACATCCCTAGAGCAGTCCTCCGATTTTTGATCTCTGAAGAACATCTCCTTTGAGGTTGTCCTTGGCTTTAGCCCAAAGGACAGACTCTTTCTTTCATTCATTCCCATAACCCCTTATACCAACTTTTTTTTTTTTTTAAGCTAGCAGAAGGGAAAAATACTATGTTCCTTCTTTTAACGTCTTTTACCAGGATCACTGGAAGAGGTCAGCATTTGGTTTTGTAAGTTGTGGTTAGAAAAGAACATTCATAGCATCTCCTATTAAATCTCTACCATCAGCATAACTTTTACAAACCTCTCCTCCAATTTCCCCCGGATGTTAGCTGGAAGGAGAGAGCATAGACCCCAATAGGGCGATTTTGTACTCCTGGCTTATCCCTCTCTTCCTGGCCTTCTGCATGTGGATTTGGATGATACTTAACAGGATCACCATCTCTTTAGCAAGTGTTTTTGGGAATATTTACCATTATTCTCATAATTAATATCAAATTTGTTGGTGCTATCACCATGCTGCTGAGGTGGGAAATGAGGAAGCAGAAACTTGGAGTGACTTAAAAATCTTCCTAAGTTGAATCTATTATATTTGATTCTATATAATTTTTAAAATATATGACTGAGCTAATGTAATTATGATCTTAACATCTTTGTGTGGTGGTGGAATGTAGCCAAGAATTTCTAAGAAACAGAGGGTCCACGTGAAAGTCCCCTACTGTTTGCCACTAATCATCTGTACGGCTCTCCACAGCCAGTTTTCTCCCTCCATCTGTCAGTTTTCTAGTCTGCGAAATGGACTTCAATGTACTTTCTCTGTGACTGCTCACAAACACAGTAGGACACTTTACACACGTTCCTCAAGCTGTACTTAAACATGGTGTGGGTCCGGGATCGTGGCTCAGTGGTAGAGTGCTTGCCTAGCATGCATAAGGCACTGGGTTTGATCCCCGGCACCACATAAAAATAAATAAAAACAAATAAAATGAAGGTGTTGTGTTCATCTACATCTAAAATCTAAAATATATATATATACATACACACATATATATCACGCTGCAGTCCCACCGCAGCCACATGGGAAGATGGCTGTAATTCTCAGCCACTGTGAGAAGTGCTTGGGACACATAGAAAGTTTGGTGTCCGAAGGGCCTGGGTGCTAAATGACTTTTTTTTCATATTCCAGACAGTGAGTGAAATTCTGCAAATGTCTCAATGCCTCTATTTTAAGTTTATTTTTATGGCTTGATTTAAAACATAATAAAAACAAATGTGCATCTATTACAATTCAAAATTGAACTACCTGGGTGGCATGGGGTGGGAGGAACAGTGGCTGAAATGAAGGAGAGGAAAACGTACATTTCTATGATAATAAAAGAGTTGTAGTACAAAATGGAAAGCAATGAAAATTGAACTAACAAACCCAGTGTGATACAACTGACTGAATTTCTGCATTTGGAAGCAAACTCGAACTTGGTGATGGTGCTTGGTTGGTCCTTTTTGTCAAATGATGGGATGCCACAGCTTCCTAGACATAAACACTGCTGTGTTGTTTTTGTTCAATTATGTTTGCATTTTAATGAATAACAATGATGCTCACCTGTGCCTATTGAATCCATAATGAAAACTCTGGGTTGAAATATCTTGACTGGAGGAAAAGGAGAAGTACAGAATGCCCAGCAGTCCAGTACTGCTGTCCCCAAGCCGGAGGGGCAAGAGGCTCAGGTGATTTTCCAGCAGAGTGACAAATTTACCTCAAATAATCTCCCTCTTTTATCTAAAGACTGGATCAGTGGCCTTAGTCAGTGACTGGAAGTCGGTGGATTTCTAGAGGAGGGTGAAGTGTCCTTGCTACAATACACCCTGGTCTGCTGGGACCATGCAGGTTACGTTTATGGTTCAGCATGAGTATTCATTTGGTCTCCTTTCCTTCTAAAAATGGCCAAATTTAGGTGATAAATTGCACCATTACACTATGCATTCTGGATATGGGGCATGCAGTCCAGGCATCAGGATCCCTGTACCCTCATCAACTGGGAGGCATGGTGCAGGTGACATAAACCGGTTGGCACCACACAGCATTGGACTGGACCTAGATCCTTTGCTAGTAGAGTGCTACTGTGCTTTCCCCTTTAATACATATTCCCAAACTAATTGTCTCACTGAATTCACTAAGTGCATTTTCTGCTGCACCATTTCTATTTGGGAAAGATGCCAGAATTGTCAGCCAGTAAAGACTTCAGCCTTTTCTTGGCCAATTTGCCAAAAAAACATCAGAGGGAGTTATTGATCTTTTCCCTTGTACTCATTCAGCTGATTTTTTTTTTTTAATGTTTCCTTTCTTTTCTTCTTCTTAAGCTGACATCCAATAAAAGCTATTTCTTTCAGGTGCCAGCAACATGTCAGCGCCAATACCATTCACAGTATGCCTTGCAGTCCCCCCGTTCCTCTACAAAGACCCTTTTCTGGGTTCTGTTGATGACACAGGTCTCTGTGGAGCTGGCTTCCCTCGTGCATTCCTGGGTGGCTGTGAGCCTGGACTGGTCCATGCGGCTGGATCCTATTTGAATACTATATTTGGATACTACTGCAAGTCACACACCTTTTTAAATTACACTTTTTATACTAGTTATCAGGAAATCTTATTTTATACTTAATTTGTGGAAGAAAGCCTAGAAGATTAGTCAGAGACATTTAAATAGCTAATTAGTTTCTCAACAGGAGTAAATTTTGGATTTGGCCTTCAGAAATATGAACTGTTCTTTAAAAAAATCTCTGACATTGAATAGTGCTAAGCTTCCCACTGTGAAAGCCATTCACTTCTTGCTTTCTCTTAGCTGGAGGCCTTGTCTCATATTGTCCTGTGAGGCAAGATCAAAGAAAGGGGCCTACCCAGTTGCATACATAATTACCAGAGAGATGGGCAAGGTGGTTATGGTGACAATAAATATCTGGGAAGCTTTTAAGAACAGGATAGTGACAACTATTAGCAGATGCTGGTGAGCACCATGCAAAGTGATGGTTGGGCCTGGCATTTGGTCTACCTGCAAGCAATTTGCCTGAATTGGCCTGAAAGTTGCTCATCCTTGCTCTTGAATAATGCTCTGCTCAAGTGCAGTGTCCCATGGAGAGTCCCATGGTAGGTATGTAAATACGGGCTATGTATAAAAGTGAGAACTGTCACTCAATTGTTGGTCTACATGAGGACAGTGAAAACCAGTAATATTTTGTTGTTGACATTGGAAGGTGCTTTATAGAGTTTAAATTCCAGAGGAACTCAAATCTGCAATAATTTCTACTTATTCTCTTTCTTCTTTCCTCCTGCCTACTCACCTTGCATGGGTGTGTGTGTGTGTGTGTGTGTGCATGTGAGATTCTAGGATCAGGACTTCTGAGATTCTAAAAATTAATTTGGATAGGAATTACTTGCAGTTAGAGAAAAGTGTTGATATAGTAGAATATAAGTAATTTACCATTGATCTATGCATTCTAAAAATATGCCTATGAAATTTTCATAATTCTAAAATGGGAATGGAACCAAAATGTTTAGTCAGACACGATAATTATAGCTAACATTTATTGAAGGCTTATAATGGGCCAGCCACTGTTCTAATTGCTTTATGTCTATTAGTCAGTGTAGCTTTCACAATTGACCAAAGAGACAATTCTTATCACCATTCACAAAGCAAGAAACAAGCACAGAGAGGTTCTGTCACTTGCTTCTAGTCATCAACCAACACAGTGCCAAATGATTCTAATTCTTGTCCTTTAACTTTCAAAGAGTTTTTTATTTATTAGTATTTTGGAGGGATACCGGAAATTGAACTCAGAGGCACTCAACCACTGAGGTACATCTCCAGCCTATTTTGTATTTTATTTAGAGACAGGTCTCACTGAGTTGCTTAGCACCTAGCTAAATTGCTGAAGCTAGATTTGAACTCATGATCCTCCTGACTCAGCCTGCTTGCGTTACAGGAGTGTGCCACTACACCCAGCTTTCAAAGAGTTTTGAAAGGACTGTTTTTATAACATGCAAAGAAAACTCTTTGAAGTTTTACCTTGGAAGTATTAGTAATCAAAAGTAATATTTTAGAATACGTTATTCCTGGATATTGATTTCCTTGCACCTAGTTATTCGTATTTATCTCTGAAAACTGCTGTAGTAAAAACACCACAGGCTAGGGGTGGTGGCGCAGGCCTGAGTGTTCCCTGTTACCCCCTCCCCCCCCCAAAAAAAGTCACTGCAAACTGGGTGACTTAAGACAACAGAATTTTATGCTCTCATAGTTCTGGGCATCAGAAGCCTGAAGTCAAGATGTGGCAGGGCCACACCCTCTCAGGAGGTGCTAGAAGAGTATCTTTCCTCATCCTTCCCAGTGTTGCCTGCAATCTGTGGCTTCCCTTGGGGGATGCTTCCTGTAATGTAAGTGTTCTTCCTGTGTGTCCACGTCCAAGGGTCCCTCTTCTCAGGACAACAGTCATTGGATAGGGCCCACCCTAATCCCAGAAGGACTTCATCCTAACTTGATTTTATCTACAAAGACCCTTTATTCAAATAAAACCCCACTCACAGGTACTGGAGATTAGGACTTAAACATATTTTGTGGGGGCCACCCTTGAGTCCCCAATGATGTCCCTATCTGCTTAGCTCTTGTTATCTCTTATGTGTTCATTTTGAGAATAAAGCAAGAAAACCATTTTCCCCACGCAGTTTCTTTCTCTTACTTCCAACATGTGTGTGGAATTCTTTGAGTCCTTCCTTAAAGCAGCATCTAATCTTCCAGCAGATGTTTCCACCATAATGACAGTCAGAGAATTCCACAGTCCAGAGGCCTGGGATCAGGGTGGGGCAGTTCTCATGATAGACCTTTTATTTCATGGCAGATCACTTTTGATTTTCTCTCCTAAATTGCTTTTCCATTACTTGTCCGTAACAGTTAAAACAATAGGGTGGAAGTGAGTGTAGCGTTGACGTTTATAGTGAACATCCTGCAGCCAGGATCTCTCCTGCCATCTTCTTATTTTTAACCTTCCTCAAGATATCGCACCGAGTTGAAGATACATAATTTAACCATTCTTATATTTGGCACCGAGATGGCTTCCATTTCTTTCTCTTTCGCTTTAGCACTGCAATGAATATGTGTGTTTGTATCTTTTTTTTCTCCCTATGCAATTTTTCCAAGAGGAATTTCTCAAAGAATCTACTATTTGAGTGTACCTTGCTAGTCTATTGTTTGCTGTCAAGATTGCTGTCAGAAACTGCTCCAGAATCACCCCAGCCTTCTTGTCATCAAGCTCGTCATTTCAGTTTTTGTTTTAAATGGGGCTTCGTTCTCTTATTTTTAACTGCATTATCATCATGGTGGAATATTTTTCAAATGTACTTCTTCTAAACATTAAAATCATTTGGGAGTTGAAAAAAAAAAAAACAGGATAGCTTATCTTTCTTTCACAGTTGTTAAAAATATGAGAGAAGGAAGTTAGGTTGGATTGGTTGCATGACTCAATATTTAAAGTTTCCTGAGTTGATACAGCTGCAATAATTTAATTTTTGTTCTCAGTGCCCACATTTTCAAATTTACACTTAAAATTTAAAAACATAAACAGTTTTGTTTTATTAACATAACGTTTGTTAGAACAAAAGATTCCCTCTATGTAACTTCTTATTTTAATTAAATAACAGTATTTAAATGGCTTCTGTGTTTGGTGGTGCTTTCCCTCTGATTTATCATGGTAAACACAGGTCCTAAATATTCACCATAAACTTGTTGAATGGGAGATGATTCACCTCTTAATGAATTCATAAGTATCTGCTTAAATTAGCTTTAGTAAATAAAATTACCAGCGTATCACTCACTTTTCTAAAATGGCTGCTGCTAAATTAATTTGCAAGTTTATCAAATTGCATTATGGCTCTAAAATGCATGGTGATACACATTGATTAGGAATTTACCTTTATCTGAGGTTTCTGAAATGTGTAGATTTAATATTCTATGTATTATTAAAGGAGACATAATATTTTTCAAACAATATATATCCTCCACAATATGTGTTTTACTTCACATCCACTTAATATTAGTCACTTATAATAACTGGATTCAAAAGTGTTCCATTGAGGGTTGGCACAAGAGGATTTTAGATAATCAATATGATTTTACTTTATTTCAAATTAATTATGTTTTTCCCATTCTCATTTTACAGCAAGCAAGGGGCTGGCCCTGAATTCAGCTGATCTGGGAAGTCAGACCTCCATGTATTGAATGCAGACAGGTTTCTTGGCTGCACCCACAGACTTACTGTTGACTTAGCCCTAGGAGTCCTGGCCACAGGCAAAGAGGACAGGGAGAGCCAGCTTCTCTAACTGACTTCAGGATTTAGCAGGTCATGATTCTGGTTCTCTTCTGACTTCAGAATCACACCACACAAACAATCAGGGTTCCTGGTTTATGAGCTAAATGTGCAATTGAATATGCAGACATATGTGTACACACATGCATATGCAATGTATGCATGAGTGCATGTGCATGTATCATTTATGTAATATAGACCCACGTGCACACATATACATTTTTTCACCTTATATCTCTTGCATTCCAGGCTTCTTTTGCAATTGTGAAAATGGATGAATAGCCAAACATTTGTAATAGAATAGGAAAAGGGAAGCTATTAGAACCCGCTTCGATTGCTTTAGCCCCAAAAGGGCGTCCTTTGACTTTATCCTTAGACCAGATATTCTTTTGTTTAAATAAAATATGTTGACAGAGAACTTTTGATGCAATATTTGAAAGCTCTAGAGATCAGACTGGGGAGAAACAGCGAATTCAAGACAGCTGAAGCCCTCCGCATGAAGAATGAGGAGGGTTGGGGGAGGAGAGAGAGAGAGAGAGAGAGAGAGAATGAGCTGGGCTTCCTGGGAGTCTGAGCAGACATGTTAGCCAGTGAGAGATTCCCCTTAGTGGTGGTGACCAAAAGGAATGAGAAAGACCAGGAATGTCTAACAGGTAATTTTAAGTTGTTACTTGGTGGGGTTATTAATTAATGCCCTTCCCTCTCTCAGGTCTTTGGGGAATCAAGGGAGAGGATGGGTTCCCTGTCTGGGTTGCTCAGGGATAGTGAGCTCTGGCAGGAAAGGTGCTCCACTGGAGAAGGGTCACCCTCCGTTTTATCGCCCAAAGCACCTTCCTTGAGCTCTGTTTGTTACACAGAGCTCCTGCATTAACTGAGAAGGACTCTGCATGGGCCAACACTGTTTCCCAGATGTCCTGCCTGGCCCCAGCACGACTCCCCTGAGAACTGGAAGGTTTTCAGTTCTTCCCCTAACCAAAGCCAGTTCCAGTGGACGGCAGAAAATGGAATATCCCAGAGATGGATATTTGGGATCCATACTGATTGCAGTGCCAAAATGGGTGTGGGAATCTTCCAGAAGCTGTGATGCTAAATTGGTTTGCTTACGGGTGGGTGTCCTCTGGTCCCCAGCATTCCCATCTTGGACAGACTCACTCTTGAACTCTGTTCTTTTGCTAATCTGAGTTTTTTTTTTTTTCTTTATCCTGTGCCTGGTTTCAACTCTAGACTGGACCTTCCCTGGTATTTAGAATAATAAATGGGCTCACCTTCCTATGAGAGATACATTGCTTTGCCCACACCCGGAGGGGACCCCCTATTTTTCAGTCTTAGGTTTCTCCAGAAGGATGATCAGATCCTTAGTCTTAATTCTTATTTGGAGTAGGACTCAAGCCAGATCAGCACAAGTCACTACGCAGGCACCTCGTGACTGAGCTACTACAGGTAGGAGGGGCTTCACAACATCATTGTCAGTGTGTCCTCATGTGCCCTGCAAATAAAATGCACTCTCTGTATATTTCTCAATAAATAAATGCATGCTTTATTCTGATGGGGAAACAAAGAGAAGAAGAGAAATAGCAGAGAAACTCCAGTTGAAAAGGAAGGCTATTAAGGCTAAATGTATCCATTCGTCTTTTACCTAAGAGGCAATAAAAGATCGCCCTATTAGAAGAGAAGCTCGAGTCTGGATGAGATGCTAAAGGGGCTTTTGTACAAAGTTTCTGGATATCCTTAAGCTTCTCATAACCTCCCCTGGAGCATCTTTCTTAAAGTTCAAACACATCCATTACAGACGCAAGAGGGGAGTGGCAAAAAAGAGAAACAAAAACATGAGCAGAGTTGCCATCAGCAGAAATTAAGCACATATGGAATTCATACAGAGGTACTTTTCCACGTAGGTGTGTCGATCTATAACTCACACTCGAAATTAGCCATTGGGCAGCGAGGATAGAGACCTGAGCTTTTGAAACAAGTGAGCAGACAAAGAAGTGAGGTTTGGGTTTTGTCCCTTCTCTGTCAATTACATTATTTTATCCATCACCAGCCCCGGGAAGTTCTACTTGCTGCATATAAACACTGGAAGCAGCAATCGCTGCCATACTTGCTTCCTGGAACTCTTTGGAGGATCAACATGAAGAAAGTAGTACTGGCTGCAATGACTATACTCCTCCAAACAGAGTTGCTTTTGGCTAATACTTGAGAGAGGTTTTTTCCCTCCCAAAACCCAGATTAGGTAGCTGAGATTATCTGCTGGAAGACAACCAGCTGGCTGGGACTGTGAGGACCTGTGCAGAAAGGGGCCATGGTCAGGTGCATATGTCTGAAAACGCTGTAAAGATTCTCCTTTCTGTTTGAATAGACCAGTAAGATGACAAATTAGAGAGAGACAATCTAACTACCCATTGCCCACATTCAATGGGTAGATGAGTCTGTGTCCTAACCTTTCTGAGCCTCAGGTTCCTAATATATAAAATGCAAAAAGTGCCAATTTGTAGGTCCATTTCTTTTGTTCCCCAACTCTTATTAGGCTCTTCTCTGGGATTTTCAGGTCTTGATTTTGCTTCCTTGCAAGGTGCGTATATTAAGATGTGCCTGGTCCTTTCTGTCTGGCCCTGATAAAAGCCTCCCTGCCTCTGGGCACTAATATTCTTGGGCATTTTCCCAGTCCTGCCCTTGCACCCCACTCCCCACCTCTGGGGTTCAATAGAAAGGCAAAGTACCGGAAGCCTTGAGCAGAGAACATTCTGGGTCTTTCTCTTGCTGCTCACCCCAGAGTGCAGCTCTAAGTACCAGTTTGCTCTTGCTCTTCTTTATGCATCTCTCCCAGGATTTCAGAGCACACTTTCTTTTTGTTTTCCTTTGCTTCTCCCTACCACACTCACCTCAGCCACTCCACACTGAGAGTTGAAATGTCTTCAGCTGGAGCAGGCACGTGGCAGATGTTCCAGGCCGCGCTGAAGTAACCTGGTACAGGCTGGAGCTTTGGGGGATAAACTCACAGTTCTAGAAGGTTTGCTATATCAGCTTTGCTGAGTTAAGCACTTGTTTACTCATGGGGCAAGGAAATTTAGAATAGGTGCCGTTCCAGGGGCCTCGGGAGGGAGGCCAGCTACCTGCAGCTCTCCACGAGGAGGAAAAACCAACCCGGTCCTCTCCTCACGAGCCCCACTTACCAATCTTGAGGCTCCCCTCATCCTGGGTGAAAACACAAAGATCAGATCCACATCCCTACGGCATTATCTTACCCCCAAGTTAACTTCAAGCCCACATATCATCCTTCAGACTGTCTTCACATTGATAATTAGATGCCGACTTGATAAAATTAGCGACAAAGATCACTCTCCATCTTTGGTTCAGATGCAGTCCTCCATGTTCAGTGTCCAGTTTGTCCCCAAGTTCAGAAGCCTGAGAGAAAACATTCCCCTCAGAAACGATGTCTCTTCAGCTTCCTCGACACCTCACCTATTCCCAGAGTTCACGCCTAAAGGTCAGGAGAGGGCCACTTGGGGTTTTTGTTACCACATTTTGAGCATAAATCAGTTTATCATATCTGTCAATTGCATGCACTCTAATGCAATCATATAGTTACACTGTACATACACACTCCTATCTACCTGTGTGAATGTAATTACAACAAACATATTTCTTCCCAAAGTAACCCAATTTTAACTAAAATCAACCTAACAAATTGTTAAGTTGGAGTTGATTATTCACTTTGCAAAATGTTTTTTTTTTTTTTAAATAAAGAATCAAATCAGGGCTCCTTCATCCTCCCACGAGGCCTTAGAAGTCAGTCACGGATAATACGATGATCTAATACTGGATAGCAATGGATCTTATGTAAGAACTGAAGCAAAGTTAGAAGTGAAACGATTTCATGTGAGTGTGAGGGGGTTGGAAATATTTTTAAAAGAATGTTTCTCCCTGTTGCATGGAGAGTGAGAGCAACTGCCAAAATGTGGGCAAAACGAGAGGATTATGCAATGGGAGGAAAGAGATCAACACAGGCAGCACGGTTGTGACTCCATTGTTATTAGGTTTTTTTTTTTTTTAATTAATAATAAAATTGAGCAGGTGGAAGTGAGGCGGTTGGCGACTCAGGAAGGCCCATAGGAAACTACAAACTGTCAAGCAAAACACTTCTTCCTTACCGTGAATTTCAGTTTCTTTAAATGGTCTTTCAACAGAAAACCTAATCTCTGAGAGATCTGTGCCCTGGGGTGGGGTCAGCAGCAAATGCGCACCCCGCCTCCTGCCTCTGACTTGGCACATTCATGAGATGGTGATGCCAAAAGCAGACTGTCCACTTAATTTCTTTCAAACCTGGGAAAACAAAGGAAGCACACATGTTCAGGGTGTGATCCAGAAGAACCCGGAGAAGGGGGTGGGGTGGTGGCAGGGATATTATTGAGGACATGGTGGTGTTTATTTCGTTCTTAACAATAAAAAGGAGAGCAATAGGGGTTCAGGTCTGGGCTCTCACATGCATCAGAATTGGTGTTGGGGTACATCCTCTTTATTAGTCTCATTCATCTTTGAATGAAAACTGTTTCTTGAGGTTTACACAGTATAATGGTTTGAGATGGTTTCCAACTGGTCTTCCTGCTGCAGTCCTGCCCCAGGGTTGCTGTAGCACTGTGTGGGGTGACTTGCTGGTTACGAAAACCTCCCTCTGTCCTTCTCACAGTAAGTTTCTCAGGTATGTTTAGGCTATCAGACCTCCAGGCCCTGGTAAAGGTTTGTCCCCCTGTCAGGGACACCTTCCTTTAGTTGTTCATTGATCTGTTCTTTCGTGTGCTCCCTCCTCCTTGAGCCACCTGACCATCTCCTGTCTCAGGTGGCCCTTGTGCTTCCTTTCTCTTCTCATAGTGATTTTCTAACTACCCCAGATCTCACTTTACATT
This sequence comes from Marmota marmota marmota, assembly GCF_001458135.2. Classification (NCBI taxonomy): domain Eukaryota; kingdom Metazoa; phylum Chordata; class Mammalia; order Rodentia; family Sciuridae; genus Marmota; species Marmota marmota. The sequence goes on from NW_025999983.1 coordinate 10,630,143, forward strand.
GCTCTGATTGTTCACCTGTTTTCTCCTCCTCTAGACACACGTTTTGGACGTCTGGCTGGTGAGAGACCCGGTGGTCTCTTCTTGATGTTTCCCATACCTCTGCCAATGTCTCTGAGTCAGGAAGCCCCTGCATCCCTGTCTTCTCAGGGATACCGTCATGGAGATGGTGCTGCGCCTTAGGGTGAGGTGTTCCAGGACTCCAAGTCTTCCAGGTCCTCAATGTTTGCATCATCTTCAGCTGCATGTCCCAGGGGTCTTTGTGTTCTCTTTCGCAGTGGGACCTTGCCTTTCTCTTCTCAGGGGTCACCCTTGGTCCACTGGGCCAGGCTGTCGTATCCACAATAGGATTTGGAAAGCATTCTGAAAAGACAACTGGGAAGCTCCTTCCATCTTTTCCTCTCATCATTGTCTCTGTTTTGCCACCTGGAAGATGGGTGCAGCCATCTTGGACTTTGAGGATGAGGCTTGAGCAACCTGAGCCGACAGGACCGAGGGGCAAAATGAGTCTGGGCAGGCCAACTTTGGGCTCGCTTTGCATTAGTTTTGTTTAAGCCATCTATTTTTTTTCTGTCACCTAATACCTACTTAAACCTAAATTATTTAGGTCTAATGGAGAATTAAAGTCAGATTTGGTAGGACTTTCAATGACTTGGCTGACCTAGTCAATCTATATCTCAATTTGTGTATACACAAAGCCACATATAAATGCATTATACTTTGGTATGCACTGGGCAACTAATTAGATTTTGTGCATAAAAATATGAAAGAACTGCCATTGAATCCAGAATTGGGTAGATGGTTCATGGTGTTGGGGTACATCCTCTTTACTAGTCTCATTCATCTTTGGAATGAAAACTGTTTCTTGAGGTTTACACAATATAACTTGTCATGGTGGAGAAAAACTTTCCCTCATTCTAGAGGCAAGTTTAACAAGTAGTTTGATTAGCCTCAATATTTTAAATTCACACAGCAGGATTTAGTAGTGACTGAGAGATGCCTGTATTAATTTAATCAGTTTTTATGTGTCATGGGTCAAAGGCAGGGGGAAGTGGTTATCTGTGTCCCTCCAAAATTCATATGTCTAAACCTACCCCCAAAATGATAGTGTTAGGAGGTGGGGTCTCCAGGAGGTGATTAGGCCATGAGGTTGGAGACTTCCCAGAGGAGATTAGTGACTTTATAAAAGAAGTTCCAGAGGGTCCCTTAACCCTGTCACCATGTGAGAACCCAGCAAAAATTCACCATCTATGAACCAGATTATCTTAACAAATATTAACAAGTATTCTCAGCCACCAGATCTGTTTAGAAAGAAATTTCTCTTTTTTTATAAGCTAACCAATCTATGGTATTTTGTTATAGCAGCCAGAATAGACTAAGACACCTGACTGTACAAATAAAAAAGAATATGAAGAGCAGTCCTTAAAAAAATATAAAAGTTTCTTTATCTCATTCACTTAGATTCTTCATGTACATTGGTTGTACTCTGATGGCTACACAGAACTTTCATGTATATCTAAATTCTAGTTGCCGTAGAGGAAGTGTTGATAACTCAATAATTCTTTTCACACTGATGTAGGGGAATCTCTTTGAATTTTTTGGAAGTCCCAGTAGTTCTCCAAATAGCTCTGAGTTAGGAGATAGTTTTGATTGCTATTTATATTATAGGTGGTTATCTGAAAGGCTTGAGACCAGAAGTATTTCGGAGTTTGAATTTCAGATTTTGGAATGTCCATATATACATAATGAGGTATATTGAAGATGGAACCTAAGTATAAACATGAAATTAATTTATGTTTTATGTACACCTTATAAACATAGCCTGGTGGTAGCTTTATACTTTTGGTGAACTGCATTTTTCTTTTTCTTTTCTTTCTTTTTTGGTTCTGGGGATTGAACTCAGGGGCACTTTACCACTTAGCCATAACTCCAGCACTTTTTTATATTTTATTTCAAGACAGGGTCTCACTGAGTTGCTTAGGGCATCACTAAGTAGCTGAGACTGGCTTTGAACTTGCAATCCTCCTGCCTCAGCCTCCTGGGATTACAATCATGTACCACCACTCCCAGGTCATAGACTGCATTTTGACTGCAACCTGTCACATAAGGTCAGGTGTGGAACTTTATACTCACAATATCATGTTGTTATTCAAAACGTTTCAGATTTCAAAGCATTTTGGATTTCAAATGTTCAGACTATGGATCCTCAGCCTATAGACCAAAGGATTGTTTTTCTTGCAAAAGTGAAACTTCTCTTTTTACTCTTAAATTAATGTGTGTGGTCTTTGTACAGACTCCCTCAAATAAGGACTAGGTGGCTAGTAGATGGTGTTTTTGAGATACAGACTGTCAGAGTATGATTCCTGCTTTCCCATTGCATGGACCCCTGAACTTATTCATCTCTTTGGCACACATTACCCTGTTTTTGCTGTGAGCTGAGCAAATGAATATGAACACCTAGGTGCAGAACTTTTCAAAATGTGTTCTCAGACCCCCAGGATTATACAGAGGTGCCCCTGCTCTGCTGAGGAGGGTAGGCTGGTCCCTGATCCCCCTGCCCGCTTGCTCTACTCACAGCAGAGCAAATTGTATCTGTTTTATATATCAGACTACCATGTACAGTTCTGTTTAAATAAAAGAACTCTGCTGCTGAAAGATAAAATAAATTGAAAAGTACTGGTGTAGGGCAAATCCATCACTATTATTGGAAAAATGGCCTCCAATGTATGTCCCATTGAGTGTGGCTAAACATTATCAGTATGTGGAGCAATAGAAGTAGAACAGATTAATTTAATCAGTTTTTATGTGTCATGGGTCAAAGGAAAGGAAATAGGCAATTGCCTCTTTTCTTAGAGTCAAGAAAAAAACACTCTTTCCCCGACGCTTTATTTGTGATTTTGGAATGCTGGAGAGGTGGGGGGCATCACAGGACAGGGGGATTAAGGAGCACTGGTCTGCAAGTGGCTTCAGTAAACTAGACTGACTACGTGTCCCCAAATGCTCCGTCATAAAGCAGAGACTGAGGGTGAAATGGGGTCATCGAACTGTGCTTTGAATTAGTGAATTCTAAATATGGAAGTATTCTTTCTTAAGGATACGGGTATTGGACGTTTTGGACACATCCGTAGATCTCAACTTTTGCCAGTGAATGAGTTGATAGGAGGGATTAATTAAAATATAATAATAACCTTTAAGTTCGAATTCAAACCAATTTTCTGTCCATAGCAAGATCTAGAGGCCTACAAGAGTCCGAACACCACCTAGATAGGTCCCTAAGGAGGAGTGAGATATTTGGCGAAACTGGTAAGCTGCTTCAGGGACCCTGAGTAACCTCTGGGTTACCTTTGGATCAACAACAGAAAATGGCGGCTGTTTTCCAAGGATAAGTCCACCTTCGGGTTGGCTGAAGTGCCTACTGTGAACCTGGGAGCCCTCCAGGTGTTTGGTGAGAAGATTCTTACCTGCAAAGAGAGGAGAGGGGACCCTTGTAAGGAATCACATGCTCTTCTCGTCTCTCAGGAGAGGTCCTCGCCCACTCATCCATTCAACAAAGCCTTTGAGTCAACACCAGGCAACAGGAACCAGGGTAAGTCAGCAGACAAGACAAACATCCCTGTCCTTGTGGGGCTTACCTGCTGTGGAGGAAAAATAAAAAATTAAAAAAGTATTTATATAAAAATATGTAAGAAAGATAAAAAGCAAAGCAGAAAAGAGGAAAAGGAACTGTTGGGGAGGGACCATAAAGAGAGTAGTTAAGGGACATGGTCAACTAGAAAGATGATCCAGCGAAGACTCAACCGAGGTGAGAGGGCCAGTCATGGACATGCGCTGGAGAGGGACACAGAGCTCCTGAGGCCAGAGCGTGCTTGGGGTCAGAGGAATGGTGAGGCCAGCGTAGCTGAAACAGAGAGAGGAAGGTGACAGGAGGAGGGCAGGGGCTCCTCTTTCATCCCTGCCGTCTACAGACTGGCCAGTGAACCCCTGGTCCTTTCAGTTTGAGAAGGACTACTGCTCTTCTTAAGACTGAAGTTCAATAGTTCAATGGTTCCTTTAAAACCGCATTAGTAGGACCGACTTTTATTTCTCATGTTAAAGTGCATTTTCCTAAAGAATTTATACGCACATCTTTTATGCCTGTGACATGTAACTGAATAACAAAAGCAAGGAATTGAGCTACAGTAAAAATATCTTAAATTCCATTATCATTACTATTAGTGTTATTTTATTATTGGCCAGTCGACAGGGGAAGATTGGTGGGGGAATAAAAATGGAGCAAAGCTTAGGGGAATTAGACTCTCATTTTCCTTTACGGTTGTGAGAAGCTTCCATCTATCTTCTAATTCTTTTTTTTTTTTTTACC
>NW_025999983.1:10634520-10662130 GCF_001458135.2 Marmota marmota marmota
TAATTTTTTTTTTTTTTTTTTACCTTAAAACAAGTGAGAAACGGTGAAGGAAATAACGTTAGGTGATGTTGACAAAAGAGGCCAATGAAGCGTGAGTGGACTTCAGGACCCCTCCCAATCAATTAACGGAGGAAGCAAGATTAGAACTCATGTCCCAGGTGTGAGTCCTAGGATTTTGCAGCCAAGTTTCAGTGAGAACAGAGACATTTAATGATAACATTAGACATTTAATGATAACATTAGAAGCTGCGACTGCAATGACATGTTTTGAGGGTGTCCACAACCTCCGCTAGCTTCAGAACCCGTTGGATTCTAGACTGCTGTCCTTTACTCCAATGCATACTGATTTGCCAGGAATGGAAGATGCAAGATTCGCTGCCATTCTGTCCACCCTCAGACACTGAGGGCGCACCCGAGCCGAACACTGTTCAACATGGAAAACATACAAGCAGTGAGGCTCAAATGCCTGGGGGCCATAGTGCAGTGTGAGGTATATGCTCACACAGAGGAGCAAACTGGGGAAAGCACGCAGCAACTGTGGCTTGGGAGATGGAGAGTCTCCCAGAGGAGATAACATTTTAGCCAGCTTGGAGGAGACAGGCCAGGAGTTTCCCCGAAGGAGTTTGCCAGACACAGAAAAGAGCAAAAGGCATCCAGGCGGACTCATCACATACAAAAGCATGTTTATGGAAAAGCGCATGGCACATTTGGAATCAGTAGTAATCCATCATGGTGGGAGCCAAAGTGAGTTGAGAGTGGAAGGGAGAGGAGGCTTAAGAAAGTAACTTGAGACAGTGGCTCAGTTTTAGTTCCATGTATATGATCTTAGCATCTAGGAGAAGTCTCAAAGTGAAAATGGTACCCATGGTAGGAGTCGGCTCTTCTTATTTTCCTCCTTTGTCTTGGGAATCTCTTAATTCCCAGTCCGCTCCTTTGCTACCCCAAACCATATTTCCTTGGTTTGGCATGCTCCAGGTAGATGTATGGCATGCAGACGCATGGCCCAGGCAGGTACACATCTCAGCTAGGTGCACGCTCCAGGCAGATGCATGATTTTCCTCCTTCCTGCTTATGTGGTGTAAGTTCTCGTCCTCCTGATGAGATCTGGCTCCTCAGATATAGCCTAGACACCCACTTCTCTGAGTTTCAGTCCCCTTGCCTGCCAAAACCTCAAATGGAGTTTTAGGCCTGATGACGACCTTCCTCCTGGGGGACTTGCAAGGCTCTGTGGGAAATATGCAAAGTGAGACCCATTCTAAGGGGGCAATATGAATATGGCCCGCTCCTCAGGGGGCTGGGATGGAGATTCAGCAGCAAGTTTCTGAAGCGGAGACTGTTAATTTCTGAACCAGGAAAATATATTTGACTCTCGGACCCAGAAAATTCTCTTCCAAATTGAAAAAAACCCCACAATTGTTCTTTTAAAATGGGGTAACATTTCTGGAATACATCGTTCCCAAAATAAGATCCTCCAATTTGGAAAAATCTAGCTGAAATAAATGAAAATAACAGATGGAAGAGAAATAACAGAAGCTATCCAAAGAACAGCAAGAGATATGAAGTGGGAATCATCTGTCTAGAAAATGGTACTCAGTTGTACTTTTGAAATTAAAGGTACATTGGCTTCTGAAGAGAGTGCGATTTTTCTCTTGACAGTTCCCCTTTACACATTATGTCCTTTCTGGGCCAAGGTGAGCGCATAAGAGGTATAGTTTTCTTTTCTATTCCTGCTTCTCCCATTTGTGCAGTTTCCATCTGTTCAAAGGTGTTAAGATCAAGTGTTCTGGTCTCCTGGATAAAGGTTTGGGCTCTTGGCAGAGAGCTGGGTAAATACAGAGTCATGCTATTAGCATAGGTATGTTTAATAACACATTGTTTATATTCTTTTAGGCTTGTCTGAGTGTAACTGTGGGCAATCAGGGACCCCTGGCAGCCCGCTGAGGGCCCCCTGACAGCAGGGCTGGGCTGCTGCTCCTTGGCTGCAAGGCAGGAGCCCCTGCAGCACCCGCCTGGCCTCCCTAGAGGGCGCCTCCCACAGTCCTCTTGCTGAAGAACAGTTTTGCTACTTTATTGACAGTGGAGACTATTCGGGTTACATAATTCATTATTCCATTCCTGAGTGTGCTTTTATTTTCATTTCTTAAATTAACTGTGAGATCTTGGCACATGGCTTTCCTTTTTTCCTTCCTCCTTCCTGAGCCCCACACTGATGGGTCCCATGAAGTCCCTCCACCACCACGGGGTGCACCCACCACGAGGCAGTAGTTAGGGCTTTGTTCCTGCTGTGTCTGCACCCTGTCCAGCAGCTCACCCCATCCTCGGGTTGCTGAGAGGCAGTTATGCAGAGCAAAAGTGGCAGCTTTGGGCATTTTACAGTTCCACCTTGGGTCTCCTGTCTCCAATCCCTGCCCTGTGGGTCTAGTCTGCTGACTGAATTCCCTCTTTGCAGAGCCTGCCATGAGCCACTAGCATTTTGATCCTCTCCACGGTGATCCCACCCAGCCTTCTCTTCCCTCAACTCTGTGTCCCTCCAGCCCAAACAAAAGGCATTGCTGGCTCTAAATCTCATCACCTAAAACATCCCTGCAAAAGGAGGTGGGCAATACAGAGAGGAGATATGAGGACCACCTCAGCAGTCCAACACTCTTGTCCTGGAGGAGATGAAGCCCCACCTTGACCTTGATGAGGGCTCTGGGGACACCAGGCGAGAATAACCAGAGTGAGGCTGCCATTGAGTTGACCCGCCCTGCATTTCATGGCCATTGCAGAAAATGAGTTTTAAGTAACTTCAGAGATATTTTTTAAATGGGGTGCTGTAGCATCTCCCTGGAAGTTTTAGTATAAATCATTCCTGAGCGAGACCTGGGAAGGGCCCGAGAACCCCACCCTGTAGACTTCTAAATTTTCCCCAAGCCCTCCTTTCACAGCAGTGAGACCTCAGAGCTGAAGAGCTCAGGGTACATCCCAGCTCCCCAGCATCAAAGGGAGGCCCTGAGTTCTGCCTTCCTTTAATGGCTCTTATGATTCGGATGTGAGTGTCCCCCCAAAGCTCACGTGTGACATGATGCAAGGAGGTTCAGAGGAGAAATAATTGGGATGTGAGAATCTTAACCCAATCAGTGAATTGATCCCCGGACAGGGATTAACTGAGTGGAAACTGAAGTGGTGGGGTGTGGCTGGAGGAGGTGGGCACTGGGGGCCTGCCTTTGGGGTATATGTTTTTTATTTGGTGAGTGGAGTCTCTCTCTCTCTCTGCTTCCTGATCATCATGTGAGCTGCCACACTCTTCCGCCATTTTGTTTTGCTTCACCTGGAGCCCTGAGGAATGGAGCCAGTCTTTTATGGACTGAGACCTCTGAAACTGTGAGCCCCCCAAATAAAATTTTCCTCCACTACAATTGTTCTGGTTGGATCCTTTAGTCACACAGTGAAAAGCTGCCTAAACCAAAACCTGATGATGCCCCTTTCTCAGTCTCTGAGAGACCGTGGCTCTTTCTGCTGCTCTTCTTTCTCACTGTCACTTGGGGGGAGGTGGCAGTTGTGAGGAGAGATGGGTAGAGGGGAAGTCCTGAGATGAACTAACTGGGGAGTGGGGTGGAGGGAGGTGGAGAAGGGCCCTGTTGACATCCCCCTGGCAGTTCGCAAGCACCGAAGCTGTCACAGCAGGAGTTTGGCTTCGAGTGTGAATGTTCAGCCCAAGTGGTACATCTGCTTGCCATCAAAGCTTCCCAGATCATGGCTTTGCTTTTTCCCCCTTCCTTTACCCTCCAGCTGCTAGGAAAGAGAGTGTTCTCTCCTCCGAGGCTGCATCTTTGGAATACAGCATCGTTTCTCTGCCATCTGTGGCAACATAAACCCAATAAAGCACATTGCGGGGTGGGGGGGCAGGGGAACAAATCCTTTTCTAAAAGGAGATGAGAGAGATCTTTGAAGAAAAGAAAATCCAGATGGCTTTGTGTAAAGAAAGCCCTCAAACTTGACACTGTCATTTCTTGTCTTCCAAATCATTTTTTAATCTCAATTTCTGAGGATATCTGACACCATTGGAGAGTTACCTCCCTCTATTAGTTGATTCCCAATTATCTTCCTGTCTGGGTCTGCCTGATTCAGGGAGAGCTGACTTCTGACTTGATGGGCCTGATAAGGGTGGCCAGCTTCCTCTCAGGTAACTGCTTGAGTTTTCCAAGGCAGATACATTCCCTGGGCCCCTCCCTCCCAGCCTTGCTGCTTACTCTCTAACCCTTGCATCCCTGCTTCTACCATCCTCCTCCTGATTCTGCTCCTGGGACAGCCACCTCTGGCCTCTGGTTGTTAACCGTCTCAGTGCTCACCTCCTAATCTGTGATCCTGTTGTTCCTCCTTAAAACCATCTCTTCCCTTGTCTTCTGAGGCTTTGTACAGAGCTGGCTTTGCTTACCCTCCTTCACAAAACATCTCTCTTCTCTACCTCAGGCTCTAGAAAGCTGGCTATCTCACATGGGCTTGTCTTCTTTCCTTCTCACCTCTTTCAAAAATTCTTACACACGTAGTGTTATGGTTTGGATGTGAGGTGTCCCCCAAACCTCACGTGTGACATGGTGCAAGAAGATGGAGAGGAGAAGACTAGGTTGTGAGAGTCTTAATCCAAACAGTGAATTAATCCCCTGAAGGGAGTTAACTGAGTGGTAATTGAAGTGAAGGGTGTGGCTGGAGGAGGTGGGCATTGGGGTCATTTGGGGTATATATTTCTATGTGGCAAGCAGAGATCTCTTTCTCTGCTTCCTCATCAATATGTGAGCTGCTTCCCTCCTCCACACTCTTCTCTGGAGGAATGGAGTCTGCTGTCTGTGGATTGATAGCTCTGAAACTGTGAGCCCCCACATAAACTTTTCCTCCCTAGAGTTGTTCTGGTCGGGTCCTTTAGTCACAACAGCAAAACAGTTGACTAAAACACTTAGGATCCTACCATTTACCTTCCTGTTTCCACAGGCAAGTCTTCCCATTTGAACTTGTCTATATTTTCTGCCTAATGAATATCTCTAACAGATTGTCCTACATGCAACTCCAACTCAGCGTTTCTAGCTGAACTTGTCTACTGTTCTCCTCAACCAACCAGCTACCCTGTGTACCCTATTTTCAGGACACTCAGGACCACCTCTGTTTATACCTTTACCATGTCTGCTTTGCATTCCATTTCCATTTCCCCTCCCCTGCTTGGACTCTTGCTATCTTGCGTCCAGGTCACTGCAGCCATCCAGCTGAGGTTCCATCCTCCAGGATCCTCTCTACTCCAGCGTTATCATGGTTTCCATGCTACAGTGAGGGTCTTCTACAATCATAGATCTGATGCTTCCGTCCAAATCAACAACCTTGGATTCTAATTTTGTGTTAACTCCAAAGTAAATATCTAAGTTAATTTTTTGCCTTAACTTTTAATACCGTGGGTGACCTGGTCCTAGTCTATTTTAGCTTTACCTCCTACTAGAAGCCATGTGACGCTTTCTTTCTCTGCCTTCTAGTTTTCTGTTTCCTTCAGTCTACTCATTCTCTTCTCCTTGCGTTCCTCTATCATTGCATTGCACAATCTCATCTCTCCTTTAGGGATTCTTCCTTCTCTGTCATGATTATCGCATTTTTCCTTTCCTTACAGAACACCCACCGTGGACTAGCTACTCTGTTGGCAATGCCGCTCTTCAATTTATTTTAGAGTACTGTTTTGTAAGTTGTCTTTCTATGGAACTCCCAAGAAATAGAAAAATGTTTCATAAGCATTTAAAAAATCTCTCCAGCAGATCACAAGGAGCCTGCTTGCATACCAGTTACTCTGTTTATTGGAGAAATGGCATTTATCTTGACTTATCTTACCGTATTTGGTTAACAATCAAAGCTGCCTTCATCTCCTGATCTATCACTCCTCCTCATCCTCTTTCTGCCCCATTTATATATAAAACACAGACTGCTACCATATGGTGCTTTTCTAATCACATTCTTATAGGAGAGGAAGAGACATGTTATTACAGACAGCTGATCCTTTAGCTGCATAAAACAATAATTCTCACTTAAGGGCAGATACTTGATTTAAAGCTTCATAGTTTCCATGCTAGTCTGTTGGGCTTTTAAATCTCCTTTACCAGTAAGTAAAATGAAGGACACATACCATAAAGACTGTAATCTTGATTCTTAATTTGACTTTTCAAAGGTTTTAATGCAAGACATCCTTGAACAAACTAGAAACTCTACAGTCTGTTGCTGGCAGGTAGATATAATTCTTGCCGGCAGGTAGGTATAATGAACAAAGGATAAGAAGGGAAACAGCAAACAGACAAATTGTTCTAATGATGACCATATGATAGACTTTCAGTGTTGGCAAAGACGGTGTTAGTCCACTATTTATTATGTGTTCCAGTGGTTAAAGTTCAAATTTTTGGTCAGAAACAGAAGGCAACTGCTTGAAGACTCATAAAAGTAAGCAATAGAAAGCAGGTAGGGTAGGGAGTCAAGAGACAGCCCACGTCTGTGTTGTTCAGGCTCCTATAATAGAATATCATAGACCAAATAGCTTGAACCACAGACATTTATTTCTCATAGTTCTGGAGGCTGTATAGTCCACCATCAAGCCACCACAAGGCAGAGCCATGTTGTGAGAGTCATTCCTAGCTTACAGATGGCTACTTTCTTGCTATATCATCACATGGCAAAGATGGTGGGCGAAATCTAGTCTTTTAGGAGCACTAATCCCATTCATGACCTCATCATCTCCCAAAGACCCACTTCCTAATACCATTATATGAGGTGGGAACAGGTTGGGATTTCAACTGATCAGTTTGGGGGGAGCATAACAAACCAGTACTGATTAGCTCCTGTTTCCTTCCTGCTTTGGGTCTCAGTTTTGATTTACTGAAGGCTGAGTCTGAGAGGCGGGGCCATTTGACAGAGGTAGAGAGCAAATCCCCAAAGAAAATGTTTTTGTGGTCAGAAGGCCCAAGAGTTCTATGATGGAAAGTGAGGTGGAGTCTTTATTATTTGTTCCTCTCCCCCTCCCCCAGCCTTGCCCCAGGCTAGCTCCTGTCATGGTGTTGTACTTCCTAGATGTGTTGGTGATGGGATATGTAGATCCCAAGAATGACCCATTTCCATGGTCAGAGGAACTGGATAAAGGAGCGCTAATGGCCTGAACGGTGTCTCATACTACAACCTCTTTATCCCAAGGGAGGATACAGACTACAGCTTATCCCACCGCCCAGAACACTGGAACAACATGGGCCCCAAATCCTCCAGGAAAACTCTTCTTTGTAGCTAGAGGAACTAGTAAAAGGGACTTTGGGAGTCAGAGATTGGGGGATTTTCCGAAGAAACAGCCAGAGAAGAGGGGGTAGATCTAATTATAGGGAATGAACCGAAGCCTATTAACTTATTTTACGTTCTTTGTCAACGTGACCAAGATTTCTGTCACAAACCACTTGGATCAGGAAGGTTTGTTTTAGTTCATGGCTTCAGAGGTTTCAGTCAGTGGTCAGCTAGGCCTGTCGCCCTGGCCTGAGGTGATGCAGAGCACCATGGTGGAATGGTAATGGTAGAGTTGGGAAGCTCATGGCAGTTGGGAAGCAGAGAGAAGGGGCCAGCAACAGGATAAGGTCTCTAAGGACACTGCCCCAGTGACATACATCCTCTAACTATATCCACCTACCTAAAGTGTCTACCACCTACCTACAGTCTATTAAGCCATCAGTGGATGCATCTGCTCATGAGGTCAGAGCACTCTTGATCCAATTAATTCCCCAACGCCCACTTCAGAAACTTTCTGCACTGGGGACCAAGTGCTCCACACAGGAGACTTTGGGGGACACTCTAGAGCCAAACTGTAACACATATGCTGAGATTTCTTTTACGCGGTGTATGCGGAACATACCCAGGGAAGCATGGCAAAAGCTTTGCAAGCTGAACGGACATTGGAACCAGGACTCACAGGAGGTGAGAAAGGGCTGTGGTCTGCATTTAAGTGAAGGAATGACTCCTGAAGTAAGTTCGTAAGTCATTTTTTTCTTCACTATAATGAAACACTGAAGATAGCCAACTTAAGAAAAGATTAATTTTGGTTTGTAGTTTTGGAGGCTCCAGCCATGGACCCATAGCGAGGCAGCGCATCAAGTCTAAGGGCCTATTGCAAGACAATGCATCCTGGTGGGAGCATGGGAAAAAGAAAAAACCATTACCTCATGACCAGGGAACAAAAGAGAGGAAGAGGAAGGTGCTGGGGTTACTTGATCTCCTTCAAGGGAATGCCTCCAGTGACACAAGGATTTCCCCACAGGCTCTGCCATTCAAAGGTTCCACCAACTCCCAAGAGCACCAGACAATGCCTTTAATAAATAGGACTCCGGGGGTCATTCCACATCCACACTTTAGCACCAAGTAAAGATAATCACCGTTCTCCAGTCACATAACATTGTGTTCAAAATATTCAGGATAGAAAGTAAAACCACTCAACATACAAAGACCCAGGAAAATGGGACTAATTCTCAAGGGAAAAAACAATCAATAGACCCAAACTCCAGAAGAACTAAATGTCAGAATTATCTAATAAATATTTTAAGGATGCATTTATGTTCATGCACCGTGAGGTAAAGGTGAACACTTTTGAAAAGAATAAGAAAATAAAGATTTATCAGCAGAAAAGAGAAACAATCAAAAAAGTAACCAAATGGAATTTTTATAATGGAAATATACAATATCTAAAATTAAAAGTCTTACACGGTCCCATCAGAATGTTGGAGGTGCTAGAAAAGTAATCAGTGAACATAATGATAGAATTAAATTATATAATCAAGAAGAACAAAGGGGAAAAAATTGAGAAGAAATTGAAAAGAGGCTCAGGGTTATGTGGGAAAATATCAAAAGCTCTAACATTCTTGCCATTGATTACCTGGAGGAAAGGGGGAAATGCAAGAAAGAAATGTACCAGGAAAAAAAAAATCTGAAAAACCATGATTGAAAACTTCCAAATTCCATAAAGATGTAAATGTACAGATTCAGGAAGCTCAATACACACCAAACAGGCTAAACTCAATGACATACAGGCTTAGACACATCAAAATAAAATGAATAAATAAGAAGGATAAGTGATATTGAAAGTAGCCAGAGAGAAAAGACATAAGATGCAAAGGACAACGTGATTGGGTGCAGACTTCTTGTCAGAAACCAAGGAATCCAGAAGATGGTGGACACTGTCTTTAAACTGGAAACAAAAAGAACTTCCAAGCCCAAATTTTGTGTTTAGAGAAAAGTCTTGTTCAGGAATAATGGTGAAATAAAAACATCAGCACCCAAAGGAATCTGTTCAGAGTTAAAGGAAATTATGTAAGAGGAAAACTTAGAAAATCAGGCATTTAAAAAAGAAGAGCAACAGGATAGGTAAATACCTAACAAATAGACTATTACTTTCATTTTGAGTGTGAAAAATATGTGTAAATGTGAGGATCAAAATCTATAATATTTATAATGTGGTTTTAAATGTACACAGCTATAATACATATGACAAAAATAATGTAAAGTGTTATCTCTAATGAACGTGAAACACAAACAACCAAAGAAATAGTACAACATGTATAGCCCCAAATCCAATAAATAAACTAAAAGAAAATATTAAAAATATTTAAGTAACCCCAAAGAAGATAGGAAGCAGGTGAATTAGGCTTCAAAACTAAAGCATACTAAAAAAAGCTATATAGATTTAAGTTCAAAGATACCAACAATTTCAATGAATGTAATTTATTTAAATAGACCAAATTACAGAGATTGTTAATTGGAGAAAAATTCAAGATCCAAGAATATTATGCTCATAAAAACTGCACATGAAACTACTCTATGCTTAAGTAAAAATTAAAAACAAATATGCAATGATATGCCTTACCAAAAAAAAAAAAAAAAAAGAAAGGAAGGGGTGCTATATTGGTATAAGTCAAATCAGAGTCCAAACAAAAAATTTATCAAAAATAAAGATGGATATTACATAATAATATAAAGGATCAATTCATTAAGATCAGTAACACACATGCTAAGAATGCATAATGGGGAAAGAGTAGCCTTTTTAACAAATGGTATTTGAAAAATTGGATATTCACATGCACAAATAAATGAATAAAATTGGATCTCCTAACTTATACCATACACAAAAATTAACTCCAAATGGATTAAAGACTTGAGTGTATAAATTACAAAAAGCTCCTATAAGAAAACAAAGGAGAACATGCTCTATTTTTATCTTTTTAAAAAATTTGTTCTAATTATACATGACAGTAGAGTGCATTTTGACACATCATACACAAATGGAGTATAACTTCTCATTCTTGTGGTTGTACATGATGTAGAGTTACACAGGTCATGTAATGATATATATGCACATAGGGTAATAATGTCCAATGCATTCTACTATCCTTCCTACCCCCATCCTCCATCCCCTCCCTTTGCTCCCCTTTGTCTAATCCAAAGTACCTTTATTCTCCCCCCCCCCCAATTTCTGGGACTACATCAGGCCAAGAAGCTTCTTCATAGCAAAGAAAGCAATCAATCACCAGCACAAAAAAGACAACCTGCATAATGGGAGAAAACCTGTACAAGCCTTATATCTGCTAAGGGGCTAATTAAAAATCATGAAAAACTCATACAACTCAGAAGCAAATAACCCAAAGTATTTGAACAGATAAACTGCAACCTTTATAACCTCTTGGTAGGAATATAAAATGGTGAGACAGGTGTGGAAAGTAGAATGGAGATTCTGTAAAATTTTAAAAATAATAGAACTACTAAATGACCCAGCAATTCTACCTCTGGGAAGGAATATATAATAGCTTTTAATGCTATGAATTTCCCTCTCAACACTACTTTAACTGCATTCCATAAATTTTGACATTTCGTATTTTCATTTGATTCAACACATTTCAAAAGAAATCTTTAAGATCCTTTTTGACCCATGGGTTTATAAAGGTGCTGAAGTCAAGAAAGATCTGAAATAAATACTCTATGGCTCTGCTTTAGAAACTAGACAAGAGCAAATTAAATATAATTATGTAAATGATAAAGGTTTAAAAAGAAATTGATAAAACTGTAAGCATAACCTTAAAAGAGAACAAAAGAAACCTTGGAAAGTATAAGAAAAAAAAATTGATAAACACCTAGCTATATTTACCAAGAAAAGAAATGTGAAAATTATCAGTATCAGGAATAAGTAGTGTATAAGCTCTTCATCAGTGTGACCAAAATACTTGAGAAAAATAACTTTAAAAAGTGAAGCTGTGCTTTGGTTCATGGTTTCAGGGGTTTGAGTTCATAGTCAACTGCCTCCATTGTTTTGGGCCTGTGGTGAGGTAATCCATCACGGTGGATGGGGAAAGTTGTTCAACTCATGGCAACCAGGAAAGAGAGAGCAAGGGTGAGGGCACTGGGGACAAGATATGCTTCCAGGAGATGCTTCCTACTTCTTCCAAATAGTCCCCACCTTCTACATTTCCTCCATCTCCCAATAAGGCCATCAAATTATTAATCCATCAGTGGATTAACCCATTTTTGAAGTCAGAGCCCTTATAACCCAATCACTTCCCCAAATCCCCACCTCTGAACACTGATGCAGAACATACCTTCAACAAGTGAAGCTTTGTAGAACAAACTTTCAACACTTTAGATCCAAGACATAAAAAGGGGACTTCAAAAGGATAAGTTAATAATTGTGATAATTCATTTTATGTGTTAACTTGACTGGACTAAAGGATGCCCAGATAGCTGGTAAGAGATTTCTGGATGTGTTTGTGGGTATTTCCAGAAGAGATGAGTATTTGATTCAACTGAGTAAAGACTATTGCCCTCACCTATGTGGGAGGGTATCTTCAAGTCTACTGAGGGACTAAATAGAACAAAAAGGTAGAATATGTGTAAATTTGCTCTCTGACCCGACATCCACCCTCTCCTTCCCTTGGATATCAGTGCTCTTGGTTCTCAGGGCTCATAACTCATACCAGGATTTACACAATTGTCTCTTTTTTGAGACATAATTCCACTGTCTCCACTGAATGATAATCACACTGTGGCACATCCACCCAATGGAATATTGTTCAGACATAAAAAGGAACAAACTGTACACATGCAATCTGGATGGAGCTGAAATATATTATGCTCATGGAAAAAGCCAGAATCAAATAACAACATATTGCATGGTTCCATTTATATGATATTCTGGGAAAAGCATAGTGGTAGAGGGTGAGATGAGATGAATGGTGCCAAGGGCTAGGGAGAGAGATGGTTTGATTATAAAGATGCAGCTTGAGGAGGCTTTTGGAGTGATACATCTTATATCCTGTGTGGAGTGAGGGCTACTCCACTCTGCATTTGTTAAAAATCCATGAACTATACATCAAAAAGATTAAATGAAAGAGAAAACTGAAGTAATAAGCATATGGGCAGAGCTTGCAGAGTGTGGGAGAGGAAAAACAGGATGACGTGCAATCCTGGAAACTCAAAAATTGAATGGCTTTGAAAGAAGAGCAAGTGACTTCTTGGTCATAAAATAACAAGGAGCCTAAATGAGTTGATGTTTTTGATTGACAACGATTTCCAAATGTGACCTACAAGTTAGACACTCAAGTCTTGGTTTAGGAAGATGATTTGTACTACAAAAAGCTGAGCATTTACTACTTAAGTGCACATATTTTCTTTTTCTTCCTTACTAACAAAAATTCATTTTTTTATTCATGGTGGCAAACTACACAGGATAAAAATAGAGGATAAAAATCCTGTTTCCACCCTCCCTGTATCTACAGGGCTGTAAGAGAAAGTTGGCTGGAGGATGTGGGCTAGTTTTACTGCACAAACACAGACAACTGCAGCTTCCTGTTGTGTTACGCCCCTCCCTCTCCCCCTCTGCTTCCTGTTTGGTGGAGGCTGCAAGGGGAAGCCTAGTATGGGACACTGAGGCCTCCTGGGGTACCAGCCTTAGGTAGAAGACAGAACAGAGAAGAGGAGCTTGGGGTCTAGATGACCCTGGGAAGGGAGCAGCAGCAGCCCTGCACTCCTAAACAGTGCAGAAATTTTTCTATTTCAGGTAACTGAGCCTAATTGCTAACTAGCCATGTTTTTGAAACCATGAATCTAACTATTAATGGAATGATAAATAAGATATATCCTTACCAAACTACTAAGGAAGATAAAGACAGTAAAATGCTGTCTATATAATAAACCTCCAAGTATATATCAGAAAAACATATTAAAAATGATGAATTGATAAAAATAAGTTCACATGTGTTATATAGGATGATAGAAGGAAAGATGAAAATAAAATAAAATTTCACTATCCATGTGATTTTAAGAGTCACTGCTCAGAGCCAACAGTAAAAGTTAGAATCAAATGTTTGTCAGATGTTTATTAAGGAACCAAGAAAACAATATATAGTGGCAGAATTAACATCAGACAAAATAGAAATTAAGGTGAAACACTACATCAAAGAGGAACTTTTATTTTGATATTCCTCAGAAAACTTGGAATAGAACCACCGTTTGACCCCGCTATCCCACTACCTGGTTTATACCCACAGGACTTAAAATCAGCATAGTACAGTGACACATCAATGTTTATAGCAGTTCAATGCACAATAGCCAAACTATGGAACCTAGATGCCCTTCAACAGATGAATGAATAAAGAAAATGTGGAATGTATACACAATGAAATATCACTCAGCCTTAAACAAGACTGAAATGATGGCATTTGCTGATGAATAGAGCTGGTAAATATCATGCTAAGTGAAATAAGCCAATCCCCAAAAACCTATCTGATATGCAGATGCTAATTCACAATGAGGGGGGAAGGGCTAGGGAAGAATAGAGTACTTTGAATTAGGCAGAGGGGAGTGAGAGGAGGGGAGGGGGTTTGGGGGTAAGAAGGAGAATAGGATGAATCAGACATTATTACCCTACGTGCATATATGTCTACATGACCTGTGTGATTCTACATCGTGTACAACCAGAAGAATGAGAAGTTATACTCCGGTTAGTGTGATGTGTCAAAATGCATTCTGCTGTCACAGATAACTAATTAGAACAAATTTTTAAAAATCATTAAAAAAGATATAATTATGAAAATGTTCTTTTAAGAGCTAACTGAGCTAAATATATCAACCAAAATTTCTTAGAAGAATAAAGATAAATTGGTTGAAAGACTGTTGTGAGAGCCTTTGACACAATCTCTAAAGGCCATTAAAGATATTGGAGATGAAAAAATTAAAATGTAGAAAATTTCAGTTTTGTACAGTGCTTAATGAGATTGAAAAATGACTACATATTAAGGTGAGAATATATAATACACATTTTTTTTGAGAATTGAGCACCTTTTCAAAACTGACTTACCCCCCCCAAAAAAAAAATCATAAAATGCATAGGTTATATACTGTGAATTTTATTTAAGAAGAAAAATCCACAAAATTAGAGCCATATAGACACTGCAAACCATATTTTGATGATCTGGAAAAATTAAGTGAAAAATTATACAAAATTTACATGCCTTACGATACAAATTTTTTAAACATACAAAATGAAATTCTCGAATTTTCTCAGTGGTTACCTTTGGATAATGAAATGAGAAAAGGTAGACCTCTCTTCTGTGTTTGATGAATTTTCTACAGTTAGTAGATATTGTATTTAGAATACACAGAAAACAATAATTGGTGATAAAGGCAGGAAACCAAACTGAAGGTACAGGATGAATCAATTTTGTAAGTGTGCGTGTGTATGCATTTTTAAAGGAAAAGGATTAAAAGAAATATGCTAAAATATTAACAGTAGTTATCTCAGAGCTATGGGATTTATAATTTTCAGCTTCTCAGACTTTCCACAATGAATATCCATCATCCTTATAATTAGGAAAAAAATATTAATAAAGAATTAAGCCTTTACTGAAAGTCTCCTTTTCAAGACGGCACAGGGATTCATGCTTCAGAGCATCCTTTTTCCAAGTACACAGCAATGCTAGCTAATATATGAAAAGAAAAAGAAAAGAACAGAGAAAATAAATAGCTAGGCTCAAAAGCAACAGCAATTTATGGTGCAGAGTGTTGTCAGCACACAGGTCCAAGCCACGGGAGGGGTCGGTTGGCTGAGGATTCATCTTCTGTGGGAAATAACACTTGAACATTCGTCTAGTGAGACAGACCACATCAACCAGGCACATCCATTAAATACTATGGCTGGACGGGGCTTTTGGTGACACCCTCAGTCCCATCCCTATGCTCAAGAAAAGAGGATGGACAAAATGTCCTGTCCAAACCAGAAGCTACTGCCTGACCCATAGCACTCAGCAGCAGAACAAAAGCATGGCCAAGGAATGAGTTGGGAGCCTGGCCAGACAGGAAGTTGGGTGTGGGATAGCTCCCATATTACCCAGAAATGTCTTAAGAACTAGGGGTGGTGTCAAATGGGGTAAAAGAGCCAGGGAGCCCACTATTAATCTTTTTTTTAATTTTTCACCAGAAGTACTTAGAGTGATTGTGTTCCATAAAAGGGCATGGATCCCAGAACAAATGACCTAGTTATTGACGGATGGATCTGCTCAAGTGTATGGTACAGAAATCACATATATCTATGCATTGTTAGCTTTCCCTTACTGTAACAAAATCCCATGAGATTATCAACTTTAAAAGAGGAAAGGTTTATTTAGGCTCATGGTTTCAGAGGTTCCAGTTTCTGGTCAGTTGGTCTTGTTGCCTTTGGGCCTCAGATAGGTCAGTGCATCATGGTGGGGACACATGGTGAAGGAAGCTGCTCACTTCACGATGGCCAGGAAGCAAAGAGAGAGTGCAAGAGACCCTGGTATCCCATGATGCTCTTTGAGGGCACTGACCCAAATGACCTCCCCCTAGGTTCTACTTCCTGAAGTCTCTATCACCTCCAATAGCGCCCCAGGTTGGGGACTGGAGTTTTAGAACATGGGCCGCTGGGGGACTCTTCCCCACCACAGCTAGGCCCAGAGCCGTATCTGTGTTGTTTATTTTCCTAAGCCCTGTCTTCCAGGTGGGCAGCCAAGGACCTCACAGGTTTATTGATCATATGTCTCCAAAAGACACCTAGGTTCTCCGGTAGTGAGACATTTGGGGACATAGCAACTTTTTAGCATGTCAGAGGTGCCAATCCGCAGTGTGGGTGACAAATTCCATCACACAGAGGGCCACACTCCTTACCACTCAGCCCAGTTGCTCCTCCTCAGAGCACTCCCCAGGGGACTCCAGGACAGGCTCGGTGTGGCCTCCCCAGCATGGAAGGCCAGGGCCAGTTGTCAAGGAGTGATGATCTGGAGAGTCCCAGGTGCTGTGTCCCTGCTGGGCCCTTCTACGCCCTCCTCCTATAAGGACCTGTTTCCTGCTTCACCTCTACTTTCCTCCGCAGCCCAGGGGCCTTCTCACCAATTCTACTTGCTGTGGCTGCCACCACCATGTCACCTATGCCCTGAATTCCCGCTTTCTGCTAAGAGCTTCATAGGTCTTACGACTCAGAGTCTGGTTGTCTGTTCTCCTAAGGCCACGTCGGGGTCATCGTCGTCACTGCCGCCATCATCCTCGTTGTCATCTTCTTCTTTTTCTCCTTCCTCCTCCTCCTCCTCCTCCTCCTCCTCCTCCTCTTCTCCTTTTCCTCCTCCTCCTTCTTTCTCTTCCTCTCCTTCTCCTTCTTCTTTTCTTTCTTTCTTTGGTCTTAGGGATTGAACCAGGGGTGCTTTTCCACTGAGCTACAGCGCACTCCTTTTTATTTTTTGAGACAGGGTTCACTGCTGAGGCTGGCCTTGAACTTCTAACCCTCCTGCCTCAGTCTCTGGAATGGCTGGGATCCCAGGTGTGGCCATCATGCCTGGCTATTCCTAAGCCTCTGTCCCAGACACTGACCTGGGCTTTCCATTCCCACCAGCTGCTCCCATCTCCCTAGAGACACTGCTCAGCAGATAGTTAGAATTCAGCCTCCCCCATTATTGGGACCCTAATCTAGTTGTAAGGGGATCTCATTACCATCCCAGAGGTCTTTGGTAGGATCCCCCAGTGGAGCCAGGAGTCCACAGGAAGTGAGTGCCCCTCCCGTGGGCTGGCTTCCCATCCCAGAGCTTGGAGGGTGGGTGTCAAGGCCTTTGATACCTGGTATAGAAGAGTAGGTGTCCCCCCTGCCCTATTTTCTTACCTTCAGCAAGGACAGAGCAAGGAAGAAGGGGTATCATCTGTCCCTGGAAGAAGTCAGTGTCACTGTCGGTGACATGGTGGTAGAGTTCTGCTGTTAAAGACTGCTGATCATTAGTTTGCCAAGAAAGGGTTTCTCAGTTAAGTAACAAAGGCTTACTAACAGACAATGATAATGGGCCAGACCGTTTTCTAGAGCATGGGGACCTGAAGATATCCAAGGAACAATCTGGTGGCTCATTGTGGTGTTTGGGTGATGGTTCATCTAAGCACATGGTTCATTTCAACTTCCTGGCTTTTGACATTCGAGGCCAGATAATTCTTTCTTGTGGGGTCTGTCCTGTGTATTTCGGAGTTCTAAGTAGCATCCCTGGTCTCTAGCCACCAGGTGCCATTCATAGCCCTCCCCCTAAGTCATGAGGACCAAAATGTCTCCAGACATCCCCAAGCATTCACTGGGGTGCTGGAGGAAGTGGGGCGGGGGTGGGACTTGCTGAAGGCCGAGAACCCCTAGTTGGCAGATGGATAATGATCACTGAATCCCAACTTTTTATTTGACACGGTAAGGGGAGAGAGACAATTTTATACTGAACTAATCAACTAAACGGGAAAAGGAACACGGGAGAGGAGGAGGGGACCTGGTGGAGCCCTGTCATCATAATCCTGTCAGGTGGAGTTGAGTCGGTCCTGAGATTGAAAAGATGGAGCAAGGACGACAATCAGTCATTGGGGATCTGAAAGAAGCCTGCAGTGATCGATCGCATCCAAAGGAGCACCCAGGCCCGGGGAGGCCAGCTGTGGGAACGAGTCCTGACTGGCATGAAATAAAAGGTTTTTAACCACATGGAGCAAAGCAGTCTCTGAGCTCTGCCAAGAAGGAATCTGGAAGGGACACAGTTATGGAGATTACGACAAGAGAGATGATTAGGGACTTGGGGAGTTCTTTTTTCAAGGACTTGCTAAGGAAATGGGACTATAATTAGAAAGGGAAGCAGGCTTTCTCTCTCTTTATCTCTCTTTCCTTCTTAGGTGAACTAAAAAGCTTCGGTAAATACACACCAAGAATCTATGAAAACTTCCAAATCAGTGGGAAAATGTTCTAACTTCAAAAATCGCTAATGAATACGTCCTAAAGCAAAGGAAAGCTGCATTTGAAGAATCTGTCTCCTGGTTACCTGTCAAGTCAGGTGCTTCAGGATTTTTCGGTATGTCCCGAAGCAACACATGACAAGCTATTAAAATGAAAATTCTGAATAAAATTAGGGCAGCCCATTAGCCCGAACAGGGGGAAACATGGTAAGAGATTTAACAGATTTGTGAACTGAGTATTTTTTTTTTTTTTGGTGGCTGATATTTTTACTTTGAAAAGAGTAGAAAGTAATTTTTGCCTTTTTGGCGAGGGGATAAAAACCCAAACTGAGATCTGAGGTTTTTATAGTTTGGCAAATTTCAGAGATATGAAAGCAGAATTTTTGGCACTCAGGGATTGAGAGGCAAATGACATCATATGGCTTAAGGGAAATAGCTAAAAAAGTACATTTGGAAAATTTCAGAAGCTGGCTGCCACCGAAATGATTTTGAATCTTCTTCCCGTGAATTTAGTTGTCACAAAAGGCAACTAACCCTGTAGAGAAAAATGGCAGGTCCCAGAGATGTCAACCCAGGCCTGAGGGGAGGTGGGCTTGGGAGGTCAGCAGTTGCACTGTAAGCCATGGCCTTCTAGGGGCCACTTGCAGATGGGGGGGCACACTATGGGGGAGTTAAATGATTCAGCTTGTGGATGGGGAAGGACAGCAACTTGGCACTGCCCAGTCTCATTTCTTGAGCCCAAATCATTATTTTGATTTTGGAGATTGTATATTTGCAAGGTCAGTGTCACCGCCCCAAAGCTGCTGTGTTACATTACACCCCTTAACAAGACCTCATGGAAACAACACTGTGTTCAGTAGACAGCAGACAGGTTCAAAGGTGGGAGACAGAGATGGAGAGGAAAGACCAGGCAGGAGACTCCCTTCCCTTCAGACCATTCCCATTTTCTTCACCTCTGGGGGGGTCGGAGGGGAGGTTTCAAGGGTAAGGATGGAGAAAGGCAGAAAATCTGAGATAAGAGGATTGTTTCTGGCCCCACTTTTCTCTTTTCTCCCTGAGTCTATTGATTTTCAACAGCAATCCTAGAGTTTGCGGCTTGCAGAGAGATGGTCAATGAAAAGCTATGTAAAACAGCATGTTAAAAAGGGGAAAATATTAACACAAGATAAAAAAGAATAGAAAAAGTGCTTGATGTTGCAAACACATACTCAGCAGTGGAAAAACTCTAATTAAAGTCACCAAATAATCAGGACGAGTAACCCGCCATGACTTTGTACAAGGTCCGATCTGTGTTCTGATAGTGTATTCCATACACCGAGCCTGGCTTTGGAGAAACTCGCTAAATTAACATTGACATTGACCTTTCCGTTGGTAAGATGGAACTGGGCCATGTGGTATGCTCATTCGTATATTAATGTCCAATCAATTTCCTATTTGTTTTTAAATTTTTTATTTTAATTTAAACTTATTTAATTTTTGTGGTCGTGGGGATGGGACAGAGAAGCTAGCACTTTAGGTCCCCAGCCCAATTTTCAACTCTTGATTCAAAACACTTGCTCTTCCTTCCAGTGAGAAAGTCTGAGCAGTGAACCTGCTGATCTCTTCTTGCTTCCCCTCTGCTACTGAATTCATGAGGAGAGTTTCTGTCTTCCTCCTGCCCTCTGATTCATCAGATTGGTTTACTGGGTTTTCTTCCCCATCCTTCCCTATAATTTTTATTTTTATTTTTTTTCAGGCTAACCCTGGTACTTTTGAATTCTTGACCTTATTTTCTTTTGTTTTTCCAAAGGGTCTACTACATCAATTATTCTCACTTTTTCTTAAATCTTCCATTACTTTCCCTCCATGGGCTCCTTCCCCTCCTGGCTACAAATACACTTAGAATGCCTTTATCTTAGGAGAAAAAATATATCCTACAAAAACTTCTGTGTCTCCCTCAACTGTTATCATTTCAAAACTCCTTCTAGCAAACACATGGCTCATCACTACAGTTTGATTCAGCTTCGCTGCCCCCACCCCACCCTTTTTTGTGGAAATTGCTCTGGGAAAGGTCAAGGATGATCAGCTCCTAATTACCTGGCTTATCCTTTATCTGGCTTTTCCTTTATCTTCCATTTAAGATTCCCTGGGAACCACCCTCAGGCCAACTCTCTTTACAGGTTACAGGTTCTCTAAACAGTTTCACCCAAGCCTGAACTTCTAGCTAGAATTTTCCTGTGTCTTCGGGTCTTCTGAATTCCAGCTATCCCAAACTGAACTCACTCTCCACAGAAGCTGGCTTGGGTCTCGGCATGCAAGAGCCTCGCAGGCAGCAGAGGACAGCTCCAGGAGTTGGAGTTTCCAGATGAGAGATGCGCGTTTCCCCTTTCCTCTAGAGAATTCAAAACTCGGACAGAGATGAACTGGCACTTCCCATCCAAATTATCTTCAAGCCACCACCAATTCTGTAATTAGAGAAGACAAAAGAACGAATTCCAACCCTGGGATACATAGATGGGTTGGCCAGTTTTGCAAGAGGACCAGAAGGCCACGGACAGCCCAGCTTCTGGGCTAGTACAGAATCACGAGGTGCATTCATATTCTCTCTTTGCACCTTAATCTATTCTTGTTATTTTCCTGCAAACTGATATTAGGAACACTCTGGAAATTCCAACTCTGGAATTTTGCTACAGAAGTATTCTAAGTATACAGTGTCCTGAGTCTCAGCGTGTCTCCATTAACCTCTTGTTGTAACATTTATTATTCAAGTTACTTTAGTCCAGGTTCATCATCCCTTCTGGTAGAGACTGAAAATTCAGACTTCACCCAAGATTTTGGGAGGCAGAGACGGGGTGTGACCAGCCTCATCAGAGAAGACCCCAAAGAGCAGACTCATGGATGGTCAGAGCCCTGGGGGTCCACTAAGCTCTTGGGAAATTCAGATATTCCCATCAGGCAAGTTAAGTCTTTAGCTATTATCTTTTTAGATTAAAAATTCACCTTGGTAGTGTGTTGAGTGCCACAGCCGAAGGGGCCTCAGCAAACTTCCAGCTGCCGGCTGATGATTGGCTCACAGCGGCCCCAGCAACATCTAGCTGATTGGCTCCTCTGTGGTGATGCTCAGTTGATAAACTTGGAAAATTTTTTATTAATCTTTTGGGGAAGGGACTGGAATGATACATAAGAAAACGAATCTGGGTCAGTAAAGAGGGGAAAAAAATAGAAGACATTCAGGGACACAAAGACAAACTGTATTGCACGGTTTTCCTAAGGTCACCACACCAAATATTCTGACCCCTCTTGTTTTGGTGGCCTAAGTAGCAAAGAGAGCATCAGAGGATATAAGATTTATTGTTCACCTCAAGAGCAACATTTTATTTGATTGGATAAGACTAATGCTTAACATAATTGAACAACTAAAATCTTCACATTCCCTTTGGCTTTGTGTACTATCAGGTCCAATAATGTTTAAACGTATAAATAGCTAGTATTCACATTTGTCTTTCTCATGGTTTTGTATCAAAACTAGGGTCCACCTCCGGGTGGTCCACCTGGCCTGAGGTGGGTGTTGGAGTCCTTCTGAGGTGCAGGCTTTCCTGTCTCAATGGGAAGGCAATTCAAACTAGGATAAAATATAGAATGATTGGAAACACGATTCCTTTCTGTCTTTGATATTTTATCCACATCCAAATTCGAAGATTTAAGGACATCCATGGAAAACAGATGTCTGACACAGGACATTCACATTGTCCTGCGGGTGCTCAGCAGAGACTGGAGGGAGACACTTCCTTATGGGATACAGGCTCGTTCAATTCTCCTGTGATGTTTCTGTCCGGATGCTTTCAGATCCTTTGAACTCAATGCTTTTATCTTACATTGACTCAGTCAATGCAGATGAGAAAGTCCCTTGAGGCAGTAATGTCACCACAAAACTCTGTCCTCAGCTCTTATTGTTCTAATTGGATCTGTAAGGCCTTGGAATTGACACAGCCCAATCAATAATGACTACTTTTAAGCGAGGAACCCTTCTTGGAGACACTGCAGCAGTATTTCAGATTTACAGATATTTTCACATTCAATTAAGAAGATGGAGACCATTCAACCATTGCTGGTCAGAGACCTAGAATTCCTGTAACAAACTTTGGTCCAACTCCATTTGGCTGCAGTATTACTTTATAAGAGGAAATTTGGGCCTTGTCCCCTGTCTTGATGCCCAATGTTTGAAATATGCAAGGAACTGTGTGGTACAGAACAGGGTGTCCTTCCTGTGGGCTGGGAAGACGCTCTCCCTGCCCAAGCTGCCCTCTTCCAATTTTGCTTCCATCCGGGAAACAGTTGGCCATCGATCGAGGCCATCCTTTGGAGTAGCTTAAGGATTTCATTGTGAATGTAGAAAATAAAGTGGATTATTAGATACAAACTCTCACAACCCGCTATGAACAGATGAGCCTTTCCAGTCCCAGATGGGGCATTGGACCAGATGTGGAGACTCTGGCAAAGAGCGCAGGGTCCACTTACACACTGGGGACTCAATTGTTGTAAGCATTTAAAAATTGTTTTTAATAAGGACTAATATATAGAGAATAAAGTGCACACGTATTCAGTGTGTATCTTGATGGATACCTCCCACCCCTCACACAAGTATCTCGAAACACTCACTCCTGCTGTTATGGTTTGGATGTGAGGTGTCCCCTAAAAGCTCACATGTGAGACAATTTAAGAAGGTTTGGAGGAGAAATGATTGGGTTATAGCCTTACCCTAATCAGTGAATTAGTGATTAATGAGTGGTAACTGGATGCAGGTGGAGTGTGGCTGGAGGAAGTGATTCATGGGGGCATGGCTGTGGGGTATATAACTTGTATCTGGGAGTGGAAACCTCTTTCTCTGCTTTCTGATCATCTTGTGAACTGCTTTCCTCTGCCATACTCTCTCGCCATGATGTTCTGCCTCATCCGGACACGGAGCCCCTGGGGAGTGGAGCTGGCTGTCTATGGACTGAGACCTCTGAAACCGTGAGCCCTTAAATCAACTTTTACTCCTCTACAGTTGTTTTGGTCAGGTCTTTAAGTCACAGCCGTGAAAAAGCTGACTAAACCACCTGATTTTCCCAGTAAGTACCTGCTAAAGTTCACCAGTATTTCACACTCTTTTCACCATAGACTTGTTTGCCTGTTTTCTAAAATTATTTTGCATTTTGCTTTTCTTTTCTCTGATTCAACTTTGTATTTGTAAGATTCATCCATGATGCCATGTGTGGTTTATTTGCTCTTTCCTACTGCTGTTTAGTGTGTATTCCATTGTGTGACTACACCATAGTGTGTTTACCCATCTGACTACCAAACATGTCAGTTGTTTCCATTTCTTGGATTTTATGAAGAAACTGTTACAAACATTCTTATGGTCTTTTACACAGCCAAAAATTTCCCAGCATTTGTAATTATTTATATTTCTTTTTTTTTTTTTTTTTAATTTTTTATTGTTGGCTGTTCAAAACATTACATAATTCTTGATATATCATATTTCACACTTTGATTCAAGTGGGTTATGAGCTCCCATTTTTACCCCAAATACAGATTGCAGAATCACATCAGTTACACATCCATTGATTTACATATTGCCATACTAGTGTCTGTTGTGTTCTGCTGCCTTTCCTATCCTCTACTATTATATTTCTTTCAATAATGGAGTTGTGATCCAGATATATATATATTTTTAAACCAATATTTAGTGTTTTTACACTTTTAAATTTTAGCCATGCTTAGGGTTTTAATTTGCATTTTTTTAAAAAATAGTTTTTCTAGTTGTTGATTGACCTTTATTTTATGTATTTTTATGCAGTGCTGAGAATTGAACCCAGTGCCTCACACATGCTAGGTAAGTGCGCTACTGCTAAGCCCCAGCCCCAGACCTTAATTTGCACTTTTTTGATGAATACACACGTTTTGTATTAAGTATGTTTTCATGTGCTTTTTGACTCTTTGGATAGACACTATTCTATGAAGTGCCTATTCAAATGTTTTGCTCGTTTTGAAAAATTGGATTGTTGTTTCCTTGTGGATTTGTAGCAATGCTGCATGTATTTATTCCAAGAGTCCTTAGTCAAGTGTATATGGCAAATATCTTCTTCCAGATTATGAGTTGTCTCAAAAATGTTGACTTTTGAGGATGTTTTTCTGGTTGACACTGAAAGTGACACCTGATTATAACTGTCTAACAGTCAAGTCCAAAGGAAGAAATGGAGATTCCCAGCGTCAGGCATCTCCTGTGGGAAGGGACCTTTTCTGTGAAGTCTTCCCTAAGCCCTGACACCTGTTCCTTTATGTCTTGGAGTGCTGTGAGCTCGCTTCAATTTGCACCTTGATCATATCATATCGCAATTGGTGTCGTGTTTGTGTCTATGCTAGATGATGAGTTTCTAGAAGAGGAGATATATCCTGCATCTCTGTCTCCAACCACAAGCTCATGGCCTGGCACACATTCCACCTAGTAGTTGCTCAGAAAATGTGTCCTAAACAACTATATGAGTGGTCGATTGAGCGCAGGTGTGGCGTGACCAGACGTTATTTTAAGTAGATACTTCTGGCCATTGTATGGAGAGAGGAGCTAGAGATTTCAAATATAAGTGGCAATTTAGATCATACTGTTTAGACAGCAAATCCAGAGAAAATATGCTGAACGATAAGAAGTCTGCATGTGTTTTTCTTCGGTAGCCAAGGGGTGCTCAATCAGCCCGCAGGTAATGATGATGTCAAATTTTGTTAGTGAATTCTCTGAATCTGACTCAGTGACAGATGACAATACAAGACAACAATGACAACAAAAAAAGATATGTCATACAGCCCCAGATGACAAATGCTGACTGAATAGCATAGGTAGGGAGCGCTCAGAGTTGACAGATAGGACATGGCGATCACCAGGAGCCTCAGCGCTCAGCTTGCCTAGTACGATTTTTCCTTGGCATTGACGTGTAAGCTGACGTGACTTTTTATTATGATGATAGAAATATTATTTCAAATGTAAAATTTGAGTAAATCGAATGAGAAAATTCAAAAGATGATACTTGCTGTTTCCATTGTCTCTTGGGCTCAGGCTCAGTTTCAGGAGGGAGACTTCAGTGGGAGCTGAAGGCTGCAGCCCCAGAATGGCTGAACCCCAGGAAGCCAAGGCCTCGGCGGGCCACAGCAAGGTGCAGGCTCCTGGCCCCGATGAAGCCACCACCTCCTCAGAGTGGCCACCTGCGCACTCATGCTCCACCCAAGAGCAGGCTCCCGGGACCCTACCAACACTGACCTTGGGCTTTCTGGGATTTTGCAGATGGGGTGGGGGATATGGCTTGGAAATCTTCAGGTTAAAATTTTAATTTGGAATTGACAACAATCAGCACCACCACTGGGCTTAATTTTTTTACGTGGTGATTTTTAATGAAATACATGTAACATAAAATTCACTACTTTAACTGCTACTAAGTGTACAGTGCAGCGGCATTAAGTAGACTCACATTGCATACCCGATGCACCGCCCACCTCCAGAATGTTTTCATCAGCTCAGCTGAATTCTGGACCTATTAAACTGTAACTTCCCAGTGGCCCCTTCTCTCAGCCCCTGGAAAGCACCATCCTGGTGTCTGTCTTTATGAATTTGATTCCTCTAGGGGCCTCATGTAAGTGCAATCATACAACATTTGTCCTTTTCTGTTTGATTTCATATAGCGTAATGTCTTTGAGGTTTATCCTTGAGGTAGCATGTGTCAGAATTTCCTTGCTTCTTGAGGCCGAATAATTTTCCCTTGTACACATATGTCACATTCTGTTGATCCATTCATAAAGTTTAAAATCTTAAATTAATTATTCCTACTTTTCCAAAATATTTTTTTTACATATTATCAGAAGAAGAAATAAAGTAGGAAGGTAAAGGGACTCATGTTTATTGAGAAATTGCTACGTGCCTATAATAGGCAATATTCGTTAGTCACTGTAACTATTTAGGTCTCATGACAGTCTTGTGAAGTAGACATTGTCATACAAGCATTCAGGTGAGGAAAGTGGAATGATTTGTGCTTGAGTTTATCTCTCTGCAAAGTTCATTCATCCCCCCGCACCCCCCTGTGCATAAGAGGAAAAAAACAAGAGTGTTGACACTGTGCAATTCTGAAATGTATAAAGTTTAGCTTTGTTTATTCATTGTGGGTGGGTGGTACCATCCACCTACTCTCCATTCCCCTTCCCCAGGCCCAGGTATTATATCATCTAAGTCAGCCCAGGTCTAGCATTATTAAAGCAGAATCATTTTCCTTTACTGAAAAAGCACATAGCTGAATAAGGAAAACCATCTGATCATTTCAATAGATACTGAAAAGCTTTTTAATTCTTCACATTCATTATTTAAAAATAAAAAAGCTCAAATACTTCTCCAACTGAATGATGAAAGCCAAGTCTCTCAAGCTCAGATTCTTCATCTATAAATGAGAACTACATCTGTCCAAGTCTTAAACTTCCCCTCTCTTTCTATTCAACCCACAGCTTGACATATATGAATTACATTGTCATTTGTTTCCATGATGTTTTACAATCCTGGAAGGTACTTCAGGGATGGGAATACTGAAGCCCAGGGAAGAAGGATCATGTTGGGGTGCCAGGAGCTGAACTCAAGACTAACCGGTAACACCAGCACTTGAGCCCGGCTCTTGTCTGAGCCACTAAACTGTGGGAAGGCTGCTGACAGACCAGTCAACTCCCACAGAGAAGCTACAGCCTGGCCCCATGACGCAGTTCTGGTTAGTGATCTGAATGTTGGTCATCTCACTCGGTGATCAAATCTGAGGACAACATAAAACTGGAAAGCATAACAACATAGCATGATTTTAGGATCCCAAAATATTTCCATGAGCTGGAAACATGACTTGAATTGTTAAGCCAAGAATTTGAATGCCTGAATCCCCTAACTGCTTAAGCAGAGACTTGGTGGCATCAGTTTTTCAGGACTTATGGTGTTGCAAGTGACAGAAACTTAACTTTGATTGTTTGGGTACAAAAAGAGGAAGTTGTTGTTGTTGTTGTTGTTGTTGGCTCTTCTTTTTTTAAGCAGGGATTGAACTCAGGGGCCCTCAGTCACTGAGCCACATCCCCAGGCCAATTTTTTATTGTAAATAGAGTCAGGAGTTGCTTAGTGCCTCGCTTTTGCTGAGACTGGCTTTAAACTCATGATCCTCCTGCCTCAGCCTCTCAAGCCACTGGGATTGCAGGCGTGCACCATGGTGCTCAGCTGTTTTTTGGCTCTTGTATGCAAATCATGGGTGCCGCAGAATGGGGGCTGCTGGGACCCTCTCAACTTGTCTCATTTCTGATTCTTTTTTTTTTTTTTTTTTTTTTT
>NW_025999983.1:10662154-10665518 GCF_001458135.2 Marmota marmota marmota
TTTTTTTTTTTTTTTTTTTTTTTTTTTTTGCGTTTGTTAGGTTTCTTCACAGGGGAAGAACTCTGGCCTCTTAGCAATTCTCAGCTTCACATGTTTCTAGGTTAGTCAAAATGAAGGAAACAATTCTCTTGCCTCCGTTAATAAATTTCCAGGGATGGGCATGGTAGTGCAATCCTGTAATCCCAGCTACTGGAATAGGAATAGGCAGGATGATGTCAAGTTCAAGGTCAGCCTGGGCAATATAGCAAGATCCTTTTTCAAAGTCAAATCTAAGAAAGGGTGTGTGTGTGTGTGTGTGCGCGTGTGTGTAGCTCAGCGGTACAGGGCTTGCCTAGCATGCACAAGGCCTGGAATCCTCAGCACTGAAACAAACAAACAAACAAAATTGCTAGACAGGAATTTAATTGGTCTGGGTCAAGTACACTTTAGGCCAAATGCCACAGCTAAGGAGGGGAGCGGATACGAAGTGAACACTTCCTCTGTGCATCACACAGACAATTTTTCTAGACTGAGAGGAGGTTTTTGATGGAGGGTGTAAAACAAGAATGACTTGGACCTTTGCTGACTCTAAAGACGATTATAGTTGATAGTTACGTAGGGTTGGTTGTCAGTAAAAATTTCAAGTTTGCCTCAATGGGGCTCGAGTATACAATCTGCTCTTCAGATTCCTCCTGGAGGATCATATCTGGTTCTGCTCGAAGCCAAACATTGACAATTTAGAAATAGGAGAGTTCTCGATAGATAGGAAGAAACCAAATTTTATCATATACACAAAATGATGCAGTCTCAAGAATATTGATCTTGGAGAATATTTCTAAAGGCAGGATAGGTGTCTACTGTGTGTCTGAGGAGGCCCTATGCTACCCTGGTAGGCCAAAGTGTCACCAATACCACCTGTGACAGCAAGCCTGCTGTGCAGAGGTGGGAACCTGGGAGACAGGCGGGTCTAGCCACTTACTGTGTCATGTTGGCACCTTCATTAGTGTGTCTAGTGTGAATACGTGAGCATTTCACAAGGTTGTGTGAATTCCACGAGAGAAGGAGTCAAGTGCTGACGACTTGATGTCTGATAGATAGTGGTGGCTTGAGACCTGGTGGCGTGAGTGTTTGTAGACATAACACTTCCTTATGCATAAACATAAGGAAGGCTTTGTCAATCAACAGAGTGACCCAGCCCTGAATAAGCATCTTTATAGGTAGTGAGCATGCTGTCCGGGGGTGGTTAAGCAGAGGCTTAAAACCACTTGGATTCACGCAATCCCTCTGGAGTAGGAGGGCTTCCGGTCCCATCCGAGTTAAGGAGTCAATGATTCTAGGTCCTTATTCATTTCTTAACTCCTTAAACTATCTTTCAAATTCATATTCATAATTTATCTGTTTTTGAAAATTTAACAAGTAACAGTTTTAGTGATAATTATTGCATTTCTATATTTATAGATAACTGGCACATATGGAGGTGGAATAGCACAATTTGATATTTTCTCATGTGCCAGATTTTTTTTAATAAATATAGAAAATCCTATAGTTATGAAAAACTATTTGTTAAAATTAAATGTATATGCAACTGGGCATCTGTTCTGATACATTAGATCTCTCGATAAAGAATTTTCTTATTGCTATTGGATAGAACCCAATATTAGCCCAGAGTTTAGGGGCCTTAAGCCTCAGAGCGCCCACATAAAAACTGAAAAACCTTTACTAATTTCTGCATGCAATACACTTCTACTTATTCTGGTTAAAATTAAACTTTCTATCTATAAAAACTGAAAAATATGTCCTACCCCCAGAAAGTTATAGTGGGAATTTTTTTCCCCCTCAATGACAAGGCTTCTGAGTATACGGCATGGGGTGGTGGAAAGAGTGAGAGTCAATGAGATGCGGGTATAAATTCTGGCTGTTTTTCTACTGGTGTGATGTTGGGCAGGTTGCTTAATAGCCAAGAACCTTCTTATCCCACCTGACAATGTGGGGCTTACGTCTTAGGTGGATTGTCAACAGAATGCCTTGCACACAGTGGGCATTTTAAACGTTTCACTCTTTCTTTGTGTGAGCCTGTGCATTTGGAAACAATGGCGGGGATGGTATTGAGATGGAAGTAGCCGTGAAGTCATACCCTTGCTGTGATCCAGGGCTTCCTACGGGCTGGGTACTGTCTGAAGCACCTGCAGCACATCATCTCTTTTAATCCTCTCTACAGCTCCACACAATGCATGGCAGCAAGACTGCTTTATAAGTCAGGAAACTGATGCTTTGAGAAGTTAGTGTCTTCAAGGCCTGATGGCTTGCAAATTGCAGACCCAGATCTAGAAGAATGAGTAGCATTTTATACTTAGTGTGGATCATCTTCTCACTGCCCTTTGACTTGGCTGGCCATGTTTCTATTTTCATGTGGCTGGATTTTCATGACCTGTTGTCTTTTCATGGCCAGAAGTTTGAGGGATAGGGCACTGACCAGGGACTCCTTCCCATTTCGATGGTCTTTAATCTCCCTCTAGGTCTATTTCTGCCATGTTTATGTCTTGCTATGGTATAGAACCAAGAATATGCATTTATTATTTTCAGGCTGTTAATTTGCATGGACAAATGTTCCAGGCAATATGATTGAGACAAAATTATGGATTGGTATCCCTCTACTTGGAGGGAGTTTATTTTGGGTCTCTTGTGCCCTCCCCTCCACCATGGTCATGCCCAGATGTTTCTGTTCCTACTAGAACACCCAAGGTAGCCCAGGGTAGAGTGACTGCCACTTGAAGCCTGGTGATCTCCCATGACCCCTGAGAGCTTCTGGAGGTGCCTGGGATACCTGTTATTGGGTTTAGAGAGGCATGGCTTTTAGTGTTCACTGAATGTCAGTGTTTAATTTGCCAGCTTCCAATTTAAGCTTATTTTTGAGAATTCAAATCTCCTTTCAAGCAAATTAGGTTAAACTGCTTGTGATAAGGGAGCTGCTTGACCTTGAATCATTTCCCTTTTTCTATTTGAAAGAGAGATGACAAAGGGGTTGACAGATATGATTTAGCATGCTCTGGAGAAACCAGAAAGAGCTTATGAGTGCAAATATATAGATCAGGGACAAGTAAATAAAGAAGACACGGTGGGATCATCTTCAGAACGGGACCAGTTCATACTTATTTTTTTTCCTTCATGAAATGTCTAGTGCCATGCAAATTTCACAGTATGTATTTTTTTTTTTAATGGAGACAAAATCTCTTGATATTTAACAGACTCTAAACAAAATTTAGGTAGGCCATGTAAAAATAATATGCACAGAAATTCTAGAATATCAAGAGTATATATATATATATATATATATATATATATATATATATATATATATATATATATATATATATATATATGTATA
>NW_025999983.1:10665531-10739035 GCF_001458135.2 Marmota marmota marmota
ATATATATATATATATATTGGTACCAGGATTTAAACTCAGGGGCACTCAACCAACCACTGAGTCACATCCTCAGCCCTATTTTTTGTATTTTATTTAGAGACAGGGTCTTACTGAGTTGCTTAGTGCCTTGCCATTGCTAAGGCTGGCTTTTTACACGTGATCCTCCTTCCTCAGTCTCCTGAGCTGCTGGGATTATAGGTGTGCGCCACCGGCCTGGCAAAAGTCTAATATCTTACTTAAAATATAGTTGCACATCTTTTATTTTTAAATTCAATGATAGTTTTTCCTCTGTCCATACAGAAGAAGCTGCTCTCAGGTACACTCTTCCCTTGTCTCTAATGTCACCAGAAGGTCAGCAAAGAAAGCCACTTGGTATGCTGTTCTCAAATTGGAGACCAACAGCAAGAGAGCAAAAGACATACATGATTTGACAGTCATCCAGGCCAGTGGCTCTCAGGTGAAACATGTCTCTGAGTCACCAGGCTTGTTTATAAAGCAGACTGCTGATCCTCACCCTTGGTTTTGCAGATATCATAGCTGTCCCTTGGCATCCAGTCCCCTGTGAATACCCGAACATATGGATGTTCAAGTCCCTTCTATAAAGTGGCACAGTATTTGCCTATAGCCCACGCACATCCTTCCATGAACTTAAATCATCTCTAGTTCACTTATAGCAACTAATACAATGTAAATGCTGTGTAAATAGTTGTTATGCTTGTTATTCAAGAAATAATGACCAAAAAAATCCATAGATGTTTATTATAGATAATAATTTTAAAAAATATTTTTGGTCCACAGTTGGTTGAATCTGTGGACATGGAGCCTGCAGGTACAGGGGCTCTAATTGGTCAAAAGGCCTCAGGTTGCACGTGAGAAACGCCTTCCTAACGAGCTCCCAGGTGATGTGCTGCTTCCAGTCTACAGACCCAACATTGAGAACCATCAATCTATAGCAGCATTGTCCGGTAAATATACAACATGAGGCACATAAGTCATTTAAAATTTTCTAGTAGCTTCATAAAAAGTAAAAAGGAACAGTGATATCAATTATAACAATATTTTACTTAACCTAAAATATCTAAAATATTATCATATAATATTTTGTAATTAAAATATGTATATATTTCATTTAAAACTATTTTATACTAAATTCAAATGCTATCATTAAAAGATCTAAAACACTATCATTTTCTTACTAAACATATAAAATTACTAACAAAATATTTTACATTATTTTTATGTGAATTTTCAAAATCTGGAGTATATTTTACGCTTCCAGCATATCTCAGTCAAGACTAGTCACAGTCTAAGCACTTTATGACCATTGGCTATTGTATTAGAAAGTGAGGAGCAAATATTCTAATAAATTACATTGCAAAGAAAATGCTTAGAGATTATGAAATCTCAATATTGGGTGCACATCAGAGTCTCTTGGGGACTTTTAAAAACATAATCATGCTGAGGTCCCAATCCCAGAGAATCTCATTGAATAGGTTTGGGATATAGGCAATAGTATGTTTAAAAATCTTCCCAAGGAATTCTAACATACAGCTAGGTTTCCAATCTCGGGGTTAGACGGAAGCCCTATAGGATCAACTGGGACAATAGTGCAGCACTCATAAACAAAATGGTCCCATAAGATTATGTCACCGAGTGACATCATAGCCATCTTAGTTTGCGCAAGCACACTCTACAACATTTGCAGAATGATGAAGTCACCTAACCACACACTTCTTAGAACATAGCCTGTCGCACATTCCCTTAGCAAAGGTAGGAACACGAATACCAAGAAGATCTCTGCAGCTCTAAGGCAGGCACTTTCTGGAAGAGGATTCTATTTACTTCTTCTAATGCTGTGAGACTGGTATGGGTGCTGTTTTGCAGAAGGTATAGTGGCAATGAGGAAAGATCAAGTTGTCAGCCAATCAGTGAGGCTCGAGTGGACTGGTCCCCGAGTTGCCCTGGAGACCAGATTCCAAGACCCACCCTAAGGTGTCATCTTGCCCACTCCTGTGGGTCACTTGGTTAGCTCTGGCTCCACTGTCCTCCAGCCAGGACTGGAGTACGCTCTCCCTTGCCCACTTGTTCAACTAAACACAGTTTCCTCGCTTTTAGAGAAAAACTGAAACTTAAGTTTCATTAGTATAAGCAAATAGAATCAGTGGCTTTTTTTTCCCCCACAGAGGATTTAGATAAATTTCCAAACATTTGAGGTTGGTTAAAAAACAAACAAACAAACAAAACCCCGAGATGATTAAAAGGGACTGCCTGTTTCCTCTTACTTTTTTAGTTTAAAGAGAATTTCCTCTGGGTCAGCATTTGTATTTGATTCTTTGAGTTGATAAAGATGTCCACTGGATGACCTAGATGCTTTTCTGACCTTGACTGAGGCTTTGGATTCCAGTTCTGAGAAGTTGCAGGCTACTTCCTGCGAGGGAGCTCAGGATCAGGAAGGGCGGGATGGGGCTGGTGAATGCAGTCCTGGCTGCTAGGGCCGGCAGAGGGCCCTGGGCTCCCTGGGTACCACTGCTCCTCATTCTCTCATCCATTTAGTATGCACTCTCCCTAGCTGATGTGTTGTCTGGGGTCTTCTGTGATGTCCTGTTGTATGGAAGTTGGGATATTTAATACATGTTTTGCATTTTAGACCTCCAGACACATAAACCCTCTTTTGTCTCAACTCACTCTTTTCTTCTTACTAAGTTTTAAATCTCGATTATGTCTCTTTGAAACCAAGAATTGTAATTACATTCAAATGTCTCACCTACAGTGTTTTCTTGGCCCACTTTTCATGTATTTCAAAATCATTAAACAAGACAAAGTGGAAGTCTCGGTCACTCATTGATCTGCCCTCGGCCTCTCGCACATTAATGGTGTCAGATCAGCTTTCTCAAGCCTATTGTGTGTGTATCCTTGCTGTGTAGGCCATGAAAATCATGTTGAAATCTCACTGCCTAGAGCTTTAGTCAGAGTATTTCCTTGAAAGCTTCTATTTTTGAATGCTGGATGCAAATAACAACAACAATAAAAACAAACAAACAAACAAAAAAAACGCAAACAAACAAAAATTTCTGTTCAAATTCATGTCCCTAATTCTTGAAATTTGTGACAGATGGTTGGAATAAAGGCATTTTATTAAATTTTAGCAAATGGGCTTCATGGAGAATCTGAAGAAGTGACAGGAAAGAAGAAATTTTGGTGGATACTAGTATGAACATTTGGCCAATTTATACTAGATTCAATTCAACAAAAAAAGAGGACCTTGTTGCACTCATACATGGCTGGTGGGACTGCAAATTGGTGCCATCACTGTGGAAAGCAGTATGGAGATTCCTCAGAAAGCTTGAGATGGAATCACCATTTGACCCAGTTATCCCACTCCTTGGTTTATACCCCAAAGACTTAAAATCAGCATACCACAGTGATGCAGCCACATTGATGTTTATAGCAGTTCAATGCACAATAGCCAAACTATGAAATCAGCCTATATGTCTTTCAAGAGATGTATGGATAAAGAAAATGCGATATGTATACACAATGGACTATCACTCAGCCTTAAAGAAGAATAAAATGGTGGCATTTGCAAGTAAATGGATGGAGCTGGAGAGTATCATGCTAAGCAAAATAAGCCAATCCCCCCAAATCAAAGGCCAAATGCTTTCTCTGATATGTGGATGCTAATTCACAATAAAGGGGGAGATGTGTGACTAGGGAAGAATAGATTTACTTTGGATTAGGCAGAGGGGATTGAAAGGAGGGGAGAGGGTTTGGGGATAGGAAGAATAGACAAATGAATCAGGCATTATTACCTGTGTTCATATATGATTTCACAATGATTCTACATCATGTACAACCAGAAGATGAGAAGTTATACTCCATTTACTATGATGTGTCAAAATGCATTTTACTGTCAAGTATAACTAATTATAACAAATAAAAAAGGGGACCTTGGGTTGTGGAGAAAAACAGCCCCTTTCTGAAGGTGGGTAGCTAGGTTTGGTTGGATTGGGCAACTCACAGAATCAGGCAAAAGAACTTGCTCCCCAAACTGCTCTTGATACAAAAGGACACAGCAATGTTCTCATCAGGTGAGTTGGAGAACTAGAGTGGAGCCAGCCGTCCAGGGCTGCTTAGTGGTGATGGGGAGAAGGTATGTTTTTCAGTGTCATTGAATCACCAAATAGCAGAACAGTGTGCTTCAGGTCTAAGTCCTCTCCATCCCTCAGGGAAGACAAAATTTCCTTCTGCAGGATAAGATGCTGAATGTGAGTCCTCCTGAGGTCTCTCAGTTTTATTGAATTGAGGCCTCTAAAGCTGGGGGTGTCAGGTGTGTCCCCATGTATATTCATGTAGGAGACTATCAACAGCACTGGGAGGTTGTGAGTGAAACCCTGTCAGCATCAGGCCACCATCTCTAGACCTTTAGAAAGAGGCTCACGCAAGGCTGGTCCCAAGGACCTCTAGGGACAGTGGTTGGTGTGCTGTACGTTGGTTCCCCTGATGCCCCTCAATGAGGAATGGCCCATCTCCCTTTCCCTAAAACCAAATCAAAGATGGAGCTTCAAGGAAATCCAGCAGAGAGCTCTCCATGTCTTCTGATGTGGGGGCAGTCAAGGACGCTAGGGTGCCGCTGGCTGGAGCGGCCCGGAGTGAGGCCTGAATTCCTGGGGAAGGAGAAACACAAGATGAGGGTCCATCTGAGGAGCCAGGCTGTGGTCTTCTTAGAAAGTGTCTTACCCACCAGACCACCTGAAGGGGTAATTTTACCCAACAGAGGGACAAATATTTCCTTCAAGGCCAGGAAAGACTGGGCTCAGAGAACTTATTTGAAAGCAATGTGACAGGAAATGCAAGGTTGGCTTCTGTCGGCATCGTACAGAATTGAAGTGGCCTAGTAGCATGGCTACATAGAATACAGCTTCAGTTTACCCCAAAGAACAGACTCCATGAAAGTGAGGACATAGTTATGTAAGCACTCTCGCTTTACCTAAATCAGCTGTCCCTAAGAATTTTCAAAAGCTGTCACATCAATTGTATGGTACTAGGAAGATTTGTCCAGCAGAGGTATAAGGGACGGATCAGTGACTTCCTGCCCCTCTCTGGCCTCTCCCTTGACTTCTTCCATGCTCAGATGTCCCCTGTGGAGTTTCCATGATAATCCCACATGCTTCGGTGCTGTACAAAAGTTATTCTTTATTTACCTGAGCTTGACATCACCTGAAACAGATCCTCAGCACTCAGAGGCCAGGGACCCATCTTCGCTTTGGTAGTTATGGCACCAGGACAGCTCCTGTCCCAACACATGTGCTCTGGAAAAAGGTTGTTACATGATGGATGAGTCACAATTCTGCCACTAGGATTTTGGGAAGGCCTGGAATTCTTTGATAATTGACTTTATTTGGGCTGCAGTTTTCTCCAGTGTAGAAGGATTGGACTCAATTCCTAATTTTCTTTCAAACTACCACTCTAATTCAGTAAGTGCAAGAAAAGAAGAATCAAGCAACAAAAAGAATCAGATGCCAAGAGTTGTATACACCATTGAGTATAGAAAAGGAGTGGAACTCATGGGGAGAGCTGATGTCAGTAAGGAGTGACAGTTGGGACACTTGAGAATAGCTTTTCTGAAACACATTTATCTGCCATGAGGAGAACATATTGAGTGAAGGATTGTGTATGTCAGGTTCAAGTTGGAAGCTTGGGAGTTACCTTTGTGCACGTGATAGAAGTTGAACGTGAGGTTGCTTTGAGAGAAGAAAGCAGAGTATTAAAGAAAGGGTTTGAAGATACACTGTGGGTCTGCATGTTGGTGGAAAGAATCTTTCTATAAAAAGGAGAGACAAGGGCAGGGAGTGACTCAGAGAAGCATCATCCTGTAAGGACCTGAAGACAACATGTAATTCCCAGGATGTTTTGCAGAACCCAATGATCTAGTGCTTCCAGTTTAAGTAAGAAACTGAGGTCTAAATTTGACTGGATCTACAAACTATTCACCACCCCATGGATTAGTGTGACCTCCTTTGTTACCACTGCCCTGCAAAGAGCTATCACTATCACGCAGGCCTTAAATTATCTTCTAACCTTTGCAGTTATAGAGACAAAAGTATGCTAATTATTTTGAGTAGATTTTTAATGGATTATTCCTAGGGCATGACAAAAATAAGTGATAAAGGCGTTGATAAACTATTGTCCATGCCCAAGACCATAGACACGTCTCCAAATTGGTATTTGATGTCATTTTGCCACATTGATGGGGCTACGTCTAGTTCTTCAAAGAAGAAACCCAAACCATTTTCTTCAGCAAGCAGCACATGGAAATGACACAACAGGACCCTGACATTGAAGTAGACATGCCGTCACACGGCTCCAAGACCAGAGAAGGCCCCACGTTGGCAGGGCCAGAAAACTAAATGGGGACATGAGGTGAACGAGATGTTTTTGAGAGGGGGAAATCTGGTAAAATATCTTCAAATGCATTTATCCAATATTATAGAATTGTAGAATTGTAGATTTTTTTTTAAACAGACATGCTTGTCCACGTGCTTTGAGGCGACACCCACTAACTTCATAGGAACCGACTGCAGTATTGATGGGAGAACACGCCCCCATATTTCTTTGGCTTATCTTTAGAAAGGGACAACGTCTATCCACAAGACCTTTGAGGCCGAGGCAGAAAAAGATGGTCTATATTGTGAAACCTCTTTTGTATATAGGCTGAGCTGCAATATCGAGAAATCCACCAACAGTTCGAAAATTGCTCAGAATGTAGGGTGTGCATGAAAGCTGCACTGTATCAAAGACAGAATCCAAAGGACACGTTTTCAAAAGGGAAAAAATTGCCAGCCCAGAGCGCCGTGGACAAATCAACATGAAAACAGTGGCTGATATAATCGCGGCTAAAGGAACAAATGTTAAACATTCTCCCTTCAACTCAGCTGGCCTATTATACCTCTGAATACCCAAGCTGACAATGCCTCCCTCCCTCCCTCCAATTTCAGAAGTGTCAGACAGGAGACACAGTGCCAGCGAGAAAGCCTTCCCCGATCTCTTGTTAGCTAACTGCGGTGTTTTGTTCCGCGGCTGCATGTCTGCGCGAGCCGACACTGTGTCAGTCATAATTACCACCTGTTCGCGCGCTCCCTTCAGGTCCCATCACCTCTGCAGCATTAAGCAGCCAGCGGCAGGAAGCAGTGTCGATTGCCCAGGAGCAGCGACTGTCAGGCCCTGGGTTTCAGAGGATAATTGCTGCCTGTGCACAAACAGCCCTGGCCTCTTTCCTCTTTCCCCTCCTGAATCAGGCAGGAAAAGACCCAACTGCACGCTGGCTCCAACACTAACTCGCATTCTCCGGGCCGAGGAGATCACAGGCACATCAAATGTCATTTTCATGCCATGCATCAGATCTCACACAGACATGTCATTCTGTGGAAAAAAAATTTAAAAAGTTCAATTAAAAAAAAAAAAAAACAAAACTGCATAGACGGTGACTTTCCTGTCCTGATTTTCAGTGTGGCACACTTTGTTTTTATTTTTAATAGCATCATTCTCTGGAGTTTTGATTGGAGACCTTCATGAAAATGATGTTTGGATCATACATTTGCGTCTTTCCCCATTCATTCTAATATCACACAGGACAAATATGGATGCACTAGCCAGCATGACTTGAGGACTTCGCCTGTGACCTACACTGTTTTAAGTTCTATCCTAAACACACAGTTGAATCTTCACAGCTCCTCTATCAGGTAAGCACCCCCGTTATTCCCTCATCCAGCTAGTTCTTGCACGTGTTACAACTCACCTCAAATATCAATTGCTCGGGGAAACTCTTCCTGACCTGTTCCCCAGTTTGACCTCAATCCTCTTAGGAATTTGGTTCTTATCAGTTGGGTCACTCTTCCTAGAGAAACTGCAACTATTGGTGTTATGTCTGTTCTTATGTATGGACCGGGGCCCATAAATTCCCCAAATCAATTAGTTCCCTGAATTAAATATCTTCTAAGTCAGAACTAGTTTAATATTTGTATAATTATTAACAAGAAAAAGGAGGTAGGAAGGGTATCACCTCTGTGCCTTTATTTTTTCCCCCTTAAATTTCACAAAATATCAGGCCTTTGATGTTAAAAGTTATCCTGAAGTACCAGAGCTCATGATGGA
This sequence comes from Marmota marmota marmota, assembly GCF_001458135.2. Classification (NCBI taxonomy): domain Eukaryota; kingdom Metazoa; phylum Chordata; class Mammalia; order Rodentia; family Sciuridae; genus Marmota; species Marmota marmota. The sequence goes on from NW_025999983.1 coordinate 10,673,684, forward strand.
CATGATATTATCCTGACAAGAGTAGCACTTGGAATTTTTAGAACTTCAGATTCATGTGGATGGAGTCCATAGGCTTAAAACTGTGATGCTTCCGTGTCAGAAATGACCAGGGTTGGAGTTATTTTGCCTTTTAGTAATCTCAGCCAGGCCAGGATGGAATCCTGTTGGGTGGTTCCCAAAACTATCCAATCACGATAAATTGCTTGGAGAACTTTGCAAAAAATGAATCAGAAAAAACAGAACAAAACAAAACAGATTCCCTGGTGTCTTACCATAAACCAATTGAATCAGAATGTTTGGAATTGAGGTCCAGGAATATAAATTTTTTTCAAATTGATCTAATTTTGATGATCAGCTGTTTTTGGAAGCAATATTATAAGCCCTGAGGGGGTTGAAAGCCATTTGGTTTAAGTAAGGAATGCAAACATGGAGAAGTTATCTTCTGAGTGTGGGCATGAGGACACCAGAGTGGATAAAATATAGAATCACACCTATAGCATGCAGCAAATGTAGAAGGAATAGATATTGTTTTTAGGTCAAGGCAAAATTTGAATAACCTGGAGGACTTTTAGACAATGCCTGAACCCTGAACCCATGCTTACCAATTAAATCTGAGTCTTGACTCTGAGGAGGGCTCAGGCATCAGAAGGCTTTGAAAAGCAGCTCAGATAGTGCAGCAGGTTGTTGGTGGTACTAATATCACATTCAGGAAGGCACTGGACTCTTCAGGAATCATCACAAACTGCAGAGATAGAACATCACCGCACTGACTAATGTTTCCCAAAGACTTTCCTCGGAACCCTGCTTCCTTAAGATGCTCTGAAAGCAGAATTCTGTGAGCAAGTAAATTTGAGAAATGCTGCTTCTGTGTCTATCTTTGAGACCTATGTGCATGCTACCAATTGCTGTGTCTGAGTAGATCTGTGACCAACAACTTTTCACTTGGTTTAATCTGAGGGTTTTCTGCAGAAACCACTGTTTATTTTCATAGCATTTGCTACCATCCTGATCAGCTCCAGTAATGAGTCAAGGTCAAATGGATGAGTACTGGAAGCCTGTGAGTGGCGACATGAGGCTGAATGAAGCTCCTCTCTATTATATATTGGGGTGGAGAAATCCAGGTCTCATACTTTCAGTTTTTATACTTTAGTTTTAAATGGCTGGGGTACAAGAGGCTGATGGAGATGCACCTCTATTGATGTGAATGAACTGGGAACCTTTGTTCTGTATCTCATGCATTGGGTCATAGTATAATCTTTAATGGGCCACAGAAACCTCCTCTCCCCACTTTCAACAGAGCAGAAAACCTTGGCATTGATTTGGGAGCCAAAATGAATTTGGACTTAGTCATGGAATCACTCTGGTCATTGAGTCCAAGATTCATGCATGAAGTCCCAGCAGAATTTTCCAGTGACCTTGCCTGGTTTGGCTCTATCTCCTTGCTCCTCCCTCTACCCTGAGAACAATGGTTACTCTTGCCCTGTCAGCCAGGCTTCTAGGAATAGAGGTCACATGGAGCCCAGCCTAGTCATGCTCAGCTGAGCCAGGTCAGCAGTGATACAATATGAGCAAGAAATAAATGTTTATTGTAGACTAGGAAGATTTGCGCATAGTTTATGTCAACCAAATGTAATCTATAAATGTTGTTTGGCAGTTGATTCAAAGGAACCAAATAGCCCTCCCCAAATAAGGGCTAATCAGGGAAATTCATATATTAATATTAATAAATTGGTGTCTTTTTTTGCATGGTACAATGGAACTGTTTTGTTCATGTTTAATAAAGAATCCTCTTTAATGATCCACACTGAAATACTTTACGCATGGAGTGATACAGTGTGAGGATAGGGTAGTAGGTGGGGTAAGAATGTCCAAGGGGTGATCATTGTGGAAACTGCATAATAGACAATTGATTGTTCACTACATTATTCTATTTTTGTATATGTTCAAAAATATATATAAAATAAAGAATTTAGAAAATCAACATTTCCAAAAACTATTCTCTATAGGTTGAAAATTGGTGGAGTACCTTGTCAGGATCATTATAATCTAATTTTATGGTGGTGTCAATGAGCCATTCCTGCTGTAAAGAGTCAGCCAGAGAGATCTAATAATTTCCACCATGTAATTATTATCACTGTTTATCTTGGTAGAAACTGGTGCATATTGCGGTTGGAACACTAAGAGAGAAATGAGATCTAGGGAACTCAAAGGGTAATTATCCTTTTTTGAATATTGACACACTTGCATGTTTTTCCAGACGTAGATTTTGTGTAGGCGAAAGCTATTTGATTATAAAAGATCCGGTTTCTCTGAATTTTTTGGAGGTAAAAACTTCATTAATTAACATCAAGGAAAATGGAGCATCTGCTACTTTTTTGTCAACAGATTTTAATAATATTGAACACTGCTAATTGGACAGAACTGAAATATAGCTCTTTGTATGTTAAATTAAGATGGTTTCTTCTGCTATATTTTTTCTTCTAAATTTTATTTAAACCTTGGCAATTCAGAGTTCTTTCAACCACTTAAGTCAAAGTGGTTTTGAATACTTACAGGTAAAAAGGGTTCATGTCATAAACACTGTTATTATTGTTGTTGTGATAGTTACTATGACCTGGAAGGAGAAGAAAAGCAATTGGAGCTGCTAATATTCCAGTCTTAGACGTTGCTGAAGTCAAAAGACAGAACAGGAACTTTTAATGGGATTGAGGACAAACTTCAGATGCACTCTGGTTGAAAACCCAATGGAGCTTGGCTGCACTAGAAGGGATGGTGGTGGAGACAGGGGAGACCTAACTTACCAGCAGACGGTGAATAAACCAGAAAGAGATAAAGGTAAGCTTTGGGCCCAGTTAATCTCAGCTCTTATTAATGCATCAAAATCAAAGTCACCGTTAAATGAATCAAAATCTAGTTTGATATACACGAGGAAGTGGAATAGCAGGATGGAAAGGAAGAGGAAAACGGAGCCAGAGAGCTCAAGGTCCAAAGTAGACTTCATGATTTCTTCACTGTGTGGTTTTGGGCAAATGATACAAAAGCACCTGCTCAGCAAAGCTCAGCCCTGGCTTCTTCATCTGTGTGATTGCAATGGGAAGACTTAGCACGCAGGATGCAGGGAGGGAAAACAACACAGCAGTTAGCAAGGTCTGTTCCAACTTCTTGTAACACTGGAGAAAAGCTTCCAGACTTTCTTGGTTTTCAAACATTGGCTTTCCTGCTCGGTCCTCTTGGATGTTCTTAGTGTCTGCCCTGGGTTAACATCAGATGCCAGGTCAGTCTCCTGCAGGAAAGCATCCTGACCATGGACAGTTCATTTCAGAGATATTGGAGCTGAGAATGTTGCTCAGCCTAAGCAGCTTCTGAAAACCCTGCACCCAAGTGACTTAAATTTCCCTCAATCCATGCATACGAGGGGAAGTACCACCCAGTGTACCACCACAATGTCACAGTGCTCATGCTTCATTTCCCTACCCCCCAGGACCAGCTTTCTTAGGAAATGGGATTCTAGGCCACCCTGTACAACTATACATGTTGTGTACCTCACAACTCCAGAGAGTGCTGTCAACATGAAAGGTGCACTATGCAGTTCATTATGTGCTGTGGCCTTGAATTTGTAATCCCTCTTCTGACTTAAGGTTTTCAGTGCTTTCTCAGCAGGAGAAGCTTCCCCGGGAGGTCTCTCCAGAGGCTCCCTTGCTGCACATCCCAAGGCTCTAAGGTGAGTCCTTTGGTCACAGAAAGCCCACAACTGAACTCCCTCCTCCTGTGGAAGACGGCCTCCTGCCACCTGGTGGTTGGCAGAATCTCTTGCCGGGTCCCAACCAAAGAGCCCTCACCCAAATGGAACTGCCTCTAAACCTTGACCTAAATTCCAGTTACCCTTAGTAATTTTCAGCAACAAAAATGTGAAGAATCCAAGAATTGGTGGGCTATTCATGCAGAATTGAACACAGATGAATTCTTTAAAATGATGAACGGTATGTCTCAGAACACTGAAGCAACTAGATTGTCATCACCTTTCTTTGTGGTCATATTTTGAATGGTGACAAATGCCTATCTTACCGAATTGAGATTTCTTTCCTTTTAGCACAACAGGAAGTGTTACCTATAACACAGACATTAGTTTTGCATTATTACCAGAGTTATACAAAAACACAGTTGGGTACAATAATATTTGTGACAACAACCCCTATCTTATGGAGATTTCCAATGGCCTCAGTTCTGTAATTGTTCATTCAGATGCTCATGCCAAAAAGCACAGGTAACAGCTTTAAGGTGTGTTGACAACTACGTGTCCTGAAAGTGCGTGTCCCTTGAGACTCAGAGTACACAAAGTCATGATCATTCTAAAATACCTACCACCCCAGAATTCTGCATTCCTTTCAGATGATAATTGGTAATTGATTTTCCTCATGGGGACAAACAGGTTTCCTCTCTTCATATCATGATGAAACAAGTTTGGGGTGATTGTGAGCCTTACACCATTGTGTGGTGATGGGTGATAATGAGGAAGACCTGGTGTGGTTCTTGGTGGATAAAAGGCACACAAGCATGTGAGTTCCCTGTGATACCGACCAGGTCCCGGACCAGGAAGCAGAGGCCCAGGATGCGAGTCTATTCCCTACGTCACACGGGCATTCTGTGACTGCTTAGTGCAAGCCAGGGACTGTCCAAGTACCTGAGGATACAGCTGGTCACAACAATGGCCCCCTTTAGGGAGCATGTCTCCAGGTTACCGTGACATTAGTCTTTCAAAGCTGCCAAGGCAGGACTGGGTTCTGACACAGCAGACGTGTGTTTTCTCTCAGTGCTGGAGGCTGGAATTCCAAGATGGAGGTGTCAGGCCTTGGCTTCTCCTCAGGCTCCTCTGAGCACAGCTGCCTTCTCCCTGGGCCCTCAAGGGTCTTCCCTCCATGTGTGCACATCCCTTGTGCCTTTTTGCGTGTCCAGATTTTCTCTTACAAGGACACTGGTCAGGTTGGTTTGAGGTCTACTCTAAAGGGCTCATTGTAACTTCAAATTCTTTAAAGGCCCTGTCTCCAAATAGAGCCACAGTCTAAGCAACGGTGTCCAGGGCTTCAACATGAGAATTGGGGGGGTCACTATTCAGTCCACAGCGCCTGCTAAAATCACCCGAGTGGTGGGCAGTCAGGTCAGGGCCTGACTTCTGCTTTTCTCACCTGCCCATCAGATCTCGTTGCCATCTCTTATCTACCACACTAACTTGCATTGTTAGGACAAGAGGGGTGTGCGTGTGTGTGTGTATATGCGTGTGTGTGCGCGCACACACACGTGCCAGCTGTTATGGCCAACCTTGGAGATAAGGAGGGTTTGTACTTCGGGGCTTGGGTAACAGTTTAGGGTAACTGCTCTCTCCAAGCTGGGCGCCTGGAACTTTCCAACTCATCCTTCAGATCACACCAATTATTCTTTCCCCTTCTGCTCTCAGCTCTTGAACATTTGGTTTTTTCTTTATCTCTTTCGAAGATGTCAAAACTCACACCATTTAAAAGTAGTAGCTTCAACTATTCTTTAAACTAGAGCTTCTTTTTCTTTTACTTTGGGATTTTTTTCTTTGATAACTTCAAATGCTTCCCCTCTCCACCAGGCACTTAGTGCTCGCCATTGCTTTAGCTTTGCAAATGCATTAATAACAATGTGCTGTGTTTACCTTTTTAAAAAATCAGTTTAACTGTGCATTTCTGCCTGCTATGCTGGTATAAATAGGGCTATTAACTGAGTAATATTGTTTTTTTTAAATGTCTTAAGAAATCCTATTGCTATTTCCTTCAATGTTTCTTCTAAGCACGGGCAGATTGTACAACTGAAATTCCTGTTCTGTGCTCTCTGTCTACTGACTGAAATAAATAAAAGACAGCTTTTGCGTTTGGTAACCTTGAAGTTCTTAGAGTACTTTTTCCTCCAAGGCAGGGTAACTGAATGTTTTCAAGTGACTTAAGGAGACAAGAGGAAGTGGAAGGGGGGTGTGTGGGAAGTAACCCTGGCTTTCACATGAAATAATACCAGAACCTGGGATATTCATTCAGAGCTCAGAAGAAGTAAGTTGAAGTGAGGAAGGAAATAAAATTATAATTTAAGATGCAAATAATGTAGCATTCCTGTGTCATAATGTAAACAGAATCTCTTACTTTTCTAGTGTATTCAGTGGCTCCATTGTGCTTTTCTTCTGCAAGAAGAGCAGACGACTTCTTACAGGTCCTTTTCTGTCCTAGAAGAACCAGCTCTGCACACAGGGCAGCCACCTCAAGGGTAGAAGAGAAACACTATTCAGTAGAAAATAATTGTACACCTGTGGTGATGAACAGAAAGAAAGATACTGAAGTAGTAGAGGCTGTGATTCATGCAGATGAATTCTGGCCTAGCTGTTAACTAAATATGTTGTAATAGTAATTTATAAATGTCCTTGCTTCTGTTTTAATAAAAACAAAAATAGTATCATGAGCACACAGGACTACATTTCTCATAGACCTTGCTAGTTTGAGGCCTGAAGGTTTTTAGGGTAAATTATTCTGTGGTGTCTTTCTTTTTATAGGATGGAAAAGTTCATGTTAGCTACCTACAGTGACCTTTTGCTGTCTAAATATTAAGCAGATGCTAATCTAAATTCCTGAACCAAATAAGACAGGATGTTATGAGACCAGCAGGGGTCAGCTAGCTTTTTCTAGAAAAGGCCAGATGGTAAACATCTCAGGATTTGGGGATCTTGTGGTCTATCTTCACTCACCCCCACTATCTGAGTGCAAAGGCGGCTGGGACGGCCTGGGAATGAAGGGGTGTGGCTGTGTTCCAATGTGACTTTTGTTTTGAACACTGAAATTCAAGCTGCACACAATTTCCACAGGTCACAGGATATTACTCTCCTTTCCACTTTTTTCCAACCATTAAAAATATTTAAAATAGTACTTGCTTGCGAATTGTGCATTCTTGTTTGCTGTCTCCTGGGACAAAAGAGGCATCGGTAGGTGAATTATGGCACAGAGGGACATGTTCCATTATTGATTTGAATTGGGGAATTAAGGTAGTGATTCCACCAAAATATCAATAACACTGAAATATCTAGGTAATTTTCTGCCAGGGGTATTCTAATTCTACAAAATGCCTGCGTCTCTGGGATTAGACTTCTATTTATTCTGTGTGGGAGTGTCTTAGTTTATCTCATGTTGCTTGAACAGAATACCACAGATTGGGTAATTTAGAAGCAAAAGAAATTTATTTGGCCCACAGTTCTGGAGACTGGGAAGTCCGAGGGCCCAACACCAGCCTCTGCTCGGCACCTTGGAGGCTCTTGCCGTATCCTAAAATGGGCTTGGAGATCACAGGCATTGATAACAAACCCACTCCCCAGTCCTGAGCCAGCTCCTGTAATAGTGGCCTTATTCCATTCATTGTGGCCTCTTAAAGCACGGTCTCCCCAACAGTGTTGCCCTGGGGATTAAGTTTCCAATAGAAAAATTTGTTGGGGACACATTTGAACTCTACCAGGTAGGGAAATGAATTTTTTTTTAATGGTCTTTAATTTTTGTTAAACTGTATCCCTTTCCCAACACCCTTCCTAGGCTGGTTCTTGGATCTTTTCTGAGAGGGCTGCAGAGACCCATAGGTTGGAGGAAGGACAAAGCTGACCTGCTCGTAAAGAGTGTGGATGAGAAGACGGCGTGTGGCGCAGATTGCTGTGGCAGGGACTGTGGGGTTAGTTTTGGATTGTAGACCATGAGAAGCTGTGTAGAAGAGAATGGAGGGAAGGGGAAAGGAATCTGGAGTAGTGGTGTTGTATATTATTAATTAGGATGCTTTTGATGTTCTAGAAACATAAGTAAAAGACTAGAGTTCCCTTTTAATGTTTATTTTTTGGCCGCTGGGCTCTGTGTCTTTGTTAAGATTCCATGCAGAGGCCAGGCTGTGGGAGGCTTCAGATTTATTAGTTATTTATTAGTCAGATTAGTTATCTAAATGATCATAAAAGGAATCACATCAGATGCACAAGCAACATATTTTATTTTTACTTACTCTCCTCTAGATAACTTGGAATGACTATTTCATGGACATTAACAAAGAATAAAAAAAAAGAAAACTCACAGAAACTAGAGTTGCCAAAAGTATAGGTTAATTAGCACTTGGGCTTTAGGCTTGGATGGTTAGGATGGTCCAGTTCTCCTGAGCGGGCTTGGGTCTTTGTTTTGGTTCATGAATGGAAGAGTTCAGTGGTCCTGGTTGGGTTCCTCATTTGAGTCCTCTGTTCTCAAGACAAACACTAATTTTTAAAAGGTTTAAGTTTCACGTTGTAAATTAAGAGGTACCTAGTTACTTGAATAGACTTAGAAGAATTGTGACATGATTCTTATCCAATGAGGGCTTACTGTCTAGTTCAGACAACATGGAGAGGCAGAAAAGAGAAAGAACAGGAATAAGGAGCTGGATGAAGTAGTACATGCCTGTAATCCCAGCTGAGCTGATGACAATTTGAGGCCCATCTGGGAAACTTAGACTCTGTCTTAAAATTTTAAAAAGGGCTGGGAATGTAAGTCAGTGGTAAAGCCCTTGCCCCACATGTGTAAATCCCTGGGTTCAATTCCCAGTACTGCAATTAAAAAAAAGAAAAAAAAAAAAAAGAAGAGAACTTAGCATCCTGTATCATAAATATAAACGTGCCATGCACAGATATATAAGATATTATGTATTGTTTAGAGTCCCTCTCTAGAGCCCCTCTCTACTTGGCCTTGGGCCTAAAGCTAAGGGTTAGGATTCACCCAAAAACCTGAGTTGCTCTTGCTAAGAAACATTGTTCTTCCTTACCTATTTCCTGACTGACTGATAACCTTCCACATGCTTGTGAACTCTGAGAGGATCATAGCACAGAAATAGCTCTTTGGAACACAATTAAACTTTAAAATAATTTAATAACTCAAGAACAACTTCCAAAGAAATGAAATTGATTTGCTCAGTTCTTTTGAACCTCAGGCAGCAAATTATTACCAAGTTCCTCACCAATAAAAATGAAAGGATGGTGTTGAATAGTCCAACACCATTCAAATACATGAAATTTCGCTCCGCAAATCTATAGTATTTATTTACCATCTTGGATGGAGGAAGTGTTTGATAGAGATACCAGCTTTGTTCACTTAATTCAAATATTGGCTTATATCTTGTAGGTTGAATTGCCTGTAACTAAGTAGAGCTGAACTGAGGCATAAATCAGGTAAATAACACCAGACAGTGTAGTATATTCTTATTTATTCTTTCAGTATACTGAGGTCTTGATTAGAAATTGTAGGGGGCAAATTCATCTTCTACTTACACAGGAAAAACTTCACGCATACAATGGAGAGCTGGAAATGTACCAAGAAAGGCATTAACACTCTGTTTAATTTAACATTCAAGTACACATCATGTCCTGAAATAGTCTCATGCCATGTTCCCTGTGTTTCCTCCAGTTCCCCAAATGCCTCCCACTTGGAGATAGTTTCCATTCACAGGCCCAGGACTGAGTCCAACAGGGCAGAAATTGTTTTCCAATTTCCACGTGGGACTCAATCTCCATTTTTTGCCTTAGTGCCAATAGATTTGGTGAGCCTGTGCTGGGGTTGCCCTGGAAGTCCCTGTAGCCTGAACCCTCACTGTTTGCCCAGCTGGGCTGTGTTTATGTCCATTGTCTCATTCTTGCGCTGTTTCCCGCGACTGGAGGCTTGTTCTGGATTCAGGTCCTGCTTTGTGGGGCCTAGATACCTGGTATGAAGACGGTAGAGCACCATCTTTCCAAACTGACAATATCTTTAAAAAACAAAAGCAAGGTAGAGCCCTCTTTGCATGTACAATAGCTGATGGAATTTACCACTGGCAGAATCATGTAAAAAATATTAAAGGTAGTCCTATAGTCAGAAGAATACCAGACGAATATATGGATTCCTACAAAGGAATGAAGAGCATCAGAAATAGTGACCGGGTAAGCATATGCTTTTGCTTATTATTTAAACCTCTTTAAATGTAATGAAACATTTAAGCAAAAGTAATAACAACGTATATAAAAAGAAATCTTCCACTACACTAGCAAAAAGGCATGAGGGTAAAAACTGAAGTGTGCCTATTGAGAGATTTTTATGAAATACATGGATGGGGAAATATTGCTTTAGGTAGACTGTGGTAAATTAAAATATCTTCAATAAACCCTGCAACCAACACTAAGCTAAAACTATACCTATGGCCAATAAGTGAAAGAAGGACATCAAATAAGGTTGTAAAAATAATCCAAAGAGAGACAGAGAACAAGGAACACATAGAACAAATAGAAAACAAATCCAAAGTGGTAGACTATTTACTTAATATTAAAAATCATATTAAGTGTTAATGGTCTGAACACCACATGGGTATTATCAGACTGGATACAATGGGATGCTGCTTGCATGGAACATTTTGAATATAAGGACCCAATAGATTACCAAGATAAAAATAAGGTAAATATCATAAACAATATAACAATAAAAGGAAATCTGGAGTGAGCATATTATTATGAGACAAAATCTATTTCAAAGCAAAACCATTACAAGGGCCAAAGAAGATCATTTCATAATCATGAATGGGTTGTTGTATCAAGATGACGTGAAGTGCTAAATGCAAGTTTACCCAAAGCAGAACTTCAGAATACATGAAGTGAAACTTATAGAGTTTCAAGCAAGTCCATCACTATCATCAGTAGCTTCAATATTCCTTCTCTGAATAATTGACAGAACAAGTAGATAGAAAATTAGTAAACCACAGAAGATGTAGATAACACTATCAACTTCACCAAATTGATATTTATAAAACTCTGACCAATAGCAACATTATATTAATTATTTTCAAGTCTACACTGAGTATTTATCAAGAGATACTATATTCCGGGCTATGAAACAAGTCTTAATACATTTAAAAGGATTCAAGTAATACAGAGTAGGTTTTCTGAGCACAATTGAATCAAAATAAGAAACAACAAATAGGAAGATCTCTGGAAAATCCTGGGATATTTGGAAACCAAATAATAATCTTCTAAGTAACACATGCATCAAAGAAGAAATTGGAAAATGGTTTGCTATGGAAAATATAAAAACAATATCCCCATTTGTGGGATGCAAAGTTGTATTTATGGCAAAGGTTATCAAGATAAATACTTCTGTTAGAAAAGAAAATCTCTTATCAATAACTTCAATTTCCATCTTAAGTGATGAGAGAAAAGAGTGTGATGGATAATCACAGTTAACTTGATTAGATTAAGTAGTATCTAGAGAAATGGTAAAGAATTACTTCTGGGCAACAAACATGTAGGTTCATGGACTGAGTGGGGAAGATCTGCCCTCAAGTGGGTGGGCACCATCCAGTCAGCTGGGGACCCAGACAAAACAGAGGATGCAGAAGGAAGGTGATCCCCCCCCCACCCCTGCCGCCTCCTGGGATACCCTTTTTCTCCTGCCCTAGGACATCAACCTCCAGGATCTCTGGCCTTTGGACTCTAGGAGTTGTAACAGTCACTCTCTGGGTTCTGGGGCCTTCATCCATGGACCAAGAGTCACACCTTTTGGCTTCTCTGGTTCTGGGGCCTTTGAACTTGAACTGAGCCAGGCTACCAGCATCCTGGGGTCTCCAGCTTTTAGACAGCCTGTCATGGGACTCCTCCGCCTCCACGATGCATGAGCCAATTCCCCTAGTAAATTCCCTCTTGTATATCTCTCTGGAGAACCTTGACTGATATAATGAACCACCAGACATGTGTTGTTTTAGAATTTACTAAATTTAGAAAAACTGACAGTAATAACTTGATGAGGGTGTAGGAAAACTATGACTCTCATGAGCTGCTGCTGATCCAAATCCATTTGGGTTTCATGAAACCTTGAACTCATAATAAGACCCAGCCATTCTAACCCAAGGTATTGACCTAAGAGAAAAAGGAGCATATTTATGTTCATAGAAGACTTGGGCAGAAATTTTTCACAGAGCTTTATTTGTAAATAATGAAGATTATGAACTGGTAAATGAATAAACCAATACAGTGCATAATGGAATGTTACAAATAAAAAGATAAATTAGTGATTCACACAATAATAGAGATGAATGTCAAAATAAACATGTACAGTAAAAAATTCCAGAACACCCCCCCCCAAAAAAAAAAGTACTTAGTTTTATTACTTCATCTATATGAAGCTCTAGAAATAAGGTGTGAATCTATAGGCACAGAAAGCAGATCAGTGGTTTCTGGAAAACACAGGGAAAGAAGAGAGAAGGAGGGGATTTCCAAGGGGCATGAGGGACTCTGGGTATAATGGATATGTTCACTGTTGATTGTAATGATGATTTCATGATTGTATTGTGTATTAAAAAAAAGTATAAGATTTTATATTTAAAATAGTTCATTGTCAATTTGATCTAACCTGCACCCTCCACAAAATTCAACCACTGTAATCTTTCTAAAATATCAATTGTAATGTACAATGTTTTCATATCAAAATCTTAGTAGCTAGGCTCAATGTTAGGAATAGGAAATGCAAACAAAGCAGACCTCTTTTTTTTTTTTTTCCCTCCTTGAGCTTTCAGATTTGAGGAATACAGAAGCAACGTCTATAAAGGGCTTGGTAATCTGTAACATATTGCTTTTCATAGTATTAGCCAATTCGAGAGTGACTGCTTCTATTCCAAGGCACTAGTTAAGTTTCAAAGGGACACAAGTATAAGAATAGAATAAGGGTTTGATCTTACGTACAATGTTGGAAGCATCCTGCACAGTCTGTATGAGACTGTTGGCTCATGTGGTGTAGGAGTTGGAAGTCCAGGTCCATGTACTCAGGAAGGGACGACGTCTGTGAACATGAAATAGGGCTAGCCTGGACCTGAGATGGCCTCTTACCGCCTCTATGCCTTCAATGATAGAGTGGCCCTCACTATGGAACTAAACACACATGTGATCTAGGACCTGAGCGAGCTGGAAGGCAGCCACACACCGACCCACTGAAGCAAAACACAGGAGACGACATAGGAGTTGCATGTTCTGTGCTGAGCTCTGCCCTGTGCTTCCCAGAGTTAAAAGCAACACGGCCACTACTGCACTTTTACCTTCCCAATCTAATGCCAAATACCCTTGTAAGTCAGAAAGGGAATTCCAGGGACCTAAAGTTCAGTGCAGCTGTGTCAATATAATTTATATCACATACAAAACACATACATGTATACGTATGTATGCGCATTTTGTACATCTATATAGTACATATCAGACATGTAGTTATATATTTAATAGATTTGAGACTTATAGAAACTATGTGATTCAGAATAATGACCCTACTGAGCATGCTCAATGTGCCAAGTTCTGTGCTGATTGCTGTACATAATTTTATCCTTAGATAATTCTAAGAATAGGTATTACTGTCACCATTGTATAGTGAAGAAAAATGGGAAGACAGGTTAAGTGAACTGTACAGGATTAGATGGTAAGAGAAAGAAGTGGGTTTCAGATTCCAAAGCCTGTGTTTTTAATGTGTTCTCTAAACTTACACAGTAATTCAGTAAGATGAAAATAAAAAGTAAAACTAAAAAATATATAAATAGTAAATTACCAAAACACATTTAAATTACCATTTAAAGAATTTTTAAAACATGGCAATGTTAAACAAATGGAAAATCCTCTGAGAGAAATAACTGCTCAAATCATATTTTAAAGATTTTAATCTCATCTATGTAGGACTCTTTAATTTGCACTGAGTATATGCATTCCTAAAATATATGCCAACAACATGCAAATGTTTACTGACTTTAATTTACAAAAAAAAAAAAAGAGGAATCAGAATAGCCATGTGGATCAGAGCAGGGCTTGTAGATGCAAGGGGAGGGAATTCGATAGAAAGAGAGGGAGCAGGAGAGATGGAAAGAGACTGAGAGGGCAAAGCAGAGAGAAGGTAGGAGCTGAGGGGAGATATGCAAATGCTCATCGACTCTGTAATGAAAAATCTCCTTATTAAACTGTGCTTTATCTGGGAACAGTCTTCCTTTTAGGAACATATCCAAACAGAGATAAAGGCATCTTACTCTACTCATTAAACTGTGCATGGTTTGATGCAATCAGACTTGTATAATTTGCATATGGAGCAGTTTAATCTAGTTCATCCTGCCTTGCACCTATTGTTAATCATGCCCAGGCTTCCCCCTGCCTCCCACCTCCCCCTTCACTAACCCTTTGATTCAAGCAGATAAATGAATAGACATAAGGACATCAACATCTCTGTGAGTGATCATCAGCCTGTACAATTGAGAATATCCCCTGGTTTGCCGATTATGTCTTCCTTGACGTTCCATATGTTTTTAATAGTGTCCATCTTTGCTGGTTTTCAAAAAAAGCTGTATACAAGCAGATCAACATGACAAAAAAAAAATCATTATTAACATGCATCTGGGCTTGAATCTTTGTTTCTTTTTAGCCATAAATAATAAGATGGGTATCCTCACCTTATGTGTTGGATGGGACCTACTTTCAACAAAGCATCTTTGAGCCCATATGCAGGGTTTCACTGAATAAGGAGAATATGTGACTATTTTATAATTATAAAATTGGCTGATGGGTGACATGTGGTTAGGAGAATGGCTGTGATGTGACATTCGGCGTGTTTGTTTGTAATGAGTGTGAGAAGAAAAAGGGAAACGGCAGCGGTGTAAGGTTCTCCTGCTTCTTCCTAGTTTTGATTTCACTCTCAAGTGTTATTCCTCATCCTCATGATCACCCTTGCTCTCCCAGTGTTGGAGGTGGGGCGGAATATAGGAAAGAAGATGCTGGAAATCTCTCTCTGGAGTGAGTTGCATCCATCAGAAATGGTGATGGCCAGGTAAAGTATCTGTGGAAAAGCCTTCATCACACCCCTCCAATCATGGCATGGGGTTAAGCTGATTCTTGAATGTGGAGGGAAATGGGTGAGTGTATCATGCACGGGGTAGAGCTCGGAAGCCTTTAGAAGAATCAGGAAAAATGACCTCTAAAGTTCCTAACCAAATCCACGTAGGTGTCTACCTCACTAGGAGCGCACCTTGTCTGAGTCATGCTGGGCTGGGTATTGGCAGGTTGGAGAGTGAGGTAGTTGTGGTAACCCCGTGTGAAGTTGAGTCCCCTCCTGCATGGGAGAGCCATCTGGAGGGCAAATCACTGGCCTGGAATTTGAAGAGATGAGAAAAGAGTAAGAAAAAGGAAATTCCAGGCCTTGGAAGATTAGTAAGATTGAGAGAAGTCTTTGGTGTTAGGCTGCTAAGTAGCTAAAGGAGCAGGGAGACCAGGAAGGCAGAAACAGTAATTTCTTCCAGAAGGAAATGAAGGTCCACTCTCTCTCTCTCTCTCTTTTTTTTTTTAAACTTTACTTTTTTTAGAAAATGAATATGCAGCTCTTTATATAAAGTGTTCACTGATTGACCAACATTTGCTTTCTTCTTTCCTCTCTGTGTCTTCGGGATGTAGGACTAAATATAGGATACATCTGGAGTCTAAAGTTGAGTACATTTGGGTGTCCAAGTCTTGTCCTACATATCTAGCTAAATTAGATAATTGCAACAATACTGTAGTAGCACTGATGATAGACATTTTTGAACATACATCAGGCACCAAATTGAAAGGTTTCCACGAATTTTCTCATTTCATTTCCCCCAAACACTTAATTACTATTACTGGGCCTATTTTTTTACATCTGATGCAACAGTCTAGGGAAGGTGGTTTGGTTTTGTGCTCAAGATCATTCATACCTTTGTTGGTTTCCGCTTTCTGATATCCATCCCTGATCCTCTGCTTCCTGTTCACACCTGCTGTCCAGCTAAATAAAGGAACAGATCGATGAGTATGCAGGACAGCAATTCTCAGTGCCTCTTCTCATGCCTACCTGTCCCTGTCCCCTCCACCCAGGACAGGCGTGTCACCTGAGTTCATTCTATCAGTGCTGTCTACTCAGGATTCGAGTCCCAATCACTCAATGCAAAGCCTGTCGGGAGAACACGCCCATCACCCCAGCCAGAGGGCTTGTCCGTTGTCCACTCTGCCAGCTGCTGGGATGCCCCTGGTGGCTGCTTGTATCCCAATCCCAGTCTTTATAGCTTTCATTGATTCTGGACATCTCAGTTATTCTTTATAAAAAGGTCCCTTTCCTAACATCTCCAGAGGAAACTGATTCCTGGGTCTTTAGTCCAGGGCATCACCTTGTCCTTCCACCAAGAGGTTCTCCTCCTCAGCTCTGATTTGGTGCTATCACTTGCTCATTTCTTGGCACCCCTATAGAAATCCTGTCCATTTGTCAAGTTCCAACTCAGATCCACTCATGATGCCTTCCCCAGTGAATCCACATGGACCTTTTGTGACCATAATTTATTAGAGACACTTGTTATTGATGCTCTGCCCCTTCCACTCCCCAGTGCAGGTGTTCTTAATCTCCCTGATTGATTAATTGGTTTAAAATGGTGATGATGGGGCAGAACTTTAAGCATCCCACTTTAAATATGCAATATGTGTTTCCTAAAAGGAGTTACAGTGCTGGGAGCTCAAGCCTCATTGTTGACATCAAGAGGTCCATGTAGATACAAATCTCTAAATGATAGCCCAGTTTTGTGCATATTTGAATTTTTCCAACAAAGGGCTATGTAAGGCCTCCATGATGATTATTAGCATCCCTAAGAAGTCCATGACCTCAAGATGTACTTGAATTCACAGGCTTCTCTGTCTTTCTTATTAGTGAAATCTCTTGGAATTAGGGAACTAAGTCATACTATTCTCATCTGTCACCCAGACGGCCTATCCCAATAGTGCTGAGCACATAGTAGGTCCTCACTACATTCTTAGCAGTTACTGAGACTCTGAGAAATAAAAAGTTTGCTTCAACGTGCTGGTCAAGTTTGTTCTTACAGTCACATGGTTTTCTAAAACTCATCATACGTGTTTTCAAAATCCTGTTCCTCAAAGAGCTGTGTTGCCTGAGAGAGAAGCCTGGTGAGGAGAAATGAGGATCATTTTTTAATGCTCTGATCATAAGTTTTGTGTGAAAGCTGCACGTCTCAGGGTCTGCTGACCCTCCTTCTGGATGTCAGGCTATTGCTGCCCCACATCCTCTGTGATCTCCAAGGTGAGTAGCGGGTACAAGTGTTTTAATTTCAACATTGCCTCCGTGGGTGCCTAGCCCTGCTCCCTCTGTCTGCTAGCGAATGGGGAAGAATACAAAATGCTTTTTCTCATTCATAATGATTGCTTTCAGACCTCTGGGAGATCTGATTGAAAACTGAGTCCTTCTAGTCAGACTGGGATTCTGGAAATTAGCTTTTATAGTTTCAAGAAGCCTTGGAATGAAAGAAGATGTTAGGAGAACAAGTGGCAACCAGGTCAGAATCAATATTTATTGGCTTATTAAAGGCAGGGGGATGTTGGGCACCAGTGTGTCCCCACATGTGTGGGCTGGGAATAGGAGTCTCTATATGCCAACTGCTATCTGACTGTGAATGCCAACTGTTAGGGTCAAGTATTCTCATTTTTCTTATATTTACAGTCTTTGAGATTTCTCATTCAGTATGTCACGGGGCATGCATGTTAGCTAGTCAGGTATTAATACAGCAATTATTGCACCAGAAATGATTTCTAGTTTTTGTTTCATCTCTCTGTTTTCACCCTACCCTTCCCCTGCACGCTTGTCTTTTCTCTTTTTCGGCATTTATCTCTGTGGGAGACATGCTGTTAGGATTTTAATCTTCAAAGACAGTCTGTCTCTGTTACAAAGTCACAGATGGGCTCCTGAGTCAGTCTCTCACTCTATTAAGGCACTAGGTACAGGGACACAGAGCGTTCTAATGAGAGTGGATTCCCATGGAGTGTGAGGAGGCCCAGGGATGCTCTCCCCACCCCATCTCTCTTCTTTTGTCTTTCCTTCCATCACCAATGAAAATCTTCTAGGATCTGCTGATACTAGGAGTTTTCTCCTGTAAGATTTTCTCCTCTGGATCAAAGTGCTGTCTTGGGGAGGGAGGGGTTAAATTCTAAATCTTACATGAGTCTTAGCACCCCTGATTAATTCATGCAGTTCCAACATTCAAAACAACGTGTATTGAGAAGCTAGTCTGTACCTGACACTGTGCTACATGTTTTATATAAATCGATGCATATCATTGTCTCCAAAACCTTGACTAGAAGGCTCCCTCATTACATCAATTTCATAGTTGGCTCAAAAAATTTCTGAAGACTCTTTAGGTGACAAGTGACATGACCAGAATTTGACATCAGTCTTGCCTGGCTTCAAATTTAAGGCCTTTCCCACTAGACAAAATGAAATAAAACCATAATCACTATATATAAAATACTTAGATAAAGAATATTAGTCCCTTCATACAGGATGCCCCTGAATTTATATTGTAGCAGATTGTCATAAGCTATAATACTTAAATATTATTGGGGAAAAAGAAAGGAGAGATTCAGTCATTCAATAAAATTGAGTGCCTACTATGTGCTGGAAATTTTCTAGTTTCTGAGGATATGACAGTTAATGAAACAAAGATTCAAACTCTCTGTAAGGTTTATACTCTAGTGAGGGCAAATAGCATATGCCTGTATAAGATAGTACTTAGTATATTAGAAGGTTACTTGTCTATTAGAAAAAATAAATCAGAAATGGGCTAGGGAAGAAAGGAGGGTGATAAAATATAATTGTAGAGGCCATGAGAAATGGAAAGTTGAGCAATCCGTGAAGAATACATAGGAAGAGCCACGAACCGAATCCCAGGCAAAGGGAATAATTGGTACCAAAGTTGAAGGCAGCAGTGTATTGACCGTGTTCCAGGAGCAAGGAGGCCAGCCTGGCAGGTTCTCAGAGCTGAACAAGCAGAGGGCAAGAGACAATACAAGATCAGACCAATGGATTAATGGTGAAGGGGGAGATTCCACAGTTGTTTGTAGGCCATAAAGAAGGTTTTAGTTTCTAATTTGGGGGAGATAGAAATTCATTGAATTTCAAACAGAGAAATAATCTCATCTGAGTTACTACTCATGTTGCTCTACTGACCAGAAGTGCTTGCACTCACTTAGCTGAGACACGATGCTAACTCAGATCAGGGTCTGTGTGGTATAGGTAGTGAGGAGTGATTTAATTCTTGATGTATTTTGAAGGTAAGACCAATAGGATTTATTGATGAGAGGCACTCTCAAGGATAAGTCTTTGATTTTTTCCTTAATATCTGGAAAGCCTAAAGTAGGCTTTAGTGACATGGTACAGATTTAAGTAGGACAGCAAGAATTTAATTTTGAACATGCTAAATTTGTAATTCTGCCAGATATCCAAATATTAATAAATGGTTGAATACCTGAGTCTGGAGTTTAAAGTAAATCTCTCAGTGGGTAATAGAATAATTGGGGGTTTACTAGTGTGGCGTGTGTGTGTGTGTGTGTGTGTGTTTATGTATGAAAATAATGTAATCATGTAGATAAAAAAAAATTCATGGACTAAACCCTGGAAGAGACCAAAAATAAGAAGTTGAAGAGATGATTGGGTGTATGTGAAAGAAATATAGATGAACAGTGAGGTAATAGATAAGCCAAGAGTCCTATGTCATGGAAACTAAGTAGAAACAATGTCAGGAGGAGGAGGTGGTGCTGATGAATCAAGTAAGAGGAAAACTAAGAAGTAATACTTGGATTTAGCAATGTGGAGGTCATTGTTGGCCTTAATAAGAGCAATTTTTAGAATGGAATACATGGGTATAGGTGAAATACTAGTTAGGATACTTTTAAGAAAGAATGAGAAAATAGGAATTGCTGATAGTAAGTATAGACAGCTCTTCAAGGAATTTTGCTATAAAGGAGAATAAAGAAGTAATAGAGTGGAAAAAACCAAATTTTTTTCCCCCAGGGAGTGATAAGATGGTAGAAATCATAGCATATTTGTGTGCTATGACAATGGTCTATGAAAAAGTAGACAAAACTGGGTGGGAGATGGGAGAATACCAGAGAAACACCCTTGTGTAGGTGAGAAGTGTTGGGATCTATTGGAAATGAAGTGTTGGGATTTATTGATGGATTGTGTGGGGATGAAAGAAAGAGGACCAAAGGATAAGACTGCAAATGTTGCCTTTATAGCTGAGGATAAAGTAGACTTCAGTGAGTCTATTAGAGAGTCCCTAGGAGAGGAAGCAGAGTGAATGGGGACCCCTGCTGATAGACAGGTAGATATGATGGTGACAGTTCACTGAAGCCACCCAACTGATGGCTTCCATTTTCCAATGGTGTAGGAAGCAAAGTTATCAGATGAGGGTGAAGGTAAGGGAGGAAGTGATAGAGCTTTGGGGGATATGAAAGAAATTTCTAGAGGAGTAGAGAGCCAATCAATGGAATAGTCATGTATAATGACTCTAGGGCAGTATTCAGGGGCTACTTGAGACTGGGAATCATGAATTTGAAATGAAAATAGTGAGTGAAAGTTAATGTAAACAACATCATGTGGCAATTCCACTCTGCCCCAGATACCTTACAACCCTAAAGGTCTTGAAAACTTGGAAGAGGTGCAAAGTGAGGAAGAGATGGTTGATCAAAATCAAGATATCTTCACTGAAAAATGATCTCCAGAGCTGGTGCTATACACACATGCAGAAGCACTGTTCTATGAACAGTCATTTTCAAGAATCCTACTTTGTTCCTCCCTACTCTCACCTGCTCAAATGGAGCCCTTTGTGGGCATAACTCAAGTAGCCCCTGTAGGGACTCTGATCTGACATATCTTTGCAAAAATATATGAAGCCAACTTTGGAAAAGATTCCAGAAATTTCTGTGAGCTCCCATGGTCAACCATGATCTTTATGTCTTCCTGTAGCAGCATCATGAAGTGTTAAGAGCATCTTAGAATGTTAAAACTGGAACTGCAAATGTCTGTAAGACAACAGAAGCCCAGAGAAGAGAGTGATTTACATAAAGCCATCTAATTTGGAATAGAAACAGTACCCAGATTTGAATCTCCTTCCCACTGCTTCTGGACATCTCTTGGCTGGTTTCTTGGACTCAAGAAAACCAGGCAACCACCCTCAAATGTGAAACAAAAGTGGTTCTTGCAATGAATTTTGCAATGTCACTTCATGTCAGACAAACAGGCCACACTGATATGCAATTAATTTAATTTGATTGCCAATATTCTAATAACAAGTGATTTAAATAATGACACTAGCCAAGATGGCCAAGATCCATCACTGATCAAGAGTACTATATTGAGAATTCAAAATCTTCTTCTCCTTTATACGGGGGTTGTGTTCTAACATTGCATTCTAAAATTAAAGGTCATACTTCTATCATATCTAGTGCCCATTCATGTCAGGTGAATTCTAGATCTTCCATTAAGGTGATTATTGTTAGATGTGAAAAATAGGAGAGAAGACTATTATCCGCTATAGATTAACTTTAATTCCCCAATAATAATGGTGCTACTACATGGGAGATGACAATATGAGGGAGAAACAATTATAGGGACAAGAAATGAAAAACACTCCTGTTTGGTGTTATAGTCATGTAGCCCATTTATGTCATCACTGAAAGGGATTAACATTTTCTGTGGTGTTTTTCTTCGGTCTGTAGAAGTCATTTAGTTACTTCACCAGCTTGGGATTTGTGTAGGATGAATCAGGGAAGAATGGAGCCACCGGTTGTTCCCCGAATGTGATGGCCAATCATCTGATGGGACTGACCATACTGAAGATCCAGGGACAGGTCAACTTGATAGCAAAGTTTCCAGAGAAGTGTGCCTTGGAAATTCTGAGCAGAAGGAATGAGTAGGACTTTGTTGGTTAGTGTAGACATTGGAAACACCAATGATGGTTTGGTCTCAAGATTCTGGTCATGAATCTAAGTCTGGGGAGGGAGTGCTCTTACTAATTAATTGAGGTATTTTTGTTGTTGTTGTTACAGGGTTCATCTTTTTTTAGAGCACAGCCCTACTGTCAGCTATATCATGAACCTCTAGTTTGACAGTGAGATGTGTGTGTGTGTGGTGTGCATGCACACATGTGGCATCGGTTGGCTTGGTGGGGAGAGAGCAAGATGGAGAAAAGGTGATCATTTGAACTACAATTTTAAATCAAAGAATGCAATGCTTAGATTATGGGACAGAAGATGAAGAATGGTTGTTTTCCCATCCCAAACCTCTGGGAGGCTTTTGTGAAGTACGTCATAATAGATGTCTCAATTATCTGAAGGACATATTTGGAAAACTTAATGCCACCAGCATTCTTCATTTTTCCTTTCTGTCTCACACTGTCTAAGAGAATGGCTTGAAATAATGGTTGTTTTATAACTCTGCCCACATACACTGTGTCCAAACCCTTTCTCCAAACCACGTCATCTTTTCCAACTCTGTATGAAATCCTTAGCATAGATGTCACTGTACTCCCTGTGGGTTCTGGAAGATATTTATTTGCTAGTAGTGTTCACTGTTGATGGAATATTGAAAACTCTAAAATTCCCCTCTCTCTGACACGATGAGCTAACTAATAAATCAGTAAAGCATTTCAAATGGTGCAGTAGACACTGGGAGGAGAAAATGGGATTCAGTTCAAATTTATGCCAAGTAGTAACTTGGGGTGCTCTTGGGGAACACAATATGTTCATCTGGAATTTTTTGAAACTTTTGAATGATATTAATAGGAAGACTTGGCAAGGAAGGAGAGATGATCTCCCCATAAATGGTTATCTTTTTGCCTTGATAAGATTTTATAACTAGAAATAAGAGAAATTACTTATTGGTGTTGAGATAAAGGTTTATGTCAATATGATCTGTTCAGTTAGTCATCATAGTAGCTGTTAGAGACTCAGGCTTCCTGCTAGGGTGGCTGAAATGGTCTGTATAGGCCTTTCTTTGGTGAGGAATTTGATCATGATACCTTAGAAAAATGAATTTCCAGAAAAAGAATTAAAGGAGTTCCTCTTTGGCAGCAATGAGACTGACTAGCATGTTAATTTTAATATAAAGGCACCAATTACATTGCTAATTGATTTGGATGTCATTTTTGTCAGGCCATTGTTCTAGGTGCTAGGGGTGGACAAAGATAACCATGGTTAGACCTTTGCATGCAAGGAGCTTGTAGTCTGGAGAGCATGTGGGGTATTTTTATATAATGCAAAAGTAAGTGGTATAAATGCAAAAAAAAAAAAATGCACTGTTCTAATTGAGTGCCCAGAGGTCCATGTAGGCCATGGTCCTCTTGCTTTCAAAAATTAAAATCCAGTGGAAGAAATGACAAATTGATATTCTGTTTTTGAGCAGCAAAGGTCATGCAGCTGGCATAACAGTAATCACAGTGGGCATTCCCCAAAGAAAAATGTCCCTTCCACCTGGGGTGATGAGAGAAGACTTTGTCACTGAGAAAGACTTGAGTTGATTCATAAAGTTTATCTTTTTCATATGTGAAGGTAACAGAAAAAGGGGTGCATCTTAAGCAGAGTGGAGGCAACAGCAGCATATGCTGGGCTCAGTGTCTCTGTTCCCACAAGGACCCCCTCATTGCTGGCCAAGCTGACTGTGCACAGTTATAGAGTATGAGTGGGTAGGTTCCTTGGATCCTCAGAACAAGTGGGCACTTTTGCAAGTATTCTCAGCCCTGCTTCCCAGGCCTCCAGAACCCTTAAAGGAGGTGTTTCGTAGGGGACTGAAGAAAGTGAGACGACAGAGACCAACTGGGGCAGGTTTGAAGAGCCTTGGGAAGTAGCCTGAAGATTTAGGTAAAGAACTTGCTGATCCCTCTTTCCAGAGGCCTGACTGAGCCTGTCATTCCGGCTGGTCATGATGGGCTGGACCAACATTGACTTAATTTGGAGAGGTAATAGAACATTGCCCAGCTCTGGGAAGCTTGGGTGCATACCTGGGGCTTTTTTTACTTGGTTCCTGAAATGGGTGTTAGGGAGATTCAACCCCCTGCAATCTCCTGTCTTGCTGAGTTGTTTCCTTAGCCAAAGACCTTCAGCCAGTTGCCTGAGGATCTCAGGCGTCAGGTTCAGGGTCACTGTGAACCACACTGGGCATTCAAGAAGGGGTGAATGATTGAACCCGCCCAGGGTTTTGTCCCAACCAGCCGGATATGGCCACGACATCCTTTCTGAGTTCTTTTATATTCTCTTTCTTCCCCTCCAGCCTCCCCTGCCAACCCCTTCCTTCGCTTCCATGCTTCCTTTTGCAGTAGCACACACACAGTCACACAGAGACACCTCCCCTCTCTAATACAATGAATGTTGCTGTCAGTTCAGATAAGAGCACCCGCTGGATAGAATGGCAATATTTTCAGTCCTGGCAAACACGATCATAAGTTCAGTTTATTAATATTGCAACAGTTGCACTAAATGAGATCACTTGGCTAACAAAACATTTATCAACAAAACGCTGCCACCTACTGAAGTTTTGCAAACAGCCCAGATGATTGGATAAGATCACAAATTCACTCTGTCACCAGCTTATGGTCTTTTCTGAAATCGTTCTGAAACAAGAATGATAACCAGCCAAAGCAGACAAGACATCCCTTTCACGCAGTCTGTTTAGAAAATGTCAGGGTAGATCCTGCAGAATGGCATCCGCACAGGGAAGGGAGTATGGGCCCCCTGATGTTTAGTTTATCATGGAATCTTCTAGCAGGGTTTGGGGATGCTCCTGAACAAACGCAGGAGACAGCTGTGCTTATTAGGACCCATTTTTACAAACTGATTTGCAACACTGGTGTTCCACGTACAGCAGAGGCACACAAAAACAACAGGATTTAAATTTTTATCTTCTAGAAAATGAATGTATTGGATACCAAAAGACATGCTATGAGACCTATGATGAAAAATAGCTCTTTTCTATGTAGATCTATAGGTGTGGAAATACACTTTCATTCAAAGACTCCTTAAATTGTGGAAACCACTTTAGAAAGGGACAATGAAATTCTGCTGTGTTTATAAGTTCAGACTACTTTAGTCAGTCATGTGAGAGCTCATCTGTAATGCCCAGGAAAAGTTCAGGGTGGGGGGAAACAAAATAATGATGATTTATGCATGATTTTCTTGCAAAGCTAATAGTCCCTCTCCTCCGAACCATCTTCAGATCTCATTTTGAAATGCTGGATGACAAAACAGGGTTTTAAATACCACCCCTCACCTCCCCCAGCACAGTTCTGCAGCAATCTCTGGTAGACTAGAGAAGACAAGAAAACACGTGACACTCCTGCAGGGCCAGGCGCCTGCTGCTCACTCCATGCTATAAATGCCTCAAAATACCATTTCCCCCGTAGTACTGTAAGGTTCTGGAGAGCAGGGCCTTAGCTGCAAGGGTCTAGGATAGCACTTTGCTTATTGGAATGAAGTGAGATGCCTGAGTTCATAGTCTGAGATGTGGTTAACGGAGCTACAGTAATGTTCAAAGATGAATGTTCCCCAATCCCAGCAGAAGGGAGTTTTTAAGGACTGACTTTTTTCCCCCTGGAAATCTCAGTACTTCCCCCACAGTCATGGGCAGGGATTAGCAGCTGAATGACCTTTAGTGGGTGAACACAGCCTTTCCCATGTGAGAGCAGAGGGTGGGGTGGAGGGACCCTGGCCCCTGAGCATGTTTATGACAATGTAAGAAAATTCCCATCCTGGGCTTCTCTTCTCCATGTCCACACCCCTGTTCCGCCCTCTTTCTAAAGTCATCCAGTAAAGTGGGCTTGGAAGAGAGGAAATGGTGGGGTGGGGATAGGAGAAGAGAAGTAGGCCTGATGTTGGGCTTAGGGCCAACTAAATATGAAGCAACAAATAATGCAATTTATCGAGCATTATGCAGGTGCTGAGTAATGTAAGACATCTTAACTGTTTTCTATTCCATATAATCCCTCCAGGTGGGTGTCAATGGACCCATTTTATTTTATATTTTGGGTACTGGTAATTTAACCCAAAGGTACTTTACCACTGAGCTACATCCCCCAACCCCTTTTATGTTTTATTTTGAGATAGGATCTCAGTAAATTCCTCAGGGCTCACTAAATTGCTGAGGCTGAACTTGGGATCCTCCTGTCTCAGCCTCCCAAGTCACTGGGATTACAGGTGTGCACCATGCCCAGCCACTGTAACCACTTGATAAACAAAGGAACTGAGGCCCCCAAAGTTTCCATGACTTGGCCAAATTTACCTAGATGAAAAGTGGCAGAGTAAACCCAGATCTAAGAAGATGTCTGCTGGCTTGAGAGGCCCTGATGATTTTAGGACACCTTTGGGCCCAGCCAGCATCTTTTCTTCTGAGCTTGTACAGAGATGGTTAAACAGAGAGGGCAATAGAGGAAGTTCCTCTCTCTCTTCTACCCAGGGAAGTTGCACTTCTGTTGCACGTGGGAGAACAGAGTTCACAGCGTGCTAGTAAATGAGATCGTGGGGAGGAAGCCCTTGGACCTTCTTAGAAGTAAGTGACTATAAAAAAATCCAAGCCATTTGTATTACCCTTGTAGGTGATATGATTTCAAATGGACAGAGAGCACAGTTTGTCTCCTGTTCAAATTGGCATCCCTTCATGCCATTCTGGGAATTAGTTCAGAACTGACTACAGGAAACATAAATCACCTTTGATACCCTGCACTATTTCCTAGCAGGCCCATATTTTCCCAGGAGGTTCTTTCTCTGTAGTAGATAAAAGTTTGCCTGCATTTCATGTGATCTCATTTCATTTTCCTCTTCAGTAGATTCCAGCCTGTGTCCATCATTCTTGGCAAAGCATGATCCTGTCCTGGGCACTTAAATTCAAGGTGGTCCTATTGGAACCGCTCTTTTTTCTACTGAATACCTCCATCACTTCTATTGTTATTGGGGGAATAATTCTCAATCTCATTGAAAAGAAAAGCACATTCTGAATATGTAACAATAACCTGCATGCAGCTCTCTGATTATAAATATCAAGTGTTATAAAAGCCCCATCGGTGTAGTGATCAAAGGCATACGGGACTCACTGCTGAAGCAGCAGGTGACCCAGTACAACTGGAATAAAGGGAAATGCTGAGCAGACGCGGGGTCCCAGGAAATCCACATTAAAGATTTTTGTCTGATGTATTTTCAGTTGTGCTTATGAAAGGATTTAACGAAAAGCTAACAAAGCAGTTGATTTTGCAATGCTACCTGACAATTAAAAATAAGTTTGAGATTTCCTGATCAGTAATAATTCCTATTTTTAACCACTAATAAAGCCTATAAGTGTTTGTTATAATAATCAGTTTCGTCTCTGGGGGAGAGAAAGTTACTGAAAGTGTTCCTGTTGACCACTTTCCTCAGACAGAGACTGCTCCCCAAGCCTAGGAGAGACAGATCAAAGAGCGGAACCCAGGAGGAGCTGGTGACCAGCCAGCCACTGGGGGCATATGCCTGGGCCATAAATTCCTTTTTCTTTCTGAAGATAAATAATTCAAGCTGACGAACCATTGACCACTCAGATGGAAGGTATCCATTGCTATCTCTCCAACACAAGTTTGGGGATGCATCTAACATGGGCAACGCTGTCTTCCATTTTTTTTTTTGAATGTCATTGATTAAATTCTTATTTAAAAATAAATTTGTCTCTTACTCAAGCATTTTCCAGAGAGAAAAATTCACTAAGGACTGATCCATGTTAGCTCCAATCCAAGGGAGTACCTGAGGAACCTGAGTCAATTTTTGACCACTTTATGACATCCTCTGGAGGCTAGGATAGTATCAGATTAAAATAAGTGAAAAATAAAGCAGAATAAAGGAATATAATTTAACCTAATCATGAAGTATAACTTTCACGTTTTTCTTGAAAGAAGCAAGACTGTGTATATCGCTACTTAGTATTCAGGCCATTTTATATTATTTAGTCACATTGGTGTAATATACCAGTACATATTAGTAGTCACATGTATGACTCCTTAGTCACATTGTTGGTAATGTAACATATTACAATATAAAACATTACATCTCAAAATCTTAATGTGTAGACAGCCTAGTGTGGGACTTTTCGGCTTCCATAGTTATGTGAGCCAATTTCCCTAAATCACTCATCCATCTACCTACACTTTCTCTATCTATCTATCATCTATCTATATATCTACCTGTCCAAATATCTATCTATCTATCCTGTTGGTTCTTTCTCTTCTTAGAACCCTGGGTACTGTAACATCTGAGTATTCATTATGTTACTATGATCTAACTTTTACTCCTCAAAGAACTGTTGCAGTTCTCATGAGCGCAAAGTATTATAACTATTTCCGCATGAGTGAAGAAAGCTGGCAGGCTCTGTGCTGCTCTCTGGCCTGCCCCTCCCGTCCCCTCCCCTCCCCTTCCCTGCTCTGGATTGTAGGGAGCCCTGTGTCCCAGGGCTCTCCTGCCTTCTGAAAGCTGGGGAGGTTCAACCAATGAGTGGCACTGGTGGGAGATTGGCGGGTGGGATCCGGGAGAGCCAGGTAGCCCCTCCTGGCTTCTTTCATCTTTGGCAGCTTCTCCAGGCACAGCTCTGCTCCCTTGGAGGCCTGGCATATGCTGACCAGCGTCTCCCTTGGTGGGCACCATATTTTCTTTGGCCTTCTGCTTCTAGAAGTGACATGAACTGCCTGTCCTTGTCCATGTCCGAGGTGCATCAATGTCCCTGGTTTGGCTTTGTGGTTCTTCCATCATCTAAGCAGCTCAGTCTCTGTGTTCCATTCCCCGTGTTTGGCACACCTAGGGTGTGACCTGTTGTGACCTATTTCACTGTTGAGACACTGGCTGAAACAGTGTCATACCAGGTTGGCACTCTGTTAACTCAGTTTCTCCTCTGTGATGGTTAATTTTTGGTGCCAATGTGACTCCATTAACACCCAGAGAACTGGTCAAGTGTTCCTTTTGGGTATGTCTGTGAGGGTCTCTTCAGAGGAGACTGGTGTCTGGGTTGGTGGATGGTGAGGGAAGGTCTGTCCTCAGTGTGGGTGGGCACCAGCTGGGACGGGAACGCAGATAGGATAGCACTAAAAGAGGAAAAAAAGGACTTCTTCTCTCTCTTTCTCTGCCTCCTGGAGCTGGGATACCCTCCTTTTCCTGCCCTTAGGTCTCCAGGCTCCCTGGCACTTGGACTTCAGAACTCAGACTAGCAGCACCCCATGTTTTCGAGTCTCAGATTGAGAGTTACACCATTTCTTCCCTTGTTTTGAGGCCTCAGACTTAGTCTGAGCTACTCTGTTGGAATCTCAGGGTCTCCAGCTTGCAGACAGCCTGGTGTGGGACTTTTCGGCTTCCATAGCTATGTGAGCCAATTTCCCTGAATCACTCATCCATCTACCTACTTACTCTATCTATCTATCATCTATCTATATATCTACCTGTCCAAATATCTATCTATCTATCCTATTGGTTCTTTCTCCTCTTAGAACCCTGGGTACTGTAACATCTGAGTATTCATTATGTTACTATGATCTAACTTTTACTCCTCAAAAGGTAGTTGTTGTTATTATCATTGTTATTTTTCTTGATTGCATTACAGTATCTCCTTATTTCTCTTCAGGATTATGTTTCTCAGGTAGAACACCCAGAGATGTTCTTATTTTAAGAATCACGAGTCTAACATCTTGCAAAATTTTAAATCCTGAAAAACTAAGAAAATTCCAGACTCCACACTCCCTGTTTTCCAAACTAAGGTCCACAAAAGGGATCTGTGCATTTTTTTCCCTGTCTTTGACAATATTTTCCCCCATCAAGTGCAAAGGATATACTCAACTCATAGTACATTTTCTTCCTCTTATAGCAACAGAAACCTGTGGAGCACTTGCTGGCCAGATATAGCAGTAAATATTCAAAAATAAAAGAAGAAAGAATGTTTGCACATGTCCTTCCTTCCTCCCTTCCTCCCTTCCTTCCCTTCCTTCCTTCCTTCCTTCCTTCCTTCCTTTCTTTCTTTCTGTCGAAGATAGCAGGGATTGAACCCAGGAGTGCTTTACCACTGAACTACATCCTCAGAGCCTTTTTTTTCTTTTAAAATTTGATTTGAGAAAGGTCTCATGAAGTTGCTTAAGGCCTTGCTAAGTTGTTGAGGCTGGCCTCAAACTTGCGATCCTCCTGCCTCAGTGTCTTGAGTGACTGGGATTGCAGGAGGGCACCACCACACCTGGTTGCACATGTACTTTCTACTTGTACACTGAAAGGTGAAGCTTTTTAAATATACAGACCAGGGAAAACCTGTGAATCAACCATGCTAAAGCAGACAGGGTGGCTTAATTAATAATCCAACAAGACCATAGAAGAGTATAAGTGCTATTTGTCAGTTGGGGATCATGTAGAAACAGGGTCCACAAATAGCTTTAGTGACTAGGCTACAATGGAAGATCCATTTTTGATTTGGAAAAACAAAAACAAGTTAGTACCTAAAAAAAATGTGAATATTAACTATGGGTGTATATTGTAATTTAGAAAAGGTATAAATAAATAAAACTCTAAAGCTGTGTACTTGCTTCTTTTTATTCTTTCATTGTAGTGTCAGGCACAGTATAAGGTTTGCAGAGAGGTTTGGATTTCCAATGTGGGTGTGTCCTTAGGGCTCATCTTAGTTACCCCAAGGGTAAGGTCAAGGATAGCAGCTGTGTCAGCCAATCACTGAGCCAGTGTCTGTTCACTACTACAAGGGACAGGTTTTATGGTCCTGGGGCTTCAGAGCCAGACTGGATTTGAAACACTGCTCTACCTATCCTATCAGTGTGGTCATGGAGGTGTCTCTTTTTCTCCTTACATTTCATTTTCTTCTGAAAATTGAAAATAATAATCACAACATAGCAGTGTTAAAATATTAAATTAAATAATTCATCTAAGTGTTCTGCATTGTTCTTGGCACGAAGTTGGTGTTCAATAACAGGTGAGTTGCAGGTCTAGTGAGCTGGCGCCACCTCCCCTTCCAGCTGGCCTCCATAGCTATTGCAGTCTCTTGTGTCCTTTTTGTTTCTTTAAGCCAAAGACACCTGTCGTGGTTGGCATTTGAGGTGAAGGAGGCCCTGATAATCCCAAAGTTTTCCTGGACTAGGTGTGCGAAGCCGGGACTCTCAGCACACCTGCTACAAAGCTGCCGGGAGAGGCACATTTATGTCTCTCTGGGAAAAGGCCTAGTTTGAAATTCTCATTTTGAACTCAATGTTCAATATTTCAAAACCCATTCTTTCTTTAACTCTAATGCCAGTTTTAGGGTACATGTGGTATTTTTTCTACTTGGTGTCGGCTAAAGTCTTTAAGCATTACTGGCCCTTCAGAAGGTCCCCTTGGATTTAACGAACAGAAGTCAAAGGCAGCACCGTTGGTCCTGAACTGACAGCGCATCCCTGAGAATTTTCACAGGCCTGATGGGATGGTCCCTTCTCTTGCTTTTCTCAGGACTGAATCTTGTAGGCTGCTTAAGGATTTACAAAGTAGTTCATCCCGCGACTTTAGAGACCAAGGGAACAATCAGTAGAAATATGGCCCTTGGTGTTCCACAGGTTGTTGAGTTGGCCTGAGGACAGAATCAATTCTCGAGAAGTCATGAACAAGCCATTCTAATTGCATGAAGGAACCAGGGAGCCCAGGGGTGGGACAGGAGCTAAGAAGGGCCATCCCTTGGGTGAAACCCGGCTTCTGTCCCCTTCTGGCCGGAGGGCCTAGCCATAGTCCCGTGAGGGGAAATGAGGGGGGGGGCACATTTCCCTTTTATTTTCTGTTGCTTTCATTGCCTGGCTCTCTTAACTACTCTATTTTCCCTAATGGTATTTTCTCTTCTATTCCTGTTAGGTTTTTTTCTTTCACCTACTTTTGTGATTCCAAGTTTACCTGTTATTACTTCTTTCTGTCATTTCAGCTTCTCCCTATACCTCTTCCTTGGCCTGAACAGCTCTTTCCCTTGCAGGCTGAGCAGGTGCCTCAGCCCTTCCTGACCCAGAGAGTCAAGGTCCAGCTTAATTGAGGGTCTTTCCTTTTGATATTGGTGAGCACTCAGAGTCCTGCACTGAGCGTGTGTCCCTAATGTCATTCCATTAGAGAACTCCGTGTCCTTTGTACCAGGGAAGATGCACTTTGCTGTAACTTTGGCTGTCTTGCAATCCACTAATAGCCTTTTACTGTAGGGAAACCATCTACAGCAGCATCTAAAAGTGCCCGTCCATCCGATGCCTCCCAAGAAAGAACAAATAGGGGAGCTAAGAGAAGGATAAACGCTTTGGTCTCCCACTGTAATTGCAGTAAAGTAAAGTAATTGATTGTCTGCAGAAGTGGTGGGCCTTCCACTCACAGGTTTCCATCCATGGTCTTGTAATCGCGGCAGATGTTGGAAATAAGTGCAAAGCCGAGCACATCCTAGTTCTCTGACTTTTATGTCACTAAAGATACAGGACATTTCATCGTCAGTATTGTTAATAAAATCTGGCATTTAAACTTAGAAAAAAAATCCGGCCAGAGACATGCAGTGTCTACAGGTATTTATCGTGGTTCTATTATATGTGGTGGGACTGATGTTACATGGAAATGAGCTTTCATTGCAAAGAAAATGTAGTTTCTCTAACTTTCTATAATTCATTTCCTCTTCTATGTGGGTCCCCATCCTTCTGTGGTTGGAGGAAAAACTGCCCCTAAAAGGTGAATCAATTTTGTTCCTGGAAAAAGATATCTTTAGAGTTCATTTGGTTTCTCTCGGGTAAATGTGCAGGCTTTGCGGGTCCCTCTCCTCTTCGCTTCTCCTTGCCCGGGTGGTACCTGTTCTCACAGCATAGTGTCCTCACAGGAGAGCCGTGCCCCACTGACCTTGCCACAGAGAAGCTCCCATGTTGGCATCTCTGCTGGGAAAACAACATGAACCTCAGGCTTACAGCACCCTTGACCTTGGCTTGGTCAGTTCTCCTCTGAATCACAGCCAAGTACTCCTTGCAGTTCCTAGACTAGGACCTCCCCAGGGGCTCGCCTTGTAATTGGCAGGGCTCATACTGGCAGATCCCTTGCACCTCATCTCTGTATCTTTTCTCTTTTTCTACTCGGAACTCTTAGTGCAATTTAAGAATGGAGGGTGACAGGAGTATTGGAGAGAATCATTAAGTCCAGAACAAGAATTTCAAACCAGGAGCAATTCCTCAAGGCACAAATGTCTTAGAATAAGCCATTTGTAGCTTCATACAAATACAGTTTTGTGTCAAATACACTAAGAGTTTTCAGTCTGCACATCAAGTCCTAGGGAAGCTTTCACACTGAAAAACACGGCAAGTGTCTTTGGCCCAAAGAACCAGATCCCTTCCATTCTGCATGGGAACTGGGAAACACAGGGGAACCTATCTCAGGTCCTTGCTATGACAAGATTCCTCTCTTAGGCTGTTTGGCTACTGTGTGGATGGTGCCATGTCCTACATGTCCTACTCATCAAAGGACACTTAATGTCAAAGTCTGTGCCCAGGAAGTGATATCTCCCACTGCTCCATCTTTAACTCCTCCAGCCACAAAAACCAGACACTGGTCTTTTACCTTTCCTCCAGTTCTTCCTTTCTTATCCTTTTTCCACATCCAAAGCTAGGAAAACTCTTCTTTCCCAGGTAGGATGGAAACTTCTGGGCATCAAGTTCTTTCATCTAAGTGAGTCAGGTGTCCTCTAGATAAGCAAAAGGGAGATATGGGGATCTAGATACTAACTCCTCTATTTACAAACTCAGTTCCCAAGATGATTAACTCATTTTGCACTTAAAGATCTATTTTAAAGCCAAAGCTGAGCAATAACTGCTTGTTCTTTTTTTTTTTAATATTGCCTTTATTTTTGTACTGCTTTCAGGGTTTTTAAAATTTATATATGTCAGCAGAATGCATTACTATTCTTACATATATAGAGCACAATTTTTCATATCTCGGTTGTATACACAATGTAGTATATTCACACCAATTCGTGTCTTTATTACTGTACTTTGGATAATAATAATCAACACATTCTACCATCATTAATTACTCCATAACCCCTCCCTTCCCCTCCAACCCCTCTGCCCTATCTAGAGTTCGTCTATTCCTCCCTTGCTCCCTCTCTCTATCCCACTAAGAATCAGCCTCCATATATCAAAGAAAATATTCGGCATTTGGTTTTTTGGGATTGGCTAACTTCACTTAGCATTATCTTCTCTAACTCCATCCATTTACCTGCAAAAACCATGATTTTATTCTCTTTTATTGCTGAGTAATATTCCATTGTATATATATATGCCATACTTTTTTATTCATTCATCTATTGAAGGGTATCTAGTTGAGTTCCATAATTTAGCTATTGTGAATTGTGCTGCTATAAACATTGATGTGGCTGTGTCCCTGTAGTATGCTGTTTTAAGTCCTTTGGGTATAGACAGAGGAGAGGGATAGCTGGGTCAAATGGTGGTTCCATTCCCAATTTTCCAAGGAATCTCCATACTGCTTTCCATATTGGCTGCACCAATTTGCAGTCCCACCAGCAGTGTATGAGTGTGCCTTTTCCCCCCACATCCTCGCCAACACTTATTGTTGTTTGTATGCATAATAGCTGCCATTCTGACTGGAGTGAGATGAAATCTTAGAGTGGTTTTGATTTGCATTTCTCTAATTGTGCTTGTTCTAACGGGAGTTACCCATTCCCGGAGTCTGCCCTTTTCCTGAACCTGGGAAGAACAGCAGTTGACTACCTGGGCACTTTAGGGCATTGTGATTTTAAGGGGAATGAAGGATGCCTTGAGTTATTTTAGTCCTTAATGTGAAAAACACAGTGAAACTTACATAAGAAAATATAAAAAGATATTATTTTGTACATCATTATTCTACAGTGAACAATTTTGGTCACTATAGCAAAATACCTGAGGTAATTAAAATATGAAGAGGAAAGGTTAATTTTGGCTTCCAGTTTTGGAGGTTCTAGTTCAACATCAGAGAGCTCCACTTTGTGCCTCTGGGGGCATCCAGGATGGCCAAGGCGTGTAGCACGTAATAGAGCAAAGTGATCGCTTTATGGCCAGGAAGCAAAAGAGAAAAAGGAAGGATCTGGGATTCCATAATCTTCTCTGGGGACATATCCTCTATGGCCTAAGTACCCCCCACAGGGCCCTCCTCCTAAAGATCTATGGCACCTCCCAACAGTATTACTGGGGACCTGGTCTTAGTACAGGAACATTTGGGGGATATTCAACATCTGAACTAGAGCAATTAATATAACATCAGATTGGGGTAAGGTAGACTTTCTTATCCAACATCCCCAAAATCACACTAAGAGGAAATCTGAGGGTTATAAAGAGGCCAAAGTAGGAGGACAAACACACAAGCCCTGGCTTTCTGACTTTCAGCCAACTAATGGAGCCACTTGAATAGTCTGGCATGTTCCTCTTGAAATGTGGGGGAACCCAAGTGGTTGCTGTTTGAATTATGTCTGAGAAGTAGAAAGATTTTAAAAGATTCCTGTAGGAGTGAGGAGAGGTGGGTTCATTGAGAGGAAGCACGGCCTTTTCCAAAGCAGAGAAAGGGGCATGAAGAATGCATTGATTTATCTGTTTTATTTATTATTGATTATATTGTTTGTTTCATTGGTTGCTTTGTACATTCTTTTACCTGTGGGTCAATTAGATCTGCTGGCTGATCTGGAGCTTAAAAGGGACTTTGCCCTGGAAGTCCCCCTAGATAGCAAGGGTCCGAAGAAAGAAAACCTATGTGAATGCCCCAGGTCTGGGGGTTGGAGTCTTCAGCTGTCTTTCTGCATCAAAGGAATTACAGGCAGAGGCTTGCAGTAGGAACTCCCAGAGGACCCTACAAAGTGCCCGTGCATTAAAAACTCACAGTGGGAATATACCTCATCCAGAGGGCACCGTCACCAGATCACATTTGTGCTGATGAAATTAAACTCTTGCTTTTAATATTTATTCTCTTCTGCCCCGCCCCCAAGCCTCCAACAAAGGTGTTGGAACCAGACTAGGAAACCTGGCAGTGGGTGCCTAGGAGGGGTTGAGATTGAAAAAGAAATGCTAATCGCATACCTCTTTTCCTCTAAGATGAACTTGCCCATCTTCACAGATGAGGTAGCAGGGAATTTCAAATATGAGATAAACAGACAAACAAGAATTACAATCACTAAAGCAGAGGCATAGAACACAATGAACGGAAGAAGCAGCCCAGGGAAACGGAATTCAGGGAGAGTGGGTGTCTCAGTTGGGCTCCCCAGAAACAGACCCTGGGACAGGGATTCGAGTTCATTTGGAAGGTGATAAAGGGAAGGAACCACAGCCAGTAAAGAGCGTTAGCCACAGGGGCCACTGGACCCCAGTCCTACTGGGAACCAAGAAGGAACGAATGAGTCAGAGATATCCGGCCTGAGGGTGAGGGAGGGAGAACCCACTCCCATTAGTCACCAGGGCCGCTGCCAGAGAATAATTCCTCATTACTTCCACCCTCTATTTTGGTAGCAATGTGGGCTTCAGAGCAAGAGAAAGCCCTTAGGCAAAGATATGCAGGTACTGATGATTGGCTTGGGTCCATGCCAAGAACGAGGAGCGAGATGGGCACAGGGACAGGGCATGGTGCAGAGGCATGCCCGTGACTTTTACAATGAATTAATGTCCTCAGAAAGATGTGAGAAGACATTACAGTCACTCACTTGTAAAAAAATAAAAATAAAAAAAAATCAAGTAAAGGATTTGGAATTAGAAGAAAAAAGCACAAACGAACAGTAAATTAGTGTAAAGATTAAATTGAAGCTCTTTTCCCAGAAAATAATGGGAAATCTCAAAGAGTTAGAAAGCATGAAATGAAAATTGAGGTTTAAGGGTTAGATCCCAAAGTTCCAATACCCATCTCTTCTAGGAGAAGAGAATAGAGATAATGGGGGAGAGAAAATAAGAGATAAAAATTTTATTGTTGAAAAGGGACCAAGTTCCTAGACCAATATGTCATATTACCTGTTGACATGGATGATGTTGCAAAGACAAACTCTTGGAAGAAAATTTTCCTAATGGGATTCCTAAACAGGATCACGTAGGAGAAAAATGTATATGACAAAGTGAAATCCAGAGACAGCTATTATTCAGCCATGGTACTGTAGCAATTAACTATCTATTTAGAAAATAATAAAGCAGAACTACCCCACAGCATACTCAACATAAATCTAAGTAAAAATTTTTTAAATGTATAAAACATGAAAAAACATAGGGGGTCTTGTGTCACTTTAATGTTTAGTTGTTTCCTACGAGGCTGCTAAAACAATTCTATGAAGTAAGGATAACCTTTTCAACAAATGGTACTGGGGCAAATGGGCGTTTACGTATGGAGAATGAATTTAGACCTTTACTTCAACAAACTTACAAAAATTTATTCAAAATGGATCAAAGACATAAAAGCTACAATGACAAAACTCTTGGAGGAGATCATAAATCTTCACAACCCTGGATTTAATAGTGGTTTCTTACTGTGATACCAAAAACACAAGTGACAAAACCAAACTAAACCAATCCAAACCCCAAATATGCTGAACTGAATAAAAATTAAAAACTTTTGTGCATCAAAGGACACTATATAAGAAAGTGAAAAAACAACTCAGTGAATGGGAGACAGTATTTGCAAATCATGTATCTAATAAGGGACCTGTGCTTAGAATGTACAAAGAACTCTTAAAACTCAATAGTAATAAAAAAAACAATTAAAAATGGGCAAAAGACTCAAATAGACTCTTCTCCAAAGAAGATACATAAACGATTAATAAGCACATGACAAAAATTCTTGACACCATTACTCATCATGGGTAGGTAAGTGAAAAACTGCAATGAGATACCACCTCACACCCACTTGGACAGCCAGAATCCAAAAGCCAAATCATAAGAAGGATTAGTGGGAACATGGTGAAACTGCAAACCTCATACACTGTTTATGGGAAGGTTACATTTGCAGTTACTTTGGAAGACATAAACTGGCCAGGCCTAACTCTTAAACCTAGAGTTAGAATTTGACCCAGCAATTCCTCAAATACATGCAAGAAAATTGCAAACAGGTATCTATCCATGTAAATACTTGTGCACAAATTTCATAGTAGCATTATTCATAAGAGCAAAAAGCCAGAAACAACCCAAATGTTCTTCAATTGCTGATTGCCCAGATGGAATGTGGCCATCCACACAATAAAATATCAACCAGCCTAGAGAGTGATAAAGGACCGCCAGGCCCTGCACTTGGGTAAGCCCTGAAAACATCATGCTACGTGGAAGAAGCCAGTTGCCAAACATTTATATCCTAAGGCTCTGTTTGCATTAATTGTCCACATCAAACAAATCCATAGAGATAGAAAGTAGAGCAGGGCCTGTCCAGGACTAGCAGGCATGGGAGAATTGGGGATATTCCTGAAGGGTTTATTTTTAAGGTGATTAAAAATTTATTGTGTCAATGATTGCACCCTGTGTGACTATATAGTTTGAATATCCCTTATGCAAAATGTTTGGGATCAGAAATATTTCAGATTTCAGATTTTTTAAAAAAAAATTTATAATATTTGCACATATGTAATATGATGTTTTGGGGATAGGCTCCAAGTCTAAATATAAAATTCATTTATGTTTCAGATATGACATATACTTATAGGCAGAAGGTAATTTTTATACAAAATTTTTGGAGTGCCTGAATCTTGACTGTGCCCTGTCACACCAAGTCAGGGGTCTTCAGATTTTAGAGCATATCAGATTTTGGGGTTAGATATGCTTAACTCATATTAAAACCATTGACTTGTATGCTTTGTTGAGAGAATTGTAACATATGTGAGTTATATCTCAATAATGGTTTAACAAAAATAAAAATGGGAGTCTATTTCTGTCATCTCGAAGTATAGAAAGCTTTGCTAAGCACACAAACTACAGAAGTTAAGAACAGCTTGATAAATCAACATTCCAAAATCTACATTTGGTAAAAGATATAAAGTCAAAGAAAAGTGAAAGGCTGGGAGAAAATATTTGCTATATATACATATATGTGTGTGTGTGTGTGTGTGTGTGTGTGTGTGTGTATGCTCTCTACATATTCTCGATATTCTTTGAAATATGCATATATGTGTGGGTATATATATATTCATATACATATATATGCATATATCAAAGAATTAATATCGAGAATATGTAGAGAGCTTCTATAAGCACTGAAAACAAAATCCCAAGTGTTAAAGAGATGGGGAGGAAGGTACCAGCTTCTCCAGGGGGCTGGGGAGGAGGGGAGGGAAGATGCTGTAGCGCCGGAGGCGGGGCTGGAAGACAGACCAGCTTTAATGGAATGAAGAAAAGCATTTTGTGCTTATGAGTCTGGACTTGATGTTTTAGTTCTTGAAACAAGATTGTTCCTGTGACTGAAAGAGATTGGATAACTTGCACTTTCTGTCAGTCATTGGAAACACAAAGGGATATTCTGGGATTTCATCTGAAAGTGAAGACATGAAGAAAATGTGGGGAAAAAAATTAGAGTTCCAGTTGTTTGGGTTTGGCTTAATTTTTTGAGATGGGGTCTGCAATATGGCCAGGCTGCCCTAGAACTCCTGGACCCATGGGTGCCTCTCAACTCAGCCTACCAAGTTACTGGGACCACAGATGCCACCATGTCTGGGTTTTGAATGAAAGATTTGAGAATGGATAAGGTGTCTACTGCTTAGCAATTGTAGTAGTTCTAACCTAGTGAAAACAACAACAACAAAAACCCTCTCAACTTCAGAAGTTACTAGGAAAAACAAATTTAAATGATACATAATTTATCCAGGAAGCTGGCCTTAGAAGCTTGGCAAAGGGGTGGCAAATGAATGATTTTCATATTAGGTGGTAATATAGTTTGATGAATACTTCTTGGATGGCAATTTGGTAGTCTTCATCAAAATTAAAAGTCCTCATTCCCTTTGGCCCAGCAAACACTGCAGCCATGTCACACAAAGAAAAACTGTGGAAAAAAATAACCCTTAAATTCTCCAAATAAGGGAATGCTAAGTGCATCTGGGGTTGCTCATGCAGCATCCATACAGCAGTGACACACGCGTGCCAACACTGGACTTTCTCCTAGACAAAGCGCTAGGTTAAAAACAAAGCCAACTTCAGTGAAATAGGTATAACATGTCTTTGCTTTTATTTGTATGCGTATCAGAGAAAGTCTCCGTGAATCAATGAAATATTGTGAGCGCTTTTTAGAACAGGAATGCTGAAAGTGAAGGGGAATTTTATTTTGCCTTCCGTTTTGATGCTGCTCAAAGGAAATGCAATGAAAGCCACAAATCTGAGCCACATATTTAATTTAAAATTTTTCACATAGCACATTTAAAAAAGGAAATAGAAGGTGGCATTAATGTCAATAGTATATATTCTTAGTCTAATATACACTACATATCATTTGAACATATAAACCATGTAAAATGATTGTTGATATTTTGTAATCTGGTGTCTTTCTTGCTTTTCTTTTCTTTCTTTCTTTTTTTTTTTTAATTCAGAGACTTTGAAATCCAGGTGTATTTTAGACTTATAGCACTGCTCAACTCAGAATAGCCACATTCCATGTGCTCAAAAGCCACCTGTAGCTGGAGGTCAGAGTCTTAGCTAGTACCATTCTACAATTTATGTACTTATGCCTATCTTTTTCATTATTGATGATTTATTTTTGCATTTATTTTATTATTAAAAATATTCCCCCCGGGCTGGTATTGTGGCTCAGTGGCCTCGCGCTCGCCCTGGGTTTGATCCTCAGCACCACATAAAAACAAATAAAGGTATTAAAAAAATACTCCCCCCCCTCAAAAAAAAAATTCAAACAAATGCAAAGAATCAGCCTTTAAACTATTCCTAAGGAAAAGAAGAATAAGTTCCTGCAGCACACATCTTTGGCCCGCCCTCTGCCCAAAGCGGAGCTTTTTCTCTTCCTGCTCTGGGATGATAATCACTGCACTGACTGGCAGAGGCTGCCTCAGGTGGGGCCAGCCGTGGAGCAGAATGCCCTCCTTACCTGTGGGACTGTGACTGGGGGTAGTGGTTGCTGAGGTGGTTGGGCAGTTCTCTCTAGGGCCAGGGTCTTGCCCTCCTCCCCGCAGACAGCAATCAGATCATCTCTACCTAGTTGATGGGTTCCCCCAAGAACACATGATAACTTCGGAACCAACATGAGCCAAATTCCTGTGCTGTTGCCGGACCCTTTCAGCCTGTCCATTTGTCCGTCTCTCCTGGCTCCTCTTTATGAAGCTGACACCTGGACTTACAACTGTCTCTTAGCTTTCTCCACGCAGCATAAACATCCCCAGTTGCTGGAAGCTTCAGAACCCCAGCCTTGTGTCACCAGGGCCTTTTCTAGTTTCTCCGCACCTCATTTTGGTGCAAAAAGCCAGCAGTGTCATCTAACTGGTGGAGTCCAGGACTACTCGGAGTTCCCACAGTCTGAACCCTCATTTGTATTTCAGGGCACTGCCTCGCTTTGTTATTTTTCCCCACATAGCCGCATTGTACTCCAACACCTACTCCCATATTATATTCAGAAACCTTCGAAACCAGAGTTCCTCTGTTCGTAGGATAACTGACTCACCTGGCAGAAATAAGACTAATTGTCCTTCCTTGAATTGTCCCTCATTCCTTAAAACTTCCAACCTGACCAAAATTGGAATTGGATTTTGAGAGAGGCCCTGGATAACTATTCAGATTAGAGAGAGCAGCCCCAACTTGAGCAAAACTTGTGAAGGACTTGTGCCA
Source organism: Marmota marmota marmota (assembly GCF_001458135.2). Lineage (NCBI taxonomy): Eukaryota > Metazoa > Chordata > Mammalia > Rodentia > Sciuridae > Marmota > Marmota marmota. Next base: position 10,715,333 of record NW_025999983.1, read on the forward strand.
CAGTCTGGCTGGGCACACAATCACGAGCCACCACACAGCTTGTAGATTCAAACAGCAACTCTTTATTCCCGAACTCACACCAGCCGTCTACAATCATGTTCTGGGGAAATCCACGTTCTCTGCCCAAATCCACGTTCTCTGGGCTTCTATCTCCAAAATATACTGTCTGAATCCCATGAGAACTCAAGGGGAACTCAGGCAGCAGGATACGCCCTATTCCCAGCAGGAATAATCTTAAACCTTAAACCTGGAACCTAAACCGGGAACGCCCTAATCCGCCTTGGTCCTTGAGCAAGGTCACCTACATTCAATGTCACTGCAACATGGGGTACGCTGGCAAGGAAATTGTCATACCTACTTGGCTAATGGCTCCCAGCAGACTTGAGCATGAGGTTGGGTAGGAACTTTTCTAGGGGGAGGGGAGGGACAGCTACTCAATGGCGCTCTCCTTCTTGACCTTTAAGTACCAAATCTTAATTGACTGTTTACCATATTTTCTTCTGGGGCTTGGGACATACCCAAAAGATACTTGGTGTTAGTCACCTTTTCATCACTGACCAAAATACCCGAGAAGAACCACTTAGAGGAGAAAGAGCTTATTTCTTATTTTGGTCTCATGGTTTCAGAGGTTCAGCTCCCAGACAGGCGACTCCATCGCTCTGGACCTGACTTAAGGCAGAACATCATGGCGGAAGGGTGTGGAGGAGGAAAGATGCTCAGCTCAGGGCATCCAGGAAGCAGAGTGAGAGAGAAAAGCCAGGGTTACGAGATCTAGTCCCCAAAGACACACCCCCAGTGACTGATTTCTTCCAGCTATGCCACACCTGCCTAGTTACTGCCCAGTAATCCCGTTCACATTAGGAATCCATCAAATAGATTCAGCCACAGGTTGGATTATAGCTCTCAAAATCTAATCATTCACCTCTGAACATTCATGCAACATTGCTAGCATGTTTTTTTTTTAATGGGTCATCTCATATTTAAATCATAGCATGCACTGAAGCCAGATTTTGGTTTAGAGACTGTTAAATGAAAAGGTCTTTTGAAATGACCTGTTCCACTGTTAGTCATGATGAATAGCCTCTACATTTGGAAAAAAGACAGAGAACCAGCCTCACACCTAATCCAACCACATAAAAGGACCCCAGAAGTCTCTTGGGCTGCATATGAAGAAACACAGAAATTAAACATTTCATGTTTACACCCATACTGAGTTGAGACTCAACCACTATGAGTGATGATATTTCTCTTACTAGAACCACTATTGATAAACTAGTAAAACCTGTGGATATTCCACTGAGCTCCTGGCTCCCGAAAGGTAGGGCTTTCTTCAGGTACCCTGTTGGACTGCGGTTCCTAACATAGTGCTTTGAAGTTAGTGCTTAAAATACGACTGTTGAATAAAAAACGCGTTAAGTGAAATCACAGTGGGAAAGGAAACCCTTGTTTTGGAATCCTATTTTAGACTATTGAATGCCACTTGGTACATTTGATGGTTTTACTCACCTGGCTGTTTGTTTTCCAGGTGCAAAAGAATAAAAAATAATAATCAGTGTATATGTTTATTTATTTTACCAAAGTGTTAGCAGGATATGTGATATTTACACTTACAAAACTTATTACAAATGTTTGTGCTGCTAATGTTTTATGACAATAATTACTAAAAATGTTGGTGCTTTGTACTCATAGGGCAATTTCAATCAGAGAATTTCAAAAGCCTTCGAGTCAAGGTATTTTCAGGAACAAATGCATATTATACTTGAGTCTTATTTCAAGAATGCTCGCGGACATTGTTCATTCTTTCCTGTTTCATTTATTTTAAAGCTTCCTGTTGCTTCTTTCCACAGTTCAATTGAATAACCTTTTCCCTTTCCAGGAATTACGCTCCCCGATGGCTGTACTCAGTGTACATGATGCTGTATAGGCTGGTCAATTGCTTCCTAGCAGACATGACCTTGAAATCGCTCTTAATAAGCACTTGATCATTTCAGTTGGAAATGCCAATTTACCTTCCAAATGAAGCAAATACTGCACAGGGATTGAAAAATAAGGCCCAATACACACACTGGATGCAAACCTGCAATTTGATCAAGTCTCAGACACCAAGTTGCTGTTAGTTTTAACTGGAATCTTTAATTATAGAAGCCCTTATAATTCCAATGAGTGATTTTAGGTAGGCACTTGCGGTCAGTGGAAACTGGATATGATCCAATGGGTCTTAATAACAATCAGGATAGATATACATTTGTCTTACAATGAGTTTGCTTTTCCACGTAATGTATGTACAAAGTATGATTTTCTAGAAGACTCCAGCTGGATCTCAAACAAGTTTGGCTCTTTCTATATTGACTCAGTTTGGAATATGAAAGGGTATTTTGAGCTGAAATGATCACATGCATATTAAGAGTTATTTTATGTTAGCATTGATGAGATTTGCCTGTCCTGTGCCCTCTATAGAATGGGAACTCAGAGTTGGAGAGAGAGATTAGTTAAATGACAGAGAGGTGTTTTTACTGTGATGATAGATCAAATCAAAGCATGCTGTGTGTAAGTATCTTTTAAAAGCCCTGCCTCTCCTTTAAATGTTGCTATAACTTTGAGTAAAAACATTTAAATTAGAAAAGAAAAATGTAGCTGGTCATCCAGATGCTTTATTTTTACAATGCCAAGATGACTGAATGCGGGGAAGTGGTTGGGAGACTAATTGGCTCCAGTGTGTGAAATAGTGAGCTTTTCAGACCAGCCACTTTATTATTTTTACTGTTACAATTATGAGTTATCATTCATATTCCTGTTTTAAAGTTTGGCAGACTCTAATCAAACTTAGTTTTCCTCATTTTTCTGAATCTAAATTTTTACCTTTCAAAATATTATTTCAGGAGGAGAAAAAAGAAGTAAATTATTCAGGCAGCATATTTGCCCCATAGTGATGAGAATAAAACACTTTTATTGAAGGATCAGTATAGTTATTTACACATCTGCATTGATGTATTAATGCTATAGAGCCTCGCACATTCACATTTATGAAGGGGTGTGCCATTATGAATTATCTGCTTTATGAATTAGCTTGTAAAAATAATGCGATTGCCATTGAAGCTATAATGCCGCCTGAAATTTACTTTGCTTGTTTGTTTTGACAAGTAAGGTTTAGTTTTATGATAATATTTCAGAGCACACAAGTAAATGCCCTGTAGTCTGTTTTGTAAAGGTAATGAAGCCTTAGTGATCTGCAATCTTACTGCTGCTTCCAGATATTAAATCTTTGCTTGAGAGTAGAGTGAGATTGCAGACACATTCGTGAGAATTCACAGGCCATGTGAAAATGATCAGAACCCCCACCACAGATACTGTTTCAGTAAATTTACCCTGGTCATTATCTCGGTGTGTTAAAGTAAACACTTCAAGAGCATTAGCCAGGGAGCTGAGGATCTGACAGAACAATAACAACAAATATTTGTTGAGTGTGTCTCCTGCATTCCAGGCACTGCCGGGCCCTGGGAGCTCAGCGGTGAGTGACAGCAGACAGAGGACTTCCCTGGTGGAGCTTACATTCTAGTGGGAGGGGCGCCAAAGAAAACCAGGCCATGAACACGCAGGGTCCAGGACACAGCCTCTCTCCCCTGGGCAGCTCCCAAATGGCATCTCTGAGCCACACTCTTCTCAGCAGCAAGAACATTCTTCCAAAGATGCAGATCAGATCTGGTTACTTTTCTGATTATATGAAACACACACACACACACATGCAACTAATAAGAACCCTGAAACTCATTGCCAAAACCTAGAAGTCTCCTGTCCATGTCACAAACCTCACCTTTCAATCAAACTCCTCCAGCCAGTGACCTTCTGTGATGAGGGCCACAACCAAGTTAAGATGGCTCCTGGCAGTTTGCTAGGAGGAGAGGTTTCTGAGCCATCGCCAGCAAGCCATTAAGAGGATAAGGATTCCTTAATGACTGACTGCTGTATCTAGTTTATGTTAATTAAGTTAAGCTGTGTGTAATTAGTTGGGTATATGTACTTCTGCAGTCCAGCAGAGAGGCGGTGCCTGCTACCTAGGGTACCCGCTACTTTGAGTTCCCACTGAGTTCCCGCTGAGTCCACTCGCAATAAAGTAGTTCCCCCTTCAACCTTCAAGTTGCTTGTCATCTCCCAGTTATTTTGCGAGGCCGGACAATGGCACTTCTGAAGTCATCCTTGACTTTGCTCGTACCGTTCCTTTTGGTCACAATACTTTTCCTTTCATCTTATTAGACTATCAGCTCATTTTCATCTTTTCTGATTCCTCCTTGATGTTTCTTTCTCAAAGAAGTTTTACCTGACTGCCCTAGTGGGCAGTGGTTCCTCTGTAGGAGGTTCTTAAAGTGGTTCCTCTCAAATTGTAATTCACTATTTCAGCCCTAGTAGGTTCCTCTGTAGCACCTACAGCATTTACCATTATTTTCTTTGTTTTACTTATTTTTTTGATTCTTTATTGGTGTTTTACTGCATTTCTCCAATAGGATTTAAGTGTCATACAGGTAAGGGCCAGGTTTATCTCGTCTATCATTACATTGTTAGTGACTAACACTGTGCCAGGAACACAGTGAATGTAAAGTAAAATTTATTGACTGACTTACTCTGAATGTCTAAATTAATGAACGTAAAGGAAGAAAATGGGGATACCTATACCATCTCCCTCCATATGGTGCTGCATTCCCCTCCCTCCTTGCTCATTACTGCCCACCCCAACCCCCACTACGTCAGGCCCCCTGCTATTTGCTCCTGGGCCTTCATACTCTGGTCACCACTTTGATCTCACCTGGCCTATTTTCATGTTGCAATTTTACATTACTTTAAATACTATTCACTTAATATCTGACCTGTTAGAATTTTTGAGCATCACAAGGCCAAAATCATAAAAGTTTTTGATCACGTTTGTATCCACAAAGCTGTTCCAAAGCCTTACAAGTTATAGGTACTTGATAAAAATGTGTTGAATGAATTACTTTAGTTTCTGTCAGGGTATGGGAGGTACGCAACTTGCCAGTTTGACCACATTTGATGTGTATAGAATAATCCAGGATTTAGAAATCAGAGGAGAAAGCCCCTCAACTCCACCTATTAAAACCTCAAAGGCTTGAGCGCTTTGAAGAATAGATGTTTTTCTTAAATGTTTACTAAAAGTAACTAGAGGTTAGGTAGAAACTCCTTCTCTGATTTCATCCTTGATTTCTAATATGGATTATCCTTGTCCTTGCCTTAGCAAGGAGAATATGATCTTCTTAATCTAATCTTCATTGAAAGGCATGGACAGGTGGGCAGAATGGTAATACGGGGGGAGGAATCAAAAAGGGGGTGAGGACTGAAGAGGTGAAGATCTATCCCATCTAAAGACATCAAAGTGAATCAAAATGAAACAAATAAGCAAAAGATCCAAGAACAGTACAAACCATCAAAACAAACATGACCCAAATATCCATGGACAGATGAATAGATAAAATGTGCTATGCACCTACAATGGAATATTATTCAGCTTTAAAAAGGGAGGAAATTCTGACACGATTCAGCATAGGTAGAATTTGAGGCAATTAGTCACAGGAAGACAAACACTGTCTGAGCTCATTCACATGTGAAATCTGCTTGACTTCACTCAAGGGAGGTACACAGAGTAGACAAGTTCATAGAGACAGAGACAGAATGGTGGTGGCCAGGCCTGGGGGAAATGGGAAGCAGGTGTCTAATGGGCACAGAGTTTCAGTTTTGCAAGATGAAGAAAGTTCTGGAGGTGGATGGTGGTCACACAATGATGTGATTACACTTGATGCCACTGAGCTGTGTGCTAGAAATGATTAAAATGGTGACTTTTATGATATGCGTATTAAGAAAAACAAGCACAAAGAACACACGTGTCTGAGGGGCAGCTGGCGCCTGGTGACGTTTCTCACTAGGGGTGGTTTTCCAGTTCAGCGGGAGGCACCGAGCTCTGGAGACACACAGCTGGGTTCTGAGCCGCTGTGAAGAGGCAGGCAGCCGCGGAGGCCAGCCAAGCAGCAGAGGCAGGAGAGGCCAGGCCTCCATTTCCAGAACATGCCTTCTCACCCATCAACAACACCGTCAGCTAGAAAATAGTGGCTCAGGGCTCAGAAAGTTAACTGTACCCCACATTCTCGCTGGTTTCTTGTGATTTTTACTTTTCCTGATAAAAATATCCTCTTCGTCTCTTTCACACACACGTACATATGTGCCCTTGTTACATTTGGGCTGCGCTCAGTTAACCCACCTTTTACTGTAAGTGGTCTAAATTGTGGCAATGTTGATGTTTTGTAACACATGTCTTGTTGTTTTGGTTATAGAAAATAAGATGCATGAATAATAAATTAAAGTGTGTAATAATATAACGAAATCACATTTATGTGATGCTCTTTGTTTTGCAAATTAAAATGCACAAACAGCTGAATCCTTTTGTCTTTATTAAACAGTTTGCTGGATTGCCTCAACTTGGAGCATGTACATAAATATTCAAATTGAGTTTTTCACTCTGAGGCAATTTTGACATTTCCATATTGGGTTCCTCGGTGTTTTATCTAAGAAAAATTAACCACATGTGACCAAAATATGATGGCTTATATTTGTATTACAGTTCCCCCAGTTTATACACCTAACAAGTGGGTGATTTTACCAAGTCCTTCTACATGAAAGCATGGTTAAGGGCTTCATATTAACCACTTACAGAATTAATAATGAAATGTTTATAGAAAGATAAAGTAACCATTAGTTCAAATAGTCCAACTGACATCTTTACAGCTCTGTGGCTCTCTTCTACCTTCTGAGTGTGAAGGACTTTTATTTAAAAAGAAGGCCGTGCTAGCCACCAGCACACGGATTCCCACCAGGGAAAGGCCATGTGGCAGCTCAGGGGACACAGGACTGGAACCTGGTGCCGTCCTCCTGCATTGTAGTCGATCCCTCAGGGCTCAGCAGCTCCCTCTGCATGCTGGGTCTTTACTGCTTGCAGGTAATGCTGAAGGAAGGAGCCATTGTGCCACAGTCTGGCTGGGCACAAATCACGAGCCACTGAAGCAGGAACAAACTTTATTTTTAAACTGCAGGAAAACACTTCACACAGCTCCCGGGGAATCCTCCCGAACGCCACGAGGCTTGTCCAGGAACCCCCAGCCGGAAATATCTCTCCCGGAAATCCCTCCTCCTGCACTTCCCCAACCAATGGGAACTCTCTGGGAATCCCCGGAAATCCCCACGAGAACTCCAAAATAGTGCGAGAACTCAAAAGTTGCGGCAGAGGCGGATAGTAATGCCTCGCCTGTCAATCAATACTGTTGGCAAAATGCCAGGGGCCATACAGACTCGGCCGTGGCTCTCAGCACCATTGCATGCAGACAGGGCAGGGATTTTCAAGTGGGCAGCAGAATTGGACTGATGCAGTGTGGAGGAGACGGAATGCAGGAGATTCCCCAGGAGGGGGGGGTGGCCTGGTTTGGGGCCCTGATTCACCACCTCCCTGGCTCTGTAGGACCAAGCCCTCATCCCACCAGGTCTGGGCTCCCTCTTCTGGGAGACAGATAAGGACAGTGACGTTTCCCTCCACAGTGTCCTGGTGAACAAGTGGGCATCTGGCATAGGAGAGTGTGCTCCACAGATGTTTGTGGGACTCGGAGCCTGCTGGGGTCCTCTCTGTTACTGGGATGAGTGGCCTCCTCACAATGCTTCTCTCCCTCTGCTGTTGTTTTTTTGAAACCTCACCCAGACTTCAGCTGAACCTGCCTGTGAATTCCTGCAGAAGGGTGGGTCCCTGGAAGGCCCATGAAAGTCCACGGAGCACCGCCCACGGATACCAGCAGAGAAAGCCCATGGGGTTAGGTTTATTTGCATAGAAGAAGCATCTTTGGGTAGGAAACACACACACACACACACACACACACACACACACACACACTGGGCACCTCCTGTTGTGAATCTGCGCCTGCGCCTCCACATATTGGAATACATTCTGTTTTCAGGGATTCTTACCATAAAGCTAGGTCAAGTTCTCCCTTGCTGACTGCCTTTTTCTGAGCAAACCCAAGGGCAGCTTTGGACCTGATGCTATTAACTCATCATTACTGAAAGATGCATTGTACAGTGTTAGATCATGGGATCTGAGTTATGGTTATTTGTGCTCCAATCCCTGTGGCTGTCTGCCTGTCTGTCCCTCCATGTTTAAATATTCATACACCAAAAAAGCGCTATTTATTTCACCTATAAGGACTAAATTTTTAGGCTATAAGTTTGGCTCTTCTTGGGTTTAATGTTGCCTGAATACATTTTTGTTTGCCTGAGTGAGTTATCCTCAGCCTTCACTTGAATCTGCTCATTAAGATTTCATGAAGTCAGCTCCTGATGAATTCACAAGCCGAAACTGCAACTTTCTCCCTGTTTTTTTTTTTTTTTTCCTTTTCTTTTGGTCGTAGGTAAAAAGCATAGCACCAGCTTTTCATACTGGTGGATGTGGAGATAAATCCTACCATGCCAGCCTATCACCTGGGGATGACGGAACTCCTGCTGCATTTACATGAATCCTTTATTATGGGAAGTGATTTGAGTGAAACAAATGGGTGATTTACTGTGCAGCAGACTAAGAACTGATCCTTTTAAAATGGTAAACATTACAGTACATCATATCTGGAAATATTTTTTTTTCCCTGTGTGTTTATCTGAGATTTCTGCAGTTGATGTGAAAGCTGCAAAGGGGAAGCACAGATTTCTTTAAAGGGGAGAGAAGGAAGGAGGAGGAAAACATCCCTGGGGATTTGGGGAGGATGTGGCCCGTCACTGGTCTTGTTCCTGTTGAGAAGTTATTTTCAGGCATTTCCTCACTGAGGGTTTTAAAGCCACAGAAATCCGATTTGGAGGATCATGGAGGCATTGCTTTGTCTTCAGTGTGTAGCTTCTTGATCTAAAGGGAAAGTGCCTGATTTGAGAGCAGGAGGCAGCGTCTTGTCACCGAGGTGCCTGTGAAGCAATGCATGGTGGGGGTGGAAAATAACTTCATTTAGGTAAGATTAAGAAGGCTGGAAGAGGCCCAGGGGAGCCATGGAGACTGTCCCTCCTGACCTCTGCAGACAGTCCTCCCAGCTTGGCATGAATGCTTGGTGGCAGGAACTGAGGAAGAAGGGTGTGACAATGGGGCAAGTTGACCCAGGGACTTTATTGCTTCCTGAATTGCCCAAGTCCTATCACTTCTGATAGGCATTCGTATGTGGCCAATAAAATCAATAATAAGCATATCCCATTGGCTGAGTAGATGCCAAGGATCAGCCACTGCAATGCTCCCCAAACTGTAAACACACAGCCTTCAAGGTGTGAGGGACAGACAGACAAGGATGGTGGGAACATGAGAGTAAGAGAATAATTCTATAAAACAGGTCCCCTGTGCTGACCCCCACATGCTTTCTTTGCCAAAAAGCTATTTACCCACAGCCCTGCCTGGCCTAAGTGGACAGGAAAGGTCCTATTCCTCAGCAAACTACCTGTTATCTGCAGGAGAAATTCAGGCCCAAGATAATGTTGATGGGAGGAGCCCAGGAGACTTTTGTGACCAGATCCTGGAATTCAGGGAGACAAGAATAATTTCTCTTAACAATAAGGTTTATAAGAATGTATGGTTAAGTATCCAATTAGAACTGGTCAGCATGAGCCAAAGTGACCTAGAGTTGTCATGGCAATGGATACTTGGAAGTCTGATATCATCTTGCTGTCAATCAAAAGTTAAGAGGTGGACCTGGGCAGGACTCTCTGGAAACATCTCTGGGATCCCAATAAAACTGGAGTGCTGGAGAGGCACATTGTCCCTCTCCTCTCTGAGAGGACCTCCCTTGAGAATATCCCCTTTCTCTTATCCTCTCCCTTCAATAAACTCATGCCTGTTACTCTGAGTGACATGTGAAGGGTATGTCAAGTTTGAAGGACCCAGCTCTGCAACAAAGGAAGATCTTAATATGGTTTTCACTTTAAGGAAACACAACTGGACCACACAGTCCTGCTGAGTGGTCAGTCCAGGCCGTGAACTTGGGGTTTTCTGACTCCAGTCTGTACTTTTCCTCTATACCATTGTGCATCACAGCATGCAGGACACCAGCACACAGCTGTGACGGAGACACTAAGGAGGAAGCCCATCTCTCTCATGGACCGGGCAGAGTGGGTCATAGGGATCCAGTCTGGCTCGGGGACTTTGCCGTGCTCCACGCAGCAGACAGGAGCCTGTCCACAGCAAGCAAAACTGAGATGACCAAGGAGGTGAACAGAGCAGCCACGCTGGAATCCCCTGGGGCCTGAACCCAGTCATCAGGCATCCCTACCATCAGGGGGTGGGCAGCACCGCTCTCTGCAGCTGAGTGGTCTCTCACCAAAGGGAAACCCAGAGAGAAACTTTCCAGTGAGAGGGACATTGGGAGACAACTGCCCCCCTCAACCAAGGCACCTGCTTGGCGCCTCTGCCTTCTAGATTAGGGGGGAGTCAGTAGAGGGATAGTTGGGGCTTCAGGAAGAAAGGTGGTGGGGAAATCAGAGCTGAGGATGGCTTCCGGCATCCAGGATTTTAATGTCATTTCAATTTTAATGACAACTGCACAGTCAGGATATAACATATTGGCCCCCAATTTCTCATTTCAGATGAAATACTTCATTCTTTCACACGACTCAACTGCTCTGCAAGGTCACCCCCCAAATTAGTCAGCTTTGGTGTCATCAGGGTGCCCACAGGTGGTACCAATGCTGTCCCTAGACTCTTTCCCTTGTTTTCTATCTGGGTTCTTCTCAGCAGAGCCACACATCTAGAGTCAAGGCTTCATGGACAGCTCTAGACCTTGTACCTTGGGATATCTCATGGGATATCTCATCAGTTCTCAGCCCTCAGCTGTGAGAGACTCTTTATTTCTCACCCAGACTGTGCCCTTGGGCCACGGAGGAGTCCCCAGGGCCTTGTGATAATCCCCTATTTTTTTTGCACCATTTTCCTTTTCTTCTTGTATTTCTTTTGTTTCAAATTTCAGTATCATTTTAGCTCTTCTTGGCTTTCTGTCTTTCCAGTCTGATAAAGTACAGGGATTTTTGTTAATTCAACATATTTAATGAGCACATAGCACATGCCAGGCACTTTTCCAGGTACTGGGGATTCAGCATTTTTATGACTAGAACAAATCACTACATTCATAGAGTTTACCTTCAAGTGTGTTGGGCATTGGCGGGGGTGGGGTGGGGTGGGAGGTGGCAGGACATAAACACTGTGTGCCACTTGGTAACATGTGTTATAAGAGAAGCAAGGTAAGGGATAGTCTTCAGCGTTGTGGGGTTGGGTGTTTAAACAAGTAGTCAGGACAGACTTTGTTCAAGTGACAATATGCGACCGGTGAGGTAAAGGGGCAAACCATGCTGATTTCAAGATCAAGGCAGATTCAAGGAATAAGAAATCAATGTGCCCACAAGGTGGGGAGAGAGGTAGAAGGTGAGTTCAAAATGACATTCATCAAGGATGTTACTAAGCCAAGGTAAGGACTGTGGATCTTATTGAGTGAGCCAGGAAGCTTTTCAAATGATCTGATCTCCAAACTATGAGGATCACTCTTACCTGGACATCATATTCTCTCTCGTTTTGGTTGGGATATGAGGTGTTCCCCAAAAGCTCCTGTGTCACTGCAGGAAAGTTAGGAGGAAATGATTGGATTGTGAGAGCTGTCACCTAACAAGTCCATCTGAGTTTGAATGGACTCACTGGGCGGTGACTAGGCAGGTGGAGTACGGCTGGAGGAGGTGGGTCACTGGGGGCAGGCTCTGGAAGGGTTGATCTTTTCTTTGCCTCTTCCTTTCCCTCTCTCTCTCTCTCTGCTCCCTGGCCACCATGAGGCGAGCAGTGCTCCTCCGTCACATCCTTCTGCCATAATGTGCTGTCTCCCTGTAGGCTCAGAGCAACGGAGATGGGCAGCCGGGGACTAAAGCTCTGAACCCGTGGGCCAAAATAAACTTTTCCTCTTCTAAGTTTTGCTTCTTGGATATTTTGTTCACAACAAAGAAAAGCTGACGAACACACCTCTCTTCTGCTATGTACTGTTGGTCACATAAACCAGTTCCAACTCAAGGGGAGAGATCTACATAAAGAACTCAGTACCAAAAAGAAAAAAAAATTACTGGGATTATCTTGAAGGCTGGCTAGTACCTGGGTTTATTATTGTCTCAGCACCTTTTGTTGATTAAAAACTATCCTTTCCTCCATTGAGTTACATACTCACTCTTGTCAAAGTTAATTAGCCATATACTTGTAAGTTTACTGCTGGACTTTCTATTCTGTAATATACATCTATATGTCTAAATGATGCCAATATCACACTGTCCTGAACAAAGTTATAAAATAAAGTAGCACAAAACCTATAATTTCATTCTTACTTTTTAAAATTTGGAGGTTAGTTTAGGTTCTTTGCATTTATATATTTATAATTTAGAATCAGCTTGTCAATTTCAACAACAAAAATGCCCATTAGAATTTTGATTGAGAGCATATTGAGCCTACAGATCAATTGGGGAGAATTCACATCTTAATACTGTTGAGCCTTCTGATCCATAAACATGATGTATTTGTTTAGATCTTTTAAATGTCTCTGAGCCATGATTTGTAATTTATAAGCAAAGGTCTTTTCTCATGCGTTGTTAAGTTTATTTATAAGTATTTTATGGTTTTGACTTTACTCTAGATTTTTCTTCATTTCAATTTTCAATTTTGTGTTGCCTACATATGGAAATATGATTAATTTTTTTTTACTGACACTTTATCTTGTGAGCTTGCTAAATTCATCTATTTGTTCTTTTAACTTCTTTTTTAGACTTTTTTTTAAAAGATTGTGAGTTTGTACAATCATATCTACAAGTTAAGACAGTTTTACTTCTTTCTTTCCAATTTGATGATTTTTATTTCTTTTTCTTGCCTTATTGCACTGACTAGGTCCTCTAGCACAATGTTGAATACAAGAGGTAAGTGCAATTCACCTTGTTCCTATCCTCAAGGGGAAAGCCTTCAGTTTTTTACCATTTAGTATGACTGTAGGTATAGGATTTTCAAAAATACTCTTTTTTTTCAGATTTAGGAAGTTTCTCTCTGTTCCTAGCTTACTGAATTTTATTGAATTCTTTTATTACATAGATTGAAATAAACATATATTTTCTTCTTTTTGTAGGCTCTTGATGTAGTAAATGAAGTTTACTTTTTAAAAATGTTAATCAACCTTCAACACCTCAAATAAACCTCAACTGATATTTGAATTTTCATTTATTGCTGAATTGAAAGTTTTAGAAATTCATTAAGAATTTTTTATCATTATTTTTGCTATAATATTTGCCTAGAGTTTTGATTTCTTTTAATATCTTCATCTAGTTCTGATAGAAGCCAGCAGGTATAGACCGAGGAGAGGGATAGCTGGGTCAAATGGTGGTTCTATTCCCAATTTTTGGACACAGCCACATCAATGTTTATAGAAGCACAATTCACAATAGCTAAACTGTGGAACCAAACTAGGTGTACTTCAATAGACGAATGGATAAAAAAAATGTGGCATATATACACAATGGGAATATTACTCAGCATTTGCAGGTAAATGGATGGAATTAGAGAAGATAATGCTAAATGAAGTTAGCCAATCCCAAAAAACCAAATGCTGGATGTTTTCTTTGATATAAGGAGGCTGATTCATAGTGGGATAGGGAGCAGGAGCATGGGAGGAATAGATGAACTCTAGATAGGGCAGAGGGGTTGGAGGGGAAAGGAGGGGGCAGGGGGTTATTAATGATGTTGGAATGTGATGATTATCCAAAGTACAGGAATGAAGACAGGAATTGGTGTGAATATACAACCAGAGATATGAAAAACTGTGCTCTATACGTGTAATAAGAATTGTAATGCATTCCACTGTCATATATAAATTAAAAAAAAAAAGCCAGTAGGCTTCATGAAATGGGTTGGTAAGTGTTCTTACCTGTTGACTATTTTCCAGAAGACACTGTGTAGATATATGTTCGGTAGAACTCACCAATGAAGTCATTTAGATCTGGAGTTTGCTTTGTGAGAAGTTTTTTTAACAATAAATTCAATTCATTCAATAGATGTAGGACTATCTACTTTATCTATTTCTTCTTGAATGAGCTCTGGTGGTTTGTGTTTTTCTGGAATTTGTTGCCATTTCACCCAGGTTGTCAAATCTATTGGCATTAAATTATGTATGGCATTCTCTTATTTTATTTTTATTTTTTACAAAATCAGCAAAATTGTTACAGTAGAAATTGTTGTAGTAATTTTCTTTCAGTTGGTATTGATAATTTTTATTTTCTCTTAATTACTCATTGGAGGGCTATCAGTTTTATTGCTCTTTCATACACATGCACAAAAACAACAACGAAAATCTCTGAAATCAATTATTTGAATTTACACATATAGACATTGGAACAAGAAAGACAATTGAAACCCAACGTAAACAGAAGAAAAGCAATGCTAAAACTAAGAATGTCAGAAAGATATAGGAATCTATAAAAGGAATGATATTGCCCCCAATAGTAAATACGTGTGTGAATATAAGACCTTTCCTTCCCTGTTTTTAGATTTATTTAAAAGATAATAGATTGTTGAAAGAAAAGCAACAAGAATGTACTGTGGGACTGTCAGCTATGTAAACCATCTAATAACAAAGAAGGAAGAGAGGGGCTTCAAGGTACGCTATTGGGAGCTAGGCCATGAGTGAAGGGGTGCAGTATCAACCCTTTTGAAGGTTAAACTCTGGTAAATTAAAGGTGTATTGTGGACCAGTCCTGAGCATTTTTAGTTAAGAGATTTTGCCTTGTGCCAAAACCTGGGTCTGTGTACTTTCTGTGCATCTTCTCTTTTTGGTCATGTTCTCTTTGATAGCCTTGAACATGTTTTACCATTTGTGAGCAGAGCAGATCTCAACCAGGCGCTGGGTCCTCCCATCCCGACACCTGCTTTCTCTCTGTGGCGCATCCTTCTCTCTGGCCCTCAGTCCTCCAAGTCCACACCTGCCTTGTGTGCTGACGCCATCCTCCGTGGCCTTCACTCAGAGAGGCCACTGAGCTCGGAGTTGTCTCTTCCTCTGCTTTGACCTGAATCTGCCGTGGAGCATTAGGCAGATTAGGGCAGTCACAGGATCATCTTGCTTTCTTTCTCTTTGAGATCACAGGTCAGTGTGGGTGGTTATCTGGTGTTTGAGAATCCCTGTTTCATAGATTTGGTCCATTTGTACAGCTGTCTAAGACCCGTGGGCAACTTGGGTAGCACGTGGTCTTTTGCCGAAGGAAGTGGACTCCCCCAGACTCTGTTCTCCCTTCCAGCTGGCGTACTCCTAATGCTCTCCCAGCTCTGCCATTGCACCTGTCGTCTAGCTTACAGTCTGCAGGCCCATGTCTCCTTCTGGTCTGTAAGCACCGTGAGAGTAGCGGCCGTCTTATTCATCTTTGTATTTCAGCACTTGGAATAATACCAGGCTCACAAATATGCTCAAAAATGGTTTTGCAACATTTCTGGTCTTCCCATCCCTTTGCTTGGGCCATTGGGACATATTACGTTGCAAACTCATACCAAGGAAGGGTAGAAAAGGGGCACAAGTCTTGCCGTTTCCCTTATCGGAGCCCAAGCCAGACATCACCAATCACCCGTTTTCAACTTTTCACCTGAATTCTCGTGTGGCTTTCAACTATTTCCTAGCACAGTTTCTGGTATCACCTGAGGATGAATGTAAAGTTCACTCCTAAGCTGAAACTTCATTAGTAGTACCCTTTCTTGGAGACGGCATTTTTACTTCTTCTGGAAACATTTATGTGATATTTGTTGTTTGCTGCCACCATTCTCAGTACCTCAAAATAATAACTACTTTATTATTATAATCATATACTATATAAACTTGCATTATCTCCCTTTTAAACATGAGAAAATTGAAACAGAGAAGTTAAGTAACTTGTCCTTCATTGCATAGCTGCTAAATGGTGTGCGGGGATGTCTTCCCTCGGGCATCCTGCTCCCACATCCATGCTCTCGTTGTTAGCACTGTGCTTCCTCCAAGGCGTAAGCCAACTAAGATGTGTCTGTTTAGAAGAAGCTGAGAAAATCGTTAACGCCTCCTTTCTGACAGGCAGCAGTAAGGGACAGGCAGGAACAGATGGGCTTGGAGTTAAAAGCACCTTGGGCCTCTTTGCACACACGGGAATGATACCGATCATGCTCTTGATTTATTTAACAAATATCTACTTTGTCCTTTCTGTGTTCTGGGCACTACTGGGAGGAAAAAGCAAGTGCTAAGCCAAACAGAGCTCCAATCAGTTACATAGCACCAGGTCTCACCCAGACACACAAACTAGAGTGTGTGTGAGAGAGCTGAGCTTGTCCTGACCTGCAGCCACCACCACATGCACCACACGCCTGGGAAGGAGTTTTGGGGAAAACAGAATTGGGAAAGTCCTGGCCCTGCTGTGGGAGGGACTGGGACATTCGGAAGGTGACCAATACCTTCATCTTCAAGCATCAGTTGACTTGTCGTGGGGACATCTTTATGCAAGGGGCCTCTCTGCCTCTTTCAGCTCTTTCCTAGGCACACAAATGGGTCTGATCCCCCAAAGACCAGAATCGAGAGTCAGCACAAGACTAAGCAGCTCAAGAGGCGAGTATCCCATGTAGCACTTATGGTCAAACAGAAGAGTCAGAAAACAGACTCAACACCTCTGCAGGAGGACCAGAGGCCCTTCTTTCTGTTGTTTTAAATACTCAGCTGCCCCAGGGATATGGATTAAAACAATACTGGAGGAATTTGCTCTTCCATGCAGGAGATACCTTGGGCTTTATCATGGGAGACCGGAACTCTTTGGATGAAAAGAAGCAAAGAATTTCTTAACCATTCACATTTTGAGAACTGGCTTGGCAGCCTGACCCTTGTCCACTAGTCACCCCTGGGTGCCCCACAGAACTCTACAGAAATGCTGAGCACAAGTTGAGACCACATGCTTAATTATTAAACATGGCAATTATCCAGGCTGACCGGGAGGGGGTGTTATATTGTTTGTCATTGCCCAAGGTCATTCATGCTGTGCTCTGGTGGAGGGGCACTGCTCCATCAGATACTTTGGGGGGAAAAAAATCTCATTTCATAGGAATTCTGCTTCTCACTTCAAAGCCTATTAGATGCTATGTTTTTCAGCAGCTGAGAGCAAAATATTGTCAGAACATAGGTTTTTAATGGGTTGCTCTTCTCCTCCTTGATTTCCTGTGCTACAGAAAGCTGCCTGTGCGTGCACGTGCCTTCTCGGAGCAGGAAGTGTTGGGAGAGGGGGTCTCTGCTGACAGAGCCTTTCTGCCTGTGGACATGAGGTGAAGGAGGGAAACCTCCATCAGCCCCATTAGGTGCTGGACCCTAGAATGTGAGCTTTGCTTTTGGAAGCAGAACAACTGGTTGACTTCTGAAGAAGCTCCAACTTGCTCCATTTTACCTTTTCAGAAAACAAATTAAAATGTCGGAATGAATGTATGCTCACATTTGTGTGTAAGAAAAGATTAGTGGAGCCTAAGTAAAAAACAAAAATTAGATTTTGTTTTTATGTTTTATTTTCTAATGGACAGAATATATATATCATTTTTTAAAAAACAAGAAAGACAAAATAAAGTGAAAACAGCTTTCTTTCCAGAAAATAAGTCCTAATATCTATTATGCCTCAGAGATAATCATTTTGTGTATAATCGATCCTTTTTGCAACTATAAACACATAGGCATATATGAAATTTAACTCATTTATATTAGTGTGAGTGTTTATTTTGTGCAAATGGATATGAACCTTGTTGGGGAGGTGCTGAGAGGTAACCTTACATAGGACCACTGGTCAGGAAGTTGGCTTACTAAAATCAAGACAAAAATCTACTGGCTTGGATTTTATACTATTACCCTGAAGGGTAGGAGGGGGTAGTAATTGTGTCTACAGTGCAAAAGCATCATGCAAAGAATTTTGTGAACACAGAACCTACTGCAAAATTTGGACGACTCAATATAAAAGTAAAAATATAGGTCTTCCTGTTCAAGAGTAAGAATTTTAAGACAAAACAGCAGAGCAAAGGCTTTTTAGTATAAGGTGCAACAATTCAGGGTGCATACCCATGAAGCCAGCCCTCTGTGTGTGTTGTCAAATTCATCCATGAAACAATGGAAATGTCATCGCTTTTGCTAGGCAGATGGAGAGCTGAGATGTAGGAGTTTCCATCCTTAATCTTCTTTCCAGAGCATTTACCTGTAGGATATCATGGTTTGGAAATAGCATCTATACCAAGACAATATCAATTCCCCAAAGAAAGAAAATATTTGACCCTGATATTGGTCATCTGGACAATGTGAATTTTCTGTTAGAGCTGTTCCAACTCCCAGCTACCAGATGTCTGTAAAAATTCATAGCAGGCTATTAAATTTAGCAGATCCTGTCTTAATTAGATTAGCTTTTGCACAGCACGACGGCTGAATGTCTCTCTGATGGAGGGTTTATAAAGATTTCTGGTGGGAATTCTTTATGGAAGATGGAGTCTTTTATCCACAGAGACTGACGAATAGAGAAGAAGGAAAAAAAGACACCCCACCTCATAATAGTATAAAACTGTGGTCACGGCGTGTCAAAGCAGAAACACGGGTCTTTATTTCATTGATGTTTCCTTTTTATTTGGCTTCAGAACAGGATGGTTGGGGATAAAGATGGGGGAGGGGTGTTCGAAACGACCAGCTAGGAAAATAACATAAGGGAGGTGGAAATCTACAAGCAAATCTTGTCATCAAATCCTCCAATAAATCCTGCACCAAAGGGGTGCTCAGTGTTCAGTTGCCTGTTACAGTCTGAGTTTTTTTTTTTCTTCTTTTCAAGGAGGAAACAAAACTGCACGGTTTATCTTGAGCTGGTCTTACGTAATTAAACTCATCATCTATTCTTGCCCCCTGTTTAAGGTCACCGCAAAAGCTCATGCGACACAACACCAGCAGCCTGAAGTCCCCTCTTCATTTTCCCCTCTGCATTCTGCCACCGGCAGAGGACCTGGCCTGCAGTGTTTTGTGGACACATTTCTTGTTTATTGATGTGGGTCCATACATGATAACCGTTTTGAGAGCCAAGTGTCTCTTCTCAGCGCCTGGTGTGCAGACCATTCTGTAAAGGCAAAGGATGTGGGTCATTTTTCTTGTCTTAGCATGCATCAGCTGAAAGCCCGTGTCCAGGCTGACCTTCCCTCGGCTGTGGAAAGAGACAGAGAGGACAAGAGGAAGAAGACACGCATTTGTTTCCACCTCACAACCTCCTGATAGTGGGCATGGGGGGAATTCAGGCTTTCCAAACCCCAGAGCACATGAGAGCGGGCTGGGAGCGAGGGTGGCTGGGAGAAAGAATGGCCCATCATTTGTTCCCGAGGCACGCAGATCAGATTCACATCGTACACAGGCAGGGTTACTAGGCAACTGATTAAATAAACGTGCTGGTCCTACAAGCGAGCTTGCAATTAATTAACTTAACCATTTTCATTTCGACTGTTTTCTTCCCTTCTCCACCTCAACTTGCTTTGAGATTCTGAAATGGGAGAGGCATTGGGATCTTCTTGCATGCAGAAGGCGGCTGGGAACCATTTGCCTTCCTGCCCGATTCCTTCCCAGGCTCCCAATGGAAGAACCTGCTTAGCAGGTGATTAACGCGTTAAGTAAATAAAGCATATGTGTAAAGGCCCAAAAGTGCTGCACATACATGGATTCAAAATCCGTTATGCTTCCTAGTCCTGCTATTGCTGGATAGGACAAGGTGAAAAGGAGCATACGCTATGGAAAATCATTTAAATAGATTGTTTCAATTCATTATGGCAGAGGCTGGGGAAGAACCCTGCACAAGCCACAGGCACATCCCCTTCCATGCTATGGGACAGAGATGCTTCCAAACCTGAAAGCATCTTGGAGGGGAGGAGGCCTGAACCATGTCTTGAAAGCCCAGAGGGTGAGGAGCAGGTCTGCTGTGAACAAAGACCAGGTCAGGCTGGTACCGTTGCAAGCAGCTTGGTTCTGTGGCCATGTATTTGAAGTCATCAATGAACGGTTAGGAGAGGGGTTGGAGCAATTGGTAGGGCCAGACTGTAGCGGCCTATTCATGTCTCTGACTTTATCCTGTGAGTAATGGCAGACACTGAGGGATTTGACAAGGGATGACATGTAATCAGGATGTCACTCTTCAGTCGTATAGTATTTGGTCACATGGCACCAGGACAGAGAAGCAACTGAAGATGCTTTTGTAATAGTTCACAAGAAAGACTAGAGAATTAAGCAGGGGAGGAGGAATTTGGTGGGAGAGACAGCGTGAGAGTAGTTTGGCCCTTGGCCCTGGATTAGGAGTGGGTAGGAGGGCAGGAAGGATGGCGGTCAGGTCAGCCAGATTTGAGGCAGAGCCTATGGTGGGAGCCTTCACAGAAACCAAAGAGCAGAAAAGAGGGAGGGAGGAAGGAAAGAAACGAATTCTGCTTTGTACTGGTTACGTGTGAGGTGTCTCTGTCCAGAAGGCTATTGGTTAAATAAAGCAATTCCTTAATAATTCCCTAAAGACAGGGTTTGGGGAGGATCCCTTATAGAATCTACGCTGCCAAACAAACTCCCATATAGGACTATAGGAATTTCCATAGTGATTTTCTAGAGTAGAGAATGGGTATGGAGAAGGGATGGGGCCAGACCTTCTGAGCCTTCTCCACTTAAATGTCTGACAGTAACAGCCAAAGAATCAACCGATAAGGTCATCGTTCATCTCAGCTCCCCCGTTCACCCTCCTCTGTGCTTCTAACTGTGGTGCACAGCTGACGTTTAAGGTGGAGTAGGCGGAATTAGCTACAGGAAAGGGATCATCCTGAAAGATCTGATGCGCACGGTCAAGCTCTGCCACCAGCCCCTACGACAGCGCTGCTTCCTGCTTCTGATGACAGGAGGGCTGGTGACAAGTGGGACCAGGGGAGAAGGTCCTGGCTGCCCCACTAGGGACAGATCACTTCTCCTGGCCCTGGGAACCAAAGTTCTGTTTCCTTTGACAGCAATCAGATTTACATCCTTGCTTTCACATTTGCCTTAAACATTCCAGCTTTCTGTGTAGCCACCGCCACGTCAGGCAGCGTCAGTGAATGTGAATGACTGCTCTGTGCACAAAGGTCTTGACCAGGGACGGCTGGGGAACACCACAGTACACAAGCACAGTGGGCTCCACAGAAGTTTCTTTGTCATTTAGAGGTAACATGGGACACAGAACTGTCACGGTCAGGTGTATACCTCTTCTCCCTCGTTAAAAAAAAATTATGTATATATTCATAGATTATTTCATAAGGTTTAATGGTTTCATCTGTGGAGGTGGGCATGAATGGCCCAAGGCTGGGCTGCTGTGACAGAATGCCCTAGAATGGGTGGCTTCCTACATTGTACGTATCTTGATTATATATGTGCATATACATACAGACATATGTGTGTGTTTGTGTATACATGGGTATGTATATATATGCATACACATATACATGTACATAATCAATACTTATTTATCTTCTTGGTGGTGACTATTTAGTTTGTTTCAAGTTTTTCACAAATACAAACAATACTGAATGTTTTAAGTTTCACCTTAAAATTTCTATTGTCTGAACCAAGCCTGGTGGCACATGCCTGTGATCCCAGTGGCTTGAGAGGCTAAGGCAGAAGGGTTGCCACTTTAAAGCCAGCCTCGACAACTCAGCAAGGCCCTAAGCAACTTTGTGAGACCCTGTCTCCAAAACAAAAAAATTTTTTAAAAAGGTGGGGGGTGTTGAGGATGTGGCTCAGTGGTTTAGCACCCCTGGGTTCAATCCCTGGTCAAAAAAAATTTTTTTCCTATTGTCTGATATTAATATGACTGGACCAGTTTTATTTTGCTTGTTTTTTTTTCTTTTATTTTCCAACTTCCTGTGTCTTTATGTTTCAGTGGACATTTCTATAAAGAGAACATAACTAGAATTTATTTTCCTAGTTTTTGGTTTTGTTTCTATAATAATCTGTCGTGATATCACTAATCTTTAGCTACATAGTTTATTCCATTTATATTTATTATGATTGTGAGTTTTTGAATTTATTTCTACCAACTTATTTTGTTCTTTTTATTCTTTCTTTCCTTCTTTTTTTCTGTCTTTTTTTGATCTGTGTTTTTTTTCTGGTGGTTACTCTCTAAATGTTAACATGAATCACAGAGCTAAGAAGGTCTCAAACAGTATCTCTAGCTTTTCCTGAGTCATGTGCACCTTGACATATTTTCTTTTGAATAAACCCTTTCCATCCTGCATGCTATTAAAGTGTTTTGTGTCTACCTTTTGATACCACTCAAAATTAGATACTGTTTTTATTTTAGTCAATCTTTACTAAAATTTATCTACATGTATGTCACTTTCTTTGTTCAAAGTTGCTCTTTTCTATGAGATAATTTTCATTTTTCTTTAAATATATTCACTAGGAGTTCCTTCAGTGAGGATAAATTTCTTCCTGGGGGTAAATTTTTTTTCCTATTTTAGACATAACTCAGTCCACTTTTGATTTTTTTTCAATGCTATTTTTAAGTTTTTTAAACAATTATGGATTTGCAGAAAGTTGCAAAGATGTGGGTCTGTTCACCCCGACCCTCAGCCTTCCCCAAGGGGAACATCTTGCCAGGTATAGTACAGTATCAGCATCAGAAATGGGCATTGGTACAGACCAGAATTCATTCAGATTTCTCCTCACACCTACATTCATCTCCCTCTCTCCCGTCACATGTATCGCTTTGAGCAACACCCGGTGAAGATACTTAACTGGACCACTGCCCGAGTTCTTCCTGTGCTACTTTTTATAGAAACCCTGCCCCATTCTCCCTCCCTCCTTAAACCCTAATGGCCAGACACTAATCTGTTTTTCCTTTTGTTTCCATGATTTTCTCATTTCAACAACATTATATAAACGAAACCATGAAATATGTAACTTTTCACGGTTGCCTTTTTCTACTCGGCACGTTTCTCTGGAGAGTCATCCGGGCTTTTGTGTGTAACAATGCTGCATTTCTTCTTGTTGCTCAGCAGCATCCTGTGGCCTGGATGTGCACAAGTTTAACCACTCACACTCTGAAGAAGGTGTGTGAGTTAACAGTCTGGGTTCCCGTGCATGACAGAACATTCACATGATGCTCTAGGATAGATGCTCCAAAATTTCATTGCTAGGTCATGTTCACACTTGATTTTTTTTTTTAAAAAAAAGATATGTAGTTTAACTGTTATTTTTTGAATGTAAAATTTAGATTTTGTTTTTTGTCTTTATCTTCATTGTTGCTGTTGAGAAATCATTTTTCTTTGAAGTACCTTTCTGTTTTAAGTAGAGTGTTTTTCCTCTGGCTGTTTTTAGGAACATTTTGCTTTGGTAATCTCAAGATAGTTATTCTTGGATGATGCTGTGGCACATGCTTAAAATCCCATAGGAGGCTGAGACCGGAGGATCACAAATTTGAGGCCAACCTCAGCAACTTAGTGATAGACCCTGTCTCAAAACAAAAAAAATTAAAAAGGGCTGAGGATGAGGATGTGGCTTAGCGGTTCATCCTGATTTTGGTATCAGGGATTGAACCCCTGGGTACAAAAAAAAAAAAAAAAAAAAAAAAAAAAAAAAAAAA
>NW_025999983.1:10739059-10746777 GCF_001458135.2 Marmota marmota marmota
GGGTAAAAAAAAAAAAAAAAAAAAAAAAAAGAAAAGAAAGAGAGACTTTTTCCCTTTTGGGAATTTTAATTCCATGAATCACAGGATTAATATGTTTCATTATTTCTCAAAAATCCTCTGTCATTATCCCTTTCAGTTTTCCTTCCCCATTTTCTCGTAGTCTCTCCTACTTGATAAATTATGAACTTTTCTTTCCTAGGTCCTTTAATTTCTCTTTCGAATTTTTCAACTTCTCATTCATTTTGGGTTACTTCATAAGTTACATTTTATAGTTTCCAAATTTTCTCATTCCCTGTATCCAAACTCCTACTTAATCTGTATATTTTGAAAGTTGTTTTCATATATGTTGATCCCTGTATTAGTTTCTCTCGACTTACTCATATTTTTAATTTTGTAAATTCTTCCTGTTGTCTTCTTAAGTAACAGAAGATCCGTCCTTCTTTGTCTATTTTTAATAACTTGATGATGTGGATTGCTTAAGCATCTGATTCTCCTATTTGTTGTTTTTGCTTGTGGAGGATGACTTTCCCAAGTCTCTGTCAGCTTGAGCTCAGGCTTTGGGGGGCCTTATCTCTGGACTCCTTTGCTGCCTGGATTGAAGAGGTATCCTTCCCGAGAGATCTTCTGTTTGCTGAAGCCAGATTCCCCAGGGCATTGCTACTTTGAGACTGCTTTTGTACCGATTCCTTTGCTTGGGAGTTCCCAGACCAATTAAATAGTATGAATTCAAGCCTGAACCTCATGTGAAGTCAGACCTTCTTGTTAATAATTCTGGGGATGTATTTTTATTTTTTGGTTCACCCAGGCTGAGAGAGACAGACTGTAACAGTATAATACATGCTGCATGTGCCCTACCACCCCAGGAAATTGACATTGATAGAAACCATGAAGTTGATTCAGATTTCTCCACTTACATGTCCACCTTTGGGCCCAAGGGATTAATTCTTCCAGCCACTGGGAGTTCTACCCATGGACAGCCGAGGAATTGTCCTCAGTGCAGGTTCATGCCCCTTTCCCAGGGGCAGCCTGCCCCTAATATGATACAAAACAAAAAGCTGGGCCCCCTGTGGCCCTACTGAGGACAGCTGTCCATCCTCAGAATTCCCTGTGGAGTGGCCAAGACTTGCTGTGACTATGTGGCACTTCAGTTTTCCCTCTGCCCCATCCTGCTTTCAACCCTCTCCCCACAGGCATGGATCCTAAGAACTTGCACGGATAAGCCATCCTGCATGCTAAGTGGTGTCTCTTTCTGATTTTCATGGAGAGCAACCTGTGACAACCTGCGTGCCATCCTCCCTTGACCCTGTCATGCATCTGGGTCTGGATTATTGCAGGTGTCTCTGGTTACACTTCCCACATCATACGACCATAGTTTCTGTCTTAGCCTGGCTGATAAAGCCCCTGATAAAGTTTTGGAGGCGACATCTAAAACCAGTACCACTGAGCTAAAATCAAGCATCAATAGGGCCACGTTGGTTCTGGAGGCCCAAGAAGATCTATTCCTCATCCCTTCCTGCTCCTGTTGGCGTTCACTGGTTGGTGGCTGCACCAGTCCAGTCTTCAAGCCAGCATCTTCAAATCTCTCAGAGCTCTGCCCTCACATGGTCTATCCTCTGTGTATGTTGTCAAATGTCTCTCATTCCCCCCACTTCACTCTCTCTCTCTCTTGAGTTTGCTTATTGTGCATTTGGGGCCCATCTGAGTGACCCAGGAAAATCTTGCCATCTCACCATCCTTAAGTTAATCTATCTTCAGAGACAGTGCTCCATCTCTCCCCCCAGTCCTCCCCATATAAAGAGCTTTTTACAGATTATAGGAATTAGGATGTGAATATTTCAGGGAGACATTTTTGGCCTGTCATGGAGGGTGATTTAGATGATTTTAAACGAGAGAGAGGAAGCTTTTGAGAAGCTTCTTGGAAGCATGATCAAGGTTATCAAAGCCTGTAGAGATAACAAGAACGAGGAAAAGGTCAAGTGGACCACATTCTGAACAGTTGGGAGGCCCCTAGGGACATGGTCAGAGCACTTCTGTGAGTTACTGCTGGTGGGAGCCCCACTTGAGCATGTTGAGAGGTGAAGAG
This sequence comes from Marmota marmota marmota, assembly GCF_001458135.2. Lineage (NCBI taxonomy): Eukaryota > Metazoa > Chordata > Mammalia > Rodentia > Sciuridae > Marmota > Marmota marmota. Next base: position 10,741,143 of record NW_025999983.1, read on the forward strand.
GAAGTGGAAAGAGAAGGACCCCCTTTCAAATTCCCTTTCTATGACTTAATGATGACCCAAGTTATATTTCATGCATGTAGCCTTGCATCTATAATAGATTTCATGTAGCCTTTTTAATATAAAAAAGAGACAATCCATTGGACTAGATTTATGCTTCTTCTTTACTTGCGAGTATCTGATTATATTTCCCCAGGCCTACTGCCCTCAGTAGGCAAGAAAGCTTTCTACATGTCCTCTGATTTGGGCTCATTTCCCTGAATCACAAAGCCCTGCCTTCGTCCTTTCTGTCTCTCACATTCTGTTCATTGTTCTCCTCTACACCCGGCCTCCTTCAGCACACCCTGCCTCCTGCACACCTGGCCTCCTTCCCCACATCCAGCCTGTCATTTGCCTCCCGATGAGGAGCACTGAGGCACAGCCCTCATCTAAGCACAGCCAAGCAAGAGTCATGAAGCCAGGGAGGAGGGAGTTTCCAAGACTGAGAGAAACCTTCTTAAACTTTTGTTGGAAGGAATAAATCAGTCAGAAATCAGAAGAAAATAGTTTCAAAACTACTTCACATCAATCACAGATATCCACGTATTATCAAATTTGTAAAAAACATGACAGAGTTAGCTAGAAATTAAATAATCAAAATAATATTTGTAGGCTTCTTCTCAAAAACTCATGTTTGTTGTTTCTTTCTCCTATACATGGCTTAAATATTTTTCTTAGATAAAATGAAAACTCAGTGATGTAGTATAGTCTAATTTGTCTCATCTCAGAAATACCCTAGGGGATCCAAGAGGTTGAGGCTTCAGAATCCTGATTATTTTGAAATAGGAAAAAAAAAAAGAGTTTATGGTGAAACTTAAAGTTATGTGTCTTTAAAATACGCATTCACAGCAGCTTTTATTCATAGCCCAAATCGTAAACCACTCAAATGCCCATCAGCTGGTGAATGGATGAACAAACAAGGTGCATTTATATGCTGCACAACAATGCAGCTAGAGAGCAGACGACCCGTACGTCCAGCATGGATGGACCTCCAAAGCATTATGCTAAGTGGGAGAAACCAGGCTTGAAGGTGCACTACAATCTGTACAATTTCATTCACACAACAGATGGAAAAGATCAATGGAATCAATACTGATAGAAAGCATATGGTCGTCACCTCACCCATGGCTGGGGTGGCAGGGCCTGGGTTAGGAGGAGCACAGCCTGGGGAGTCTGCAGAGAGCTGGAATGTCCCCACCTGACATGGTGTTGGCTACACAAGGGTATGAAACATTCTTATTTTCTTTTAAGCCATCCAATTTATGGTCATTTGTTACAGCAGCCACAGGAAACTAATACACACTCGGACAGTTCCTTTTCTCCATTTTTCTCTTCTTTCTTTGTGAGGACACCCAAAAGGCAATGAGAATTCAACTTCCTGATCTCATCCAATTTTTCTTCTACATTTTCTTAGTATCTATGTTTCATCCTGGGTACCCTGATGCAGTGTGGAGTCATGAACACTCAGTTCCTAAGCCAAATCTCTGGTTGCCAGTGGGCCAGCATGTGGATCTTCCATATTCTAAACCCTGTGCTTCTGGTTTCCACTGACTGAGTTCCCTTTGGAGTTGCTCGGTTGAACACAGTGAGAGGATGTCAGTCCTTGACCGCAGGCCTTCCCCTGCAGCACATCATGGAATTCTCCTGGGCACTGGCTCCTAGGGCAGTGACGCAATGCAGACGAAACCCCAGTTCCTGTCCTAAAAGCCTGCACACCCAGGCTTTTCCTGGAGAAGCCTGTCCCCCTCCATACTTCTCTGTCCCTGTCCTCTGCAGAGCTCTTCCTTTCCTCACCATGCTGGCTGAAGACTATGGACTGTGGTGTGGTCCTGCAAGGAGCTGTCTCCATTCTTTTCCACGCCAAATTCTAACTTCCACTGGAGTCCACAGTCCAGTCTGTGAGGCTATTGGGGGTTGAAGACAGGAAACATTCTTATTTTCTTCTCATCATAGTGCACACAGGGTACGATCAAATTCAGGGTAGGAAGAGAGAGGGTCCAAACTGAGAAAGTAGCAATGACAATCTTGTATTAAATCCCCAGAGAAATGCTAAGTCACCTTTTCTTTAAAATCAAAACACCATCCTTTAAAATGTGAATGGCTAAAGTGACAGTAGGAAAGGCACGAACGGTAGATGTGGGTGGTAATTTGGAAATGAAGCTCAGGCACCCAGAGGTAGGTCCTCTACTCTAACCAGGTAGACCTTCTCAGCTCCCCTGCATGTCCACCAACACCCACAGGGACTGTGAGACTTTCCAGGGGACCCATAAGTATCTTCCTCTGAGCAAAATGACCTCCTTCAAGACCAGCATGGCGTGGCCTGAGGCTGCGTTCAATGGCCTCCGCCTCGGGTATTCATGGCTGCTACAGTCTCTGCTAGGAGCATCCCAGCATTTCTGTCCTAGTGTCCCTGCACCCCTGTGGACTTGGGTAGTGACTGGACTCTTGCGCTATTTCCAACACTTTTCAAAGCTTAACGGGAGCCCGCAGCGAGGCTATGAGGACAAAATACAAAGACCCCATCTTTGGCGGTGGGAATCATTTAAAATCAGTTATGCTAATTTAAGTTAGTTCACGACAAGATGAAAAACTCTGGCCACCCTGTATGTTGCCGGTGAACACAGACGACGAAGCACATTCATCAGCAAGCAATCAATGTTGTGTGGTTTGCAGACAAAAATCTGTGACAATGTGCTTCCTACTGGGAGCCGTAATAAAGGTGGCCCTCGGTGGCGAGAAAAATTAGAGATTACGACTGTAAATCTTTCCAGGGCTGTCTTTATACAAAATCTCTCTCAACCTAATTACTCACTTTCTGTTTTACTTATTTTTTTAAATCCTTTCATAAATATTATACTGCTATCTACTCTCCTCCCCCTTCTCCCTTCTCGCCACACAATAGGAGCCCAGTGGATGATTTACAGCCCGGTTCTGGAGACTTCTTAAAAATGATGACATAAAGGAATGGCTCCTACATTACGGAAGTGACTCAGCGTACAGAGACCCAATATGGGAAAGGACCTGGGTCCTGGCAGCTCAGCTCACCTCCTTGAATCTTCTAAAGCTGCTTCTCCATCCCCACTCCCAGCAATGAGCTGCCCCTTAGTGGACGAATATCGCCAAGGGCAGGGACTCATCTCCTTCTATCTCTCAGGTCTCCTGCAGTACCCGAGCCTTCTGAGCACCTGGTAAGATAGTCAAGGACTCCTGGAATGATGGGAAACTGCCAGTATGGAACTTAATATGCTGTTAAGTAAGCCAGGCGATTAATAAATGATGAAGATGTGGCTCCATAACTACACGGTCACTTGCCCAAGGCTTGACCTTTCCCTGGGTGGCTTGAAAAGGCTGCGGGAAACAACAAACAAAGTGTTCTGGTACAAATTTGGGGACAAGGTGAGAGACCGTGAGAGGAGAGGGTCTGAATTCAGTTACATCTGCAGGCGCAGCTGCAGGCCTGGCGGTGTGCTCCAGAGGTTATTACTGTGGGTTTGAGGAAATTTCAGTTCAGGTTCAGCTTACAGCCCTGGTCACTTTAATATGCAGCCCGGCGTGACCGGACACCTCATTTGTTTTTCCATGTTGCACAAATAACATTCTATGTTAATGAAAATTGAAATGAAAGAAAAACCTCACCCCGGATTCACCACAGAAATAAATGGCCGTTTTCATTCTTTCATGTTCTATGTTCTTTTACCCAAATGAACAACCTTCTGTGTGGTTATAGCTGTCATGTCGGCACAGTTCCGCTTTCTGGTTTTTGTTGAACATTTTTATTCCATCCATTTTTCTCTGTTGTTATGAGAGCTCATCGCTTTGCAGGCTGGAGTGTGGGTTGCACCCGACTTTGTCATTTCCCTTGAGGAGGTTCTGGTGGGAGCTGGTGAAGTCTGTCGTTGGGGGTCAATAGAGTCCACTCTGGCGGAGAGCTTGGTGGGTCCTTGTATGATCATGGGCTGGGAGAAGAGGGTCATTGAGATTGCGCAGAAAGGTCAACCCCTTCGTTTTCTTTCCAGCCACAGCCTCGCTGGGGTTTGTAGGGATCGTGGTGCTGGTGGGTCTGGTGGGCACGAGGCGGGCAGGCCCTGCAAACCTGGGGCTGCTCCTGAATCACCAGGCACGGGCCTTGGGAGTACACAGCCTCGTCCCAGGCCCAGGAAATTCGTCTGAATGGCCGGTGATCTATGCAGCCAACTGTGATAGCACAGGCTGGCTAGCCCTGCTCAACACAGGAGCCCTGAGGGCCTGGCCTGTGTCAAGAATTGATAGGCTTGAAGAAGCTTGGGAATCATTCCAGTTTTTGCTTATTTATCCTGATCTCAGTTTACACTGCCTAGGCCATTCGGTTTATTTATTCTGGATTCTTACTCTGCCTCCTTCCATAAAAGATTTGCAATGTCTTGCCCAAGACGCCACAGACTCTGATATTCCACCTTGTATATTAGCGGTTGTATCCCTTTCACTTAGACCTGCAAGGTGCAGGGCACATAGAAAGAAAAAGAAGAGCTGGAGGAAGACAAACAAAGCTTAAGGAGGGTTGTAAAACACGCAGAAGTAAACAGGTGAGCATGGCCATTATTTCTGAGACGGGACACACCAGGAATAAAAAACACACAGCCTACTATTCCTCCGAGGAAATGATGCATGAAATAAATGTTATTAGAGGCCCAGGGGGGTGCTTTTCCTTATTTGTTAATGTACCACGTGCTGAAAATATGCCAAGGGCTGTCAGCACTGGGCAGCAGAATTATAAGAAGCCTTTCCTCCAGATCTCGTTCTGTGCAAGGCACGCTCACTTCTCTCTCACCAAGAGCCTGTGCCAGGAGGAATTTCTGATTCCCCTTTCTCTCTCCATTTTTTCTGACCCTCCTCCCGGCTGGCGGCTCTTTGAGGAGGGAATGCCAAGGTTAAATAGGACACTTGCCTCAACAGCCTAGAACTCCTTCAGTGGACCCCCTGGAACATCTTTCTTGCCCTGAATGAGGAGGCCTCATCCTCCAGCTCCCTGGGTTGTGGTTATTGTGCAGGAAAATGTGCACACAGGCAGAACCCTGGCAGTGGAGGGGGATGGATCTGAGTGTCCCGGATCTCCTGCACGACACTGCTGAGCAGCAGCAAGCCTGTCAGAGGCGGAAAGTCGCGAGTGATCCCACCCAAACACATGGAAAAGATCTGGAGGTGTCTCCTCAGGCTCATTAATCTAGCAGAGAGAGAGAGAGGGAGGGAGGGGGCGAGGAGGGTGGGAGGCACTGAACACCTGGGATCTGCGCACTTGGGCTGACAGGTTGCAGCCTGCTCCTCAGCTCCCCTCTGATAACTAACGCTTCCTATTTAATACCCTCTAATTGCACTCGTGCTTCCTCTCCTCTTTCATCTCTCAAGGTTTGTGCCCAAATATGGCTTTATTTCAGCTCTGATTTTCCACTTCACTTCAGATTCTCAATCCTGTGGGTTGGGCAGAAAAGGCAGTTTGCCAAGTCTGGGGTAGGACTTGTGTCTAAGGGAACTGATGAGCACCTTGCTCTTGGGGTGTGTGTGTGTGTGTGTGTGTGAGAGAGAGAGAGAGAGAGAGAGAGAGAGAGAGAGAGAGAGAGAGAGA
>NW_025999983.1:10746799-10875876 GCF_001458135.2 Marmota marmota marmota
AGAGAGAGAGAGAGAGAGAGAGAGAGAGAGAGAGAGAGAGAGAGAGAAATGGAAGAGACCCTCTAGTAAGGAGACCAGAGCTTGCTTCTTTAACAGTGATGCTAGTGATCCCATCCACAGATGCGTTGATAGTCTAAGACTCACCATATTTATTTGGGCATTCACCTATCCATTTATGCATTAATTCAACAAATATTTACTGGGCACAACTGTGTACAGCACGTTGTTCTTGAGGATGAGTTTTCTCTTGGTTTTTCTGTTTCTGCCCAGAACTTACTATGGTACTAAGCTCAACAGTGGAAAGTCACCAGGTGATGGCTGTTGACTTTCAACCATCTGGTCCCTTTCTTTGCAACAGGAGCGACACAGCTATTATAACTCCATATCCTGAGCAAGTTCTCATACAAAAAAGGGCCTCAGGGCTGGGGTTGTGGCTCAGCAGTAGAGCACATGCTTAGCACATGAGAGGCCCTGGGTTTGATCCTCAGCACCACATAAAAATAAATTAACAAACTAAAGGTGTTGTGTACAACTAAAAAATAAATTTTTTTAAAAAAAGGGCCTCAGCCTTCCACAGCACAGAGCATCTTGTCATATGCAAACATTCTTTTGGGGGTTGACCAATATAGATTTGAATCCTGCATCTTCCACATTTTGTGTGTGAGCCTTGGACCAATGCCTTGGGTACCTCCAGGACTCTGGCTTTGTACCTATACTGGCTCTGGCTGTTGTTGTTTGTGCTGCTCTGTCTGGTAACTTCTCCGCCTCCTTCTCTTCATTTCTGACCACTACACATGTCCTTAGGTTATCTTTGGCTGTTGCCATGAGCTTCTGGTAACTCATCAGACAGGTACTCAGTCCATACTTACTCATGAACACACTCTGACCCTTGTAGAGTTTTGACTCTTCTAGGAGTTGAGAGACACGGCACTGCCCTCTTGGCTCCTCTCCATGAATCTTTGAGGGTCCGTGGAAGGCCCTTTACAGAATTAGCAAAAGATTGGCTAAGTGTGGTATGGCTTAAGAGGGAACACTGAAGAGTCTATTTTTTAATATGATAGGAAAGTGCTGACTTGTTTTGCAATTAAAATTCTATTCCCTTTAAGTATTTGTTTTGAGACTTAGAATATTTTTAGAAAATGAACTATTCTAGTTTGGAATAATTTTCCCAAGTGGAGAGTTTTGTTTTTCTTAAATAAAAACACAGGAATACATGGTTGTGGCGAATGTGGAATGTACGGTTCTGGTGGTTGAAGTACTTTAAGTGCTATTTTGATATTTCCATCAGTAGTGATGTATTGTTTTGGGTTTCAACCTATCGGAAGATGCACGGAAGAACTGTGTGCTCTCAGAAATAGCCAATTACTCAGGCCTTATTTCTATATTCAAATTGGAAAGAAATTCACTGGTTCATGTGGTTTTTTTTTTTTTTTTTACCCTGATTGTCTTTTTACTACAAATGTGGGGGCAAAATGATCAGCTCTACGTATTGTTTCTTTTTCCTCTTTTCTAAAGCCCAAACCACAACCCAGTCTTGTTAATTGGAAAGTCAGAGGATCGAAAACTCAATTTTACAGGAATTAATATGTGGCTGGTAGGAAAGCAGAGCACTTGAACTTGGTCCTGTTTGAGAGCTCATATGAATCACCAGAAGGTGTAAGTAGAGGAATGATAAGATGAACACATGGGGGAAATGCTGCCTTGGTCAACTTGTGCCCCTTTGTCCCTTCTGTTGATGGCTGATTTTTAATGGACAGGAGTTTTCCACTGATTGTTGACTGAGAGGCTGGAGCCAATGCAAACATTTTGCAGGCACAGCCCAGGAAGACATCACCTCTGAACAGCTCTACCTGGGAAGAGTCTTTCCAGGTGCAACGCACAGTGTCTCTACTTTGGAGTCAGGTATTTTGTATTGAGTTTATGATGTGCTCAGTTCCCCCCCCAGGACAGCACATCTATTTCTATGATTACATGAGTCATCCTTTTCAGGCTAATTCTGAATTCTGCCATGTATTATACAAATTGGACTAGCTAAAACTTAGCCCTTGGAACCAAGGTGGACCGTGGTTTTCCTACATATAATGACACCTACCCAACAACTCATATTCACTTTAAAGAATTTGGGGATAATTATTGAAATTGAGTCCCAAAGCAGCATCCCTCTCTCCTTAGCTAAGTTCTATGTCACATTTGTTACTTATTTCTACCCTCCTCATAATTTCTCCTACCTTTGACAAACTGTGCAAATTATATTTTATCAGCACATTTTACACTCTTGGGTTGTTAATAAATATACTGAAGGAAATTAACATCAGAGGATTTGCTACAATCAGATTCTTAAGGCAGTGAGTATTAACTTTGTCTGAGGTTGAGAAATGACTGTTGACTTCTGCTCTTTATTTTATGTTTTTTGACCAGTTCAAAAAATCCACCATGGGGTTTTAAATTTTGCTTTATGAAATAACTTAGTTCCCCTAATAGTTCACTAAAATCCTTGGTAGGCCCAAAATTATTTTGTAGACTTATTTTTTTCTTTATCAATTTTTTAAAACAGACCTTGGTAGAAAATTCACCAACCTAAGCAATCACAATCTTCCTAATACAAAAATGAGTACATCTTTATTTTGGGAACTTACTTCACACAGGTGTGCTATAGGATCTAAGTTATTATCCCTTCATTCCTAGACCCTCCCATTGTAGAAATTAAGGCAAAGACAGGCCTGTTTTGTGACAATCATCTAAGGGGGTAATTTATGCCTTACTGAATCGTGAGCTAAGGAAGGAGACAAGACAGTTAACAGGCCCCACACTTTTCTCAAAGATCTTTAGAAATAAATGCAATCTAGGGTATTTAGACTGTTGGATATACTAGACTTTCAAAAAGGTTTCTGAAAAGCCTCGTCTACATAATTTCGAATTCTGCAGCATCAGGTCCGTCTGTAAATCTCTACTCTCTGTCACTCTTTATGTAAAGACCCAAACCCAAACACAGGTCCCTGGGTTTAGAAAAAGAAGTATTCAGGTTGGAAGCAATCTCCGTGTGGCTTTCTGACAAGTAATTACCTCTTTCTAGGCATCAATGTGATTTCAAATTGGAGCCAAAAGACAATTCCAGTGAGAGATCAACCCAGGGACAGAGACCAAGTGTGGCCCGCTGGTCCTGGTCAGCAGCAGGGGTGGGGAAATTGGTTAGGATGTGATAAGAAACCCCTTCGACCTGCTGTCAGGGCTTCTCTGGAGTCATTGTTCTCCCTGGATTCTGAGTGAACTGGGTACAGTGTCTCTGGTCAGTCCTGGTTTAAGGCATGCCAAGAGAACCCCCCCCCCCCATTCTGACTCCCATTTTCTCCAGTCAGAGGAACCCCCACAGTCCTGGTAAGAGCAGCTGCCCTCTTGTCTGCCATGTGTGGGGGTCCTGGATCCTTACCTGGTTTTACTACAGAACATTCATGAACTGATGTGTGTGCCTTTTCTCGTAGCCTACAGGTTTGGGACCCTCTGTGACTGACTGTGGATCTCCATCCCCGCAGGTGGGATGGCAATGATGACACCTTGTCCACCCATCAGTCTTTACTTCTTCCGAGCTAATAACCCTCCTTGTGAGATTGCAATGGTAGGCCCGGGATTTTCCCTGAGGCAAGTCTATGGGAATCATTAATTTTATTTTATTGAGGTAAGAAAAGAAAGCAAGGCTAGGAGAATTAAGGGATTTACTCCACAAATCACTGCAGAAACATAGTGAGGAGTAGAACTCTGTCCTCTCCGTCGAGCCTTAGGAGCCTACCATGGGTCTCCCTGGGCTTCCCTCTGAAGGATTTGTGGTGACTGTCCCTTGGCAGCTCTAGAACTGTGATGATCCAACATGATTGGCAGGGTAACGAGGCTTCAGAGGGACTTACTAAGAGCCAGGGAGATCCTCAGTAGGATCTGCACAAGTCTCATTTCTGGAAAGTAGGTAGTGAGGCCCTAGAACCTATTTTATTTCTTTTCCTTTATGTGCAACTTCCATCAAAAAGATTTCTTTGGAGGTGCTCATCTGAACTGTAACAATTCTGCACTCCCTTATGACTATCAGAGCCTTCTGCACGTTCATTTTTAATAATCAGATATGCTCTTAGGGACTTGGGGATGCATATCAGAGATGAAGAATTGTTGCTGCTTTGGCTTCCAGATCCCTAAATAGACAGGCTGGCCTCTCTCCTTCACTCTCTCTTCCCACCCCTCCCTTTTTATATCTCTCTAAGTGAGAAACTAAATGGACATCGATTCAATATACACTGTTAATAAGTACATCAAAATAATTCAAATGATGACGAGCCTTGCAAATTGTCAGCCCTCTATTATGTCAGTCTTGTTAGATAAGGTTAGGAATGACAGAGATGATTTCTAGCATGTAGTAGATAATACATATTTGTAAAATTAATTGAAAGTGCTCAGTTTTGATAGATCAATACGTATATTTGGAAGTTTCTGGGTTTTTTTTTTTTTGTTGTTGTTGTTCATTCTATATACATCCTTATTCCTAAATCATCAGATTTGTAGATCAAGGGAAGCATTTTTTTTAATTTTATGGACACAATTCCTTTATTTATAAGTGGTGCTTAGGATCAAATCCAGTACCTCACACATGCAAGGCCAGTGCTCTACCACTGAGCCACATCCCCAGTCCTGGAAACACTCTCTCTTGATCTGTGTTGTTGGTGGGAGTGAATGGCTGCCACAGTAGACACCGTGGACTTATTGGCTCAAAAGTCTGTGACGTCTATGTTATTATTCATGTTTTAAAGATAACGAAGTGTGGTCAGAAACCACTTGATAAATTATAGATAAGAAGCCATGGAAATGTGATTCAAGTCTAAATTGGTATCGTTCCAGGGTCCCTTCTCCTCCAACTTGGTGGCCGTCCCTCTACTGGTCTAACCCCAACATCTCACGTATATGTATGCATTTCCATAAGGGTGGTGATGCCAAAGGTGGGAACAGGGAGGAAGTTAAGAGAGGAAGTCAAGGAGAGGAGAGGATAGTTCTTTCTTCCCCATTTCGATTCTATGTTTTTTCCCACCACCTGCAGGAGTTGATTATAGGACCTACATGGCGTTTCCTGTGTTGTTATCTACATCAGACTCTCAACCAATTGCCATAGAGATTTCTTTAACATTTGTTAGTATTCTCCATGTGGATATACTGGAGCACCTTATTTTGAGTGATGAGTGAGTAGACATGTAAGGGATAATATATATCTAGTTTCAGTTCTTTTGCCCATTTATCATAGGGTACTTAGCTCAAGCATATGCATAGATTTATACGTTTGCTTTAGAAAGTGTTGGTTTAATGGTATTCATCTCCCTGTGGTTACAACAAGATCTGTCCTGTCACATCTTTCTGTGCCATTGCTTTTAGATTGTATTTGTTCTGTTTGAAATATTCTAAAAATGTTCAGACAGACTTACCAGGGTTGCAATGCTATTTCTGCCTCTTATTTATTTATTTGTTTATTTACCTTATGCTGTCACTCTTTTTCTCAAGAGGAAGGTACGGTGTAGAGTATGTGACAGGATGGGGGTCGGGGAGGAACACTTAGCCTCCGTAAAGTTTCAGTTCAGGAGGAAGGAGAATTGCTTTAATTAATGTGTCTCCTAGGAAATCTGAGCTGGAGTGGGACAATCTCATCACAATCAGAACTGTCCCCTACCTAATTAGTGAAATATGAAAGCAGAATTGCTTAAGTCAACTAAGCTCACATTCATAATCAAATGTGCACCCCAAATTTGCATGCATTCTGAACCAGTCTTTTTGTTCTTAATTTATTCTGGGGTCTGGGGGTGAAAATCATTTCAAAAAGAATTGCCCTCCCCAAGAAATTTGCGAGCAGTCCTCATGCCACATTAGTTAGCGGAGCAAATTTGTGCTCTTTGGGGTCTTATCATTTCCTCAACATCAATCCAAAATGCTTTCATCAAAATCCTTTTGTTTGTTTTCTTAGCTTAATCTTTAAAGCAAGAGCTAGGATCTCATAAATTTAGAATTTTTTTTAACATACAAATCTGACATAAGAAGACATAAATAATTTTTTTGCCCTTTGACATAATTTATTATTCACGATAGAAATCTGTAGTTTGAGTACAGTCTGAGCATGTTCTCAATGTTCACACATTGTTGTTTTGGTTAGAAAGACAGATATCTCATGATAGTGGAGTCCTATGAGATTTTTAATTGAATGACTTTCTTCCACAACATAGAGCTGCACAAAGTTTGTCAAATTGTAATTTCACAGTGCTTCTGGTTTTAGAAGCAAAAATCATCAAGACAGACAAAAATAAAAAGTGCAATAGAAATAAAAATAGTAATGTAATTTTATGTAATAACTTATAAAGTATACTTTAAGACCTAATATGGATATATTATATCACAAAACAAGACTTAATAAGGCTTAATAAAGTTAATAAGATTGAAAATCATATGAAGCTGCTTTTGCTCCCAATGTTAGGAAACTAAAAATCAGTAACAAGGGGATAATTGGGAAATTCACAAATATATGGAACTTAAACAATGTACGTCTTTTACAACCAATGAGTCAGAGAAGAAATCCAAAGGAAAATCAAAATATATCTTGAGACAAATAAAAATGGAAATCCAATATACAAAAACTTACAGGATATAGCAAAAGCAGTTCATAGAGGGAACTTAACAGTGATAAGTATGTATATTAAGAAAAAAGAAAGATCTCAAATGAACCAACTAATAGTATACTTCAAGTAAGTAGAAAAAGAGGAACTAAGCCCAAATCAAGCAGAAGGAAGGAAATAATAAATATTAGAGCAGATGAAAATGATATGACGACAAGAAATAAAAAGAAGAAATTAGCAAAACTAAGGGTTGGCTTTGGCAAAGCAAAACAAAATTGATAAAATCTCAGCTAGACTAAGAAAAAGAGAAGACTAAAATCAGAAATGAAAGAGGAAACATTACAATTGATTACACAGAATTACAAAGAATCATAAAACTGCTATGAACAGCTATAAGCCAACAAATTAGATGACCTAGAAGAAATACATAAATTTCTAGAAAAGTATAACTTTCCAAGAGTGAATAATGAAGAAATAGAAAATCAGAACAGAAAAGTAATGAGTAAGAAGATGGAACTGGCAATCAAAAGCCTCCCAATAATGGAAAGCCCAGTATCAGGTGGCTTTATGGGTAAATTCTGCCGAACATTTAAAGAAGAATCAACACCGTTCCTTCAAACTCTGAAAAAGATAATGAAGAGGAGAGAGCATTTCCAAACTTATTTTATAAGGCCAGATTTACCCATTTAAGATCAGAGAAGGATATCAGGAAAAAAGAAAATTAAGAGTCCAAATCCCTAATGAACATAGATACAAAAATCTTTAATGAAATGCTAGAAAACTGAGTTCAATGGCACACTAAAATTATCATATTCACTGATCAAGTTGGATTTATCTCTGGGATACAAAGATAGCTTAACATAAGAAAATTAATAAATGTGATATGCCATATTAATAGGATGAACAATAAAATTCATGTATCTCAATAGATAGAGAAAAAGCATTTGAATGAACTCATTATCCTTTATCACAAAAATTTTTAATGAAGAATGCATAGAAGGAATGTACTTCACCATAACAGGGCAATATATGACCAGCCCACAGCTAACACTATATACAACAGTGAAAAGCTAAAGTTTTGCTCTAAGATCAGGAACAAGGGAAGAAGGATGCCCACTTTTACCACTTCTATTTAACATAGTACAAAAAGTCCTAGCCATTAGGACCTAGCAATTAGTCAAGAAAAAGAAATAAAAGGCATTCACATTAGACAGGAAATAATTAACTTTTTTCTGTTTGCAGATCACATGATCTTATGTATAGAAAACACTAAAACCTCTATAAAAATCTGTTAGAACAAATAAACTAATTTAGTAAAGTTGCAGGATAAAATAACACATTCAAAAATTAGCCATGTTTCTATCACTAACAATAAACTATCCCCAAAAGAACTTACGAACATGGTCTCATTTCCAATAGTATCAAAAAGAGTAAAATATGTAGCAATAAATTTAATCAAGGAGATAAAATAGTTGTATACTGAAAATTATAATATTGATGAAAAGAATTAGAAAAAGACACATGTAAATGGAAATATCCCGTTTTTATGGGTTGGAAGGATTAATATTGTTTAAATATCCAAAGTACCCAAAGTAATTTGCAGATTAAATGCTATCACTATTACAATTCCAATAACATATTCATGGGAATAGGAAAAAAGTCCTAAAATTCATATATAACCAAAAGCTAACTTTGACTATTCTTAATAGTCAAAGTAACCTTGAGAGAGAAGAACCAAGTGGGAGAAACCAGGCTTCCTGATTACATATATATTTCAAAGCTATTGTAATTAACACTGTTCCAGTACTGGTATAAAAACAGACACATAAAACAATAGACCAAAATACAGCACAGAGCCCAGAAATACACATATGTGGTCAAATAGTCTTTGAGAAGGATGCCAAGAATACACAACAGAAAAAGGACAATCTCTTCAAAGGGAAAATGGGTATCCACAAGGAAAAAAATGAAATTGGATTTTTATATTGTAATATACACAAAAATGAACTCAAAATGGATGAAAGATTTACATGTAAGACCTGAAACTGTAGAACTCCTAGACAAAAAGATAGGAATAAAGGTTCTTGACATTGGTCTTGGCAATGATGTTTTTGATATGACACTAAAACCATAGACAACAAAAGCAAAGATTTAAAAAAATATATATCTAACTGAAAAACTTCTGAACAGTAAAAGAAATAATAAAATGAAAAAGCAACCTATGGAATGGGAGAAAAAAAATCACAAACCACATCCTGTGTCTGATGGGGGTTAATAATCAAATATATGTTAAAGAAATCTCAAAAATATATTTTTTTTAAAGAGAGAGAGAGATGAGAGAGAGAGAGAGAGAGAGAGAGAGAGAGAGAGAGAGAGAATTTTTTAATATTTATTTATTTTTTTTTAGTTTTCGGCGGACACAACATCTTTGTTTGTATGTGGTGCTGAGGATCGAACCCGGGCCGCACGCATGCCAGGCGAGCGCGCTACCGCTTGAGCCACATCCCCAGCCCCTCAAAAATATTAAGAACAAATAATTAATTTAAAAACAGGGAAAAGTTCTGAATGGACATTTCTCAAAAGAAGACATATAATGCACCAACAAAACAAAAAAGAAAGGAGACACATAAATAGCCAACAAGTAATACCCAACAACACTAATTATCAGGGAAATGCAAATCAAAACCACAATGAAAATCACTTCACACATTGGGGTGGCTATGATCAAAAAAACAAGAGATAACAAGCTCTATCCAGAATATGGAGAAAAGGAAACCTGTGTACCCTTGGTAGGAGTGAGAAATGGTGTAGCATCTATGGAAAACAGAATGAAGGTTACTCAACCTATTAAACATGAACTGCAATATGACCCAGCAATCCCACCTCTGGGTGTGTATCCGGAGGAAGTGAAATCAGTATCTCCAAGAGCTATCTATAATTCTACCTTCATTCCAGCATGTTCACAATCACCAAATTATGGAAATGAGGAATGTGTCCATCGACAGATGAATGGATGAAGAAAAGTGGTATCTAGATATAATCCAATCTATTCAACCATAAAAAGAAAAGAAAATCCTACCATGCTAAGGGAAACGAGGCAGGCACAGAAGGACAAAGACTGTATTATGTCACTTTTACAGAATATAGAATGTACAGTAATGGGACTTACAGAAGCAGCAGCAGAGTAGAATGGTGGTTGCCAGGGAATGGGGATGGGAAATAGATGTCAGACAAAGAATACAAACTTTTGAGTATAAGATGAATAGGTTCTGGGATTTGCAGTGTGGGGATTCTTGTTAAAAATATTATATTGTCTACTTGAAATTTACTAAGGAAGCAGATCTGAGGTATTCCCACCACACAAAATGTTGGAACCCATGTAAGCTGATGCATGTGTTAATTAATTTGATTGTGGCAATCCTTCATGATGTGGACATATTACATGACATCAGATACCTCGATCATTCACAAAATTTATCAATTGTATCTCAGTCAAGGTGGAAAAAGTTACCCTAAAATAAACAAATATCAACCCCATAAATAATAAAATGTCCAATTTAGAATATGTTTTGGATTCCTTGTTTAATTGCTATTTATTCTAGGTGTGAGTCTAAGTGCCAGCAGTTCCACCACAAATAAAAGCCAAGTCTTGGACCTCCAGATATTCACTCCTGATTGGAATGGAGGGGCTCAGACAGTGACTGAACAGAACGATCTCTCAATCAGGGACAATCAGTTTGTAAGTCAGAACCACGCTTAGAAAGAGGCATGGGGAATGAGGGATTGCTATTTCATGAAGGGAGATCAGAGATACCTGAGAAGACACCTATTAAACAGAGTTAGAGTCATATTCATAGATGCTTGGTTTACAAATCGGAGGCACCTATGTTCAGTAGCACCTGTCACTCTACCAGGGTAAACAAACAGCCACCCTCTCCATTCTTACCAAAGGGGCAGCTAGTTGCCTCTTCTACATTGAATGCTGAGGTCATCTTCCTATGCTGGAGATCCATGAAGTTTCCAGGAATCTGTCCCCTCCAGCACACATCACATCTTTCAGAGGAGTCTGATGGAATCACAACTCACGCCTTTGGCCCTGGAGTTGATCAGAGTTCATGTAAAACATTGTTCATATTGAATACCAGATTCGAAATTCCTGGTAAATTTCTACTTGGGGTTTCCTGTTCTATTGAATCTTACACATTATTTCATGTATTTATCTGTAAACTTTTAATCAATTAATCACTAAACCATCCACACAACTGTGAACTCTTCTCAAAACCTCAATCTGTCTCAGAAAGTCTTCCTGTCTGTCTGGACTGAGGGTTCCCTGGGCCTGACGTGTGGCTGTCCTTTTGAGTCTTCCTTGAACATATCGTCTGGAAATTCCTGGTACCTCTGTTGATCATTGACTGAATCTCACCAGTGTCCTCCTTTCTTTCTTTTTTTTTGGAGGTGGTGGTGGTGCTGGGGTTTGAACCCAGGGCCTTGTACATATGAGGCAAGCACTCTACCAACTGAGCTATATCCCCAGCCCTTTGTTTTACTTCTTGTTTGGTAAAGCACAAGTTCTAGGAACACACTAAGATCCTACTAATAAATTTGTATCATCTAAAAATCTGTTTATGCTACACTCCTCTTGATGGGTATTTTGGATGCATCAGAATTCTACATTAGGAATACTTTCTCATAGAAGTTTGAAGGAAGATCTTCAAGGTCTTCCAGCAGTCTCTTTACATTCCAGGTGCCTTTTCCTGGTCTGTTTTTATTTTGTTCCCTCCTCCCTACCAAATTGCTAAGATTTCTTTTCAAAATAATTTTAAAATATATGAATTAGTGGGGCTATTTTAAATTTAGTGGAATGGACACTGATGGTATTTCTAAAGGGAGAAATGAATACCAAGATCTTTTATGATGTCTTCCCTGATTTTTCTTTATCCTTTCTTTCTAAAATTTCTAATATTTAGATTTGTGGACTTCTAATTTTATATCTCTTCATGTTGGTAATTTCCTTGTCTTTTTGTCTTACTTTTTGTGAGATTTTCTTAGCTAATTTTTCATACTTCTAATTGATGTGTTTTCTAATTTTCTAACATAATTTAACATCACATGCATTTTTCTTACTCACTGAATAATAACTTCAGAGCTTCCCATTCTTATTTGATGGGTGAATATCTTATCTTGGTAAGAATATTTTTGGAAGATTTTCCCTCTTCCTCTCTGTAGTCATTATGTCTTTATGTCCAGACCCTCTCAGCTTGTTTGGCTTTGCGTCTGTCTTTCTTTCCTGTTGTAGTTTCCTTCAAATGTCAGGTTATCCTGTGTGTCTGTTTATCTATAAGTGTGAGGCACAGAAAAATGCAGAATTGCTGATTGGTGGGCCCTGGGGAACTGGAGTAGAGACCTGAACTTTCTATGGATGCCACTCTAAATGTTAGCTTGTCTTTTTTCTTGGGTCCATCAGTCCCTTGTAGAAGAACGTTCCAGTCATCTTCCTGCACAAAGTAAGTTTCTCTACCAGTATTCTGGAAGGCATCTAGAGAAGGGGCAGGGACCCTTGTTGTTGGTGTACAACTTCCACTTGAACCCCATTTCTGAGACGATCCCCAAACCTGGTCCAAGAGGTGTTTGGTGTCCCTGAGCCCAGAGAACATTGTTCCAAACACCTTCTAAGAGTGTGTCTTCAGCCCTCTACAAGGTCTCAAGGCTAAGGGCTGAGTGCTTAGGCATAGTCTTCTAGGTTAAATACAACTCTTTTAGAACACAGAGTTCCTGGTGAGACAACAGATACTCATCTAATTCCCATTTCTGTGACCCATGTTTCTCCCCGTGGAAGGTGCGGGAATGGTCTCCTTGTCCTTGGTGTTCAGACGAGGCTACCTGTGACTGTGGAGATTCATTGTGTTGGGGCTCCTCCTGGGCTCCTTCTTTCTGGAAACCTCTGTCTTTTCTACAGCTCTGTCTTCTGGTTTTACAAAGGTGTGGACTTCAATGGCTGGCTGTCCGACATTCCACTTGCCAGAGTACCAGTAAGGGGTAAGAAAATCCAGTTTTGCGTATCGTCTTTTATCTAATCTCCCAGTCTGTTCTCGGGGTTCGGGACTGTGGGGCGCTCTGGGGTTTTGCAAGGTTGTCCTCTGTCTGCTATTCCAGCCTATGTCTATTTCATCTTATTTTTCTGAGGCTTTTACTTTCACTGCTAAATTAATGGAATGCTTTATTTTATCATACTTTCTTGTCATCGTGACACTAGTTTTACTGCTTTGGGGTGAATCATTTTGATTTCCTTGGTGTACAGTCACATACAGTATGCCCTTATCAGCTGGGAACAATCTAGATGCAAATGGATGCCAGAAACTGTGGGCAGCACCATAGCCTACCACTTAATGCCTTTCCCTTTTACACGGAGCACTTACCACACGCTGTGGCCATCATTTTTGTGGCATGGGGTGTGTCAACCATGCTGTCATACATTTCTTTTTGCTTCTTCACGATATTGCTGTTAGAAGATTTGTTCTTACTGTAGGTCTTAGCAACTTCAGCTTATACTGTTTTTTTTTTTGTTGTTGTTGTTGTCGTTTTTTAAGTCAAGAGCTTCCAGGTTTTCACTTGAAGCACTCCATGATTTTTCCTGGGCGTGTCCAAGTTGCCAGCAACACTACTGTTGTGTTTGGGGGTTATTATTCAGAAAAATAAGGCTCCTTGAACACAAACCCTGCGATACAACAGCAGCACATGTGGTGACTGTCTAATGAAAGGATAGTGTATATGGTGGGGACAGGTGGACGGTTCTCAACCTAGGCGGATGGAGCAGGAAGGCCCAGGATTTCATCACCCCACTCAGAACTGCATGCAACTGAAAATGTATAAATTGTTTATTTCTGGAATCTCCCATTTAATAATTGTACCACTGTAACTTATAGACATTGTCTCCCATTATTGATGTTTATACCTACTTGAGTTTTTCTGTTTCATTATATTAGCTATAATTTCCAAAACAATAATTATTAGCAGTAGATTAGGTACCTTTCTTATTCCTGATTGTAATGTAACATTACTAGTATTTCACTCATTAGTCAGGTGTTGGTTTAAAATAAGTATTGTTTATCTAACCACCTACATTATGTTCATTATAATTTCTGCGATAACATTTTCTTGGGGAACATTATTGTTGATGTGATTATAGAGTCAGGAGAAAAAAGCAGCTTAGATTGAATCCTTCATTGACTCCAATTGGAGACGAAAAGGCAACTCTTATATTGAAGGACCACTTGGTGCATGTCAGTGGGAAGATATGCATCTGCAGAGATACGTCGACTTGTTGATTCATCTATGGAATTTAAATTTTCACTGATCTCCTGGGGCTGACAAGCATAACTTGAAAATTAGGGCACCATGTTTTGATCAGCTACAGAATAAATAAGGAACTGAAATCAGTTGTTTGAAGGAAATATGACTACCAGGCTTGCGTTTGATCAGCAATCTTCAAGTTTTTAGGTGAATGTAAGTTATCTGCATAAAATTCCTGTTTGCTCTTTTTAAATTTTTTTTTCTTCAAGAGTAGCAATATTCTTTAAAGGGAGATGATCACATCTTGGTTGATTAGCAGCTTAACCTCTGATAATCCACACAAGATCTTGTCTCAAGAGGATTGCTAGGGTTTCCTAAGGGGACAAGAGATACAAGACAGGTCCAGTAGCCATCTCCATTCAGCACCACTCACGTTTGTTATCTCTGGACAGAGAGTTTGGATTCCCAGGGTGAATAATCAAAGCCGCTTCTCCTTCCCCTGTCTTTAAACTTTCTTGTACCTTCCTTGGGTTTCCTTCTCCATTGTTATAACCCGGGCTTGCTCTGCGACCGCCCTCGATAACCTAAAGCCTGCTTGTGTTGGATGCATGCCAGAGAGAGGAAGCTCCTTGTGATGCCAACATAAAATAGGCAAAGATGCTATAGAAGAGATTTCTGGGCTCTGGTGAAATTGTTTTTATTTGATTCAACCAAACAACCATATTTACATTCTGGAACATTCTGAAATGATCCAGAATATTTTCAGCCCGAGAAAAGGGGGAAGAAAACAAAACAAAACAAACCTCATTGCTAGAGTGAGTCCCAAATGGGAGCCAAGACCTCAGCGGTACTTAGACAAGGCTGGGACACACTGTCCTCTGTGATCTTCCTGACCCTCCCTGGAGGAGTACTTGCAGATCCAGCACCACACATTTTACCAGGGTCAACTGGCTGTCCATGATTTCAGCAGGGGTCAACGGCAGGGAACCAGCACACTGTCCTACCTTTGTGCCCTTTCTGCAAATCTTTTCGGGTTTCCCAGCTTGCCGTGGGCTGAAGGGTGACTCGGATGGATGTGTTGGGGAGCCAGGCCGTTCCCACACAGGTATTCCTTGGAGGAGCCACAGGTCCAAAGATGGCACTTGTTATTCTGTCCCCATCCAGCCTCTGCCTCCCACTGCCCGACACCAAGAAATGAAAGCCAAACGCTAACTCTGCATGTCATTGGATTTTCTTCCCCTTTCCACATTCCTCAGGGGCACAAAATGCTGATGCAGTTGAGATCTCGAAATAAGTGATTTATAACTAAAACGGCCCTCTGCAGTGAAAGGTCTATGAGAGACGGGAGAATTTATTTGCTGAGTTACTATGCAAATTTCACAATTAAATCTTAACTCAGCTCCTCAGGGAATACCAAGGATTACTGAAGGAAAGGGGCTTTGACGCGATTTTTAAAAAGGAGAGAGAGGAGAGAGAGAGAGCAAAGAAGTAGCAGCGTACCCCACCGTTTCTCAGCTCTGCTCCCCCACGCCTGCCTCGCAGCGGGATCACCATGGAGAGAATCGGGGAGAATGGAGAACAGGGAAGATGGAATCAGGGGAAATGAAAGAAACCCACTTTCTTATTTGTAAAACTGAATTAATGAATTTAAAATATATATATATGCATCTCCACAGCACGCTGTCCAGGGGGAAATGCTTTTGGAGACACAGAGCCACGTGAATTCCTTTATTCCTTCCCTCTCTGCCCTCATCTGCCTCCCCTCTTGCTGTATTTTGGTGGAGGTGAGTCAAACCTTCCTGCGACTCCCCCTTTCTCCAGCCTCAGCCCCCCTGACTCCCTCAGCTTTCTCAGCGAGGTGGTTTTAGCAACAGACTTCTGTTTGACAGGCAGTCTCTTGGGTCCCTCCACTGAAAAGGCCAAAGCTCCCAGTGCAGCTCAAATCTTTGCCTTTAACAGCTTCTCCTTCTCCTGAACTGCATGCAAATAGGAGGCAGCTCAGGGCTCCATGGCTCACCCAGGCTTCCTGGGGATTTTCTCATCACTGCCTGGAAGGCTTTTGAAGGACAGTCAGTCCTCAGCCACTGGCCCAGGGATGACCACAGGCTGCCCTCAGAGTCCTGTCGCAGTGGTCTCTGGTGGGTCTCTGTGTTCTGTCCATGCAGGAGGGAAGGCCTTCCTCCTCTGGCTGAACACCAGATGCCCTGGTTTGTCCACTCGGGCTGGTAACGGACAGCACCATGACAATGCCCTCGCTCATTAGTTCTGCATCATCTGTAAGAGGGAAACCTATTTCCTCTTCCAGCCAAGAGCAAGTGTCTGGGCAGCCCCCACAAAGGCTGGTCTTCAAAAACCCTGCAGTCTGAGGATGAGCTCTCCGTACCTTAGAAAATTAGGAAAGTGAGGTTGAAAGTTCCCACAACTCGTGAGCACTCATTTGTGGTTTCTTTCTTGGAGCCCCTCCCCTGGGAGAACCCACCCCAGTGAAGGCAGTTGGAAGTAGCTGGAGACTCGGGGCTTTTCTGCACCTCTGGCTGCTCAGTTGTCTCTGAGAGTAGACAAGAAAGACAAGAAAGCAACAAAGAGCAATAGAATGTCAGGAGTGAGTTTTTCCTTCAAACCATGCAGGCCAAGATGGAAGAGAGAGCGTTTGCACACTTGTGTCTTAGAGTTTCTCAGAGTTTCCTGGTTTGGTTACATTTGGTGGCATGTGCGTCTCAGAATAGCTATTCTGCCTCCTCGAAGTTTATTTCAGTGGGGAAAAAATATACATATATACATATATATGTGTGTGTGTGTGTGGATGTGTATATATATATATATGTGTGTATGTATATGTGTGTGTGTGTATATATATATATATATATATATATATATAGAGAGAGAGAGAGAGAGAGAGAGAGAGAGAGATATTCCACCCCCCCATGTAAAATTAAGTTTGAAAATCTTGATATAGTTTCTCAAGATTGATACTGATAGTATATTGGTATTAATCTGATATTGAGGAACATTAATTCAACTGTCACAATGTTTATGACAACAGCAATGAACTACCATTGTACCCTTTCCTCATCCCAGGGAACAAATCAGAACCTTTGTTTTTAGCATAGCTTTGGTATAAAAAAAAAGTGCAATTGTGCCCTGGTGCCTCATAAATGGAGGCCTCATTCTGTGGTATTGCTATAAAGAGGTTGTGTATTTTATAAAAAGGTGCTGAGCAGAGGGCTCCTTGCATAGGAGGGTTTTCATGCCATATCTATGTTACATTTCTGCTGAGCGTGTTATTCTTTCAAAGTGCTTTCATAAGTATCTTACTTGATGGTTCCCACAGCCTTTGAAGCAAGGGGGATAGGTAAGAGGTAGCTCATGTGGTAGAGGACATTTTCATCATAACATAACCTCTTACCTGTACTACTAAGTGATCAAAAGAAAATGGGGTTCATTCTAGTCCTTTCTGAGAAATGAATGCAAATGGTGAGAAATCTAACATAAATAGTGGGAAGCGTGGACTTCCATTGTAGGACGGGACCTTGGGTATCATTTATCCTTGGTGCTTTACCATGTGCCAGTACCCCCACCACAACACCTGTTTGTGGTTGGCAACTCCCCTCCCCCAAAACACTTCCAGTTACAGAGAATTTTCCTGTCTCCCCAAACACCTTGCATGACTGGTTGACTATTTCTCAAGTGGAGCCTCCTTGTGACTTCTTATTCCTCTGTTTGACAAAGAGACCAAACCCTTACTTCACTTATTCAACAAATATTTATTACTCAATAAGTTCTATCCCAGGCATTGTCCTAGGATCTAGGGTTACAGCAGTGAATAGGAAAGGGAAAAAAAATCCATGTCTTCAAGGGACCATATTCCAGTGGAGGAAGCTGGTAAACAAAGCAAGAAACACGTAGGAAGACACATTATGATGCTATTGAGAAAAATAAGGCAGGCAAGGGGATTGGCAATACTGGAGGAAGGTGCTCAAATTTAAATAGTGTGCTAAGAAGGTGACATGTAAGCAAAGACCCAGGGTGAGTGACAGAATAAGCCAGCCATGCAGGTGCCTGGGTGAATCCCATTTGGGGAAGGGGTCAGTTCAAGCAGAACCTTTGGGAGAAAAGAAAATATGTGGCACAGGTGAGGGATGGCCAGGGCCCTGGCAGTGCTGTTGGGTGGCCTGAGCCAGAGGAAGAGTGGTGGGTATGTCGGCAGAGGGCTGTGTAGACTGTGTCCCTCTTACTCAGAATGGGTGGGAAGCCACTGGAGGGGCAAGGAGAAGTGCTATGATCTGTTACAGGAGCTGTTATAGGCTCCTGGTTTTAAAGTAGCTTTAGGCCAGGATAAGCAGAGGAAGAGGATGAGTTTAGAGGCCATTGGAATAATCCAGGACTTGGGACCGGTGGAGACGTTGGCAGGTGGATGTGTTTTGAAGGTAATCATCAGGAGATGAGGTCAGATGAGGAGGAATGGAGGATAATTGCAGGGTTTTCAGGCTGAGAAAATGGAAGGATGGAGACACCAATGAACACAGGTGACAAGAATTGTGGTGAAACAAATCATGGTGAAATAATTAGAAATTTAGTTCTGGGAGCATCAGATGTAAAATCCTCAATCTATGGTATTCCAAATATTTGAAGACCATGGCCATCCCTAGATAATAATCAAGTCTAGTCAATTCTGCTTTAATGAACATACGTGTCCTGAAAAAAAAAATCATTGTGCTATGTGAAACTGCACAATAAAAATCACAGGGCTTAAGGAAAGGATAACACTCAAAAAAGTTTTCATGGATACATCAAAACTACAAGTACAGTTGAACTTGTGTTAGAAGCTTATGGAATACATAATTCAGTCATGTAATAAACATGGCTCTTTGCCCTGGAAATAACCAGTAGTTCACCTGTGGGAGTGGGCTGCAGAAGCACTGCTTCTGGGAGTTCTCGTGAAGGGGTGGAAGGGGATTATCTGAAACTGATTGGAAAATTGTAGGACCAGATGTGCTGGAGTGTGGTTCAGTGTTCTATGTTCAGCATTGGCACTGAACATCACAGTTGAGCCATCTATTGCAACCTTAAATCCCGGGGCATATTTTTCTGCCTTTCAGATGAAAGTCCTTTAAGGCATGCCTTTATAACAGATACCTGTTTCATCAAAATTAGAAATTTGATGCTGTGTATGTCCTTTCTTTAATTAACTTCTGTATCACCGCTGGAAATTCTTTTATGGATTTGAAGTTGTAGCAGGGTTTCTGAAACCACCAAACCAGCCATCACTAGCATCAAAAGGGACCGCTGCTGGATATAGCAATATCCACTGAAGGTCTTTGAACAGAGTGCTTTCTTTCTTGCATGCATTGCTTGGCACCTTGAACCAGGACACACCGAAAGCTTTGGGATGTGGAATGAGTGTACATTTATTTGTTGTGTCCTGCTTTTGTGTTTTTTTTTTCTAAATAATAAAGTTCACAAATGTGAAAGGATTGCGGGTATAGCATATACTGTGAGACAGAGTGGCCAGTAGGGTATTTGAGGGATGCGTGTGCATATTCTTTTTTTTTTTTTGATATTTTTATTTAGAGACAGGGTCTCACTGAGTTGCTTAGGGTCTTTGCTAAGTGGCTGAGACTGGCTTTGAACTTGCCATCCTCCTGCCTCAGCCTCCCAAGCCGCTGGGATTACCGGCAAGCGCCACTGCATCAGGCATCAGTATTTTATGCAGCTCAGCTCAGCTGCATGCAGTGTTCTGTTTCTCAGAGACAAAATTGAGCATCAGCAAATGAAAATTCACATTGGACCCCAACTTGTTCCCTAGTGTATCAATTGCGCTGGAACGAATCTACCATTTCAGGACAAATTCATGCAAGGCTCAATGGTACACATGGTAACACAAGAAAAATTTAAAATACTAGAAAATTCTATCCTGTAGATGCAAATTCAAGAGTGCTTTGCATCTCTGGTATAAGGTTGATGTACAGTAGTGGTGGCATCTGTGGTCTAAAGCCCAAGGTGACTCTAGTGGGTTGTCAGTTTGTGGGAAGGCAGGGTTGCAAGGAATCTGCATCTATGTCATATGTCTATGGCAAGAGAGCTCCATAACTCTCCGTCTCACAGACTCTGGAACAGAGTCCTGGGCAGCTGGGAAACCCCTGACCCCTCCTTTCAGTGAGATCTCATGGCCTTCCGGCTCAGCAAGGCTGAGGACAAGGGATTGCTTAATAATTGCTTGCCCTGTGCAGAGCTTTCCCTTGACCCTAACCAGACACATTACCATGGACCCAGAGGCCCAGCACCACAATGAAAGGTAGCTCAACTCACAAGGAACCTGAGTCTCTGCAAATCAGAATCACATATAAAAATGAAAACTTGGTCCCATATGTCTTTAAACCCATGACGGTTACTGCTGATATGATACTGCAGGGGAAAATGACTTAGATTTTTGTTGGGTAGATGGACTTTTGGGGT
Source organism: Marmota marmota marmota (assembly GCF_001458135.2). Taxonomy (NCBI): domain Eukaryota; kingdom Metazoa; phylum Chordata; class Mammalia; order Rodentia; family Sciuridae; genus Marmota; species Marmota marmota. Next base: position 10,767,172 of record NW_025999983.1, read on the forward strand.
CTCTCTGTGCAATTTTCTTTAACATAGTGGGGTCTTTGTCACTATAATGAAAACTGCCTTCAGCTGGAAGGAAGAAAGAAGAGAGTGAGAAAGAGAGAAAAAACCACTACAGCCTGGAAGCAAAATTTTCCAAATAAATTAAACACTTTTGAGACACAAGATTTATATTAGAAACACTGATAAAAGCTTATCCTTGAAGGTGTGAAGGTCTAGGCTCTTAAAATTAATGTAAATAGCAGTATGACTGCCGAAGGCATTAATCGAGATCTTTGAGTGTACGAGAAGACACGCATGAAACGGGGGACAACAAAGGAAAGGGTCACATCTAATAAAGAATGTTTGCAAAATCTTGGGGAAATTTGTGCAGCTTTGAATAATAGCACCGTTCACTCTTGCAAAAAGAAAGGAGAAACAGAGTCGAGTTCGCATGTGTTTCACTGACATGAGCAAATACAGATTTTTCAGCGTGTGTAAGCACTAGGTTCTGTGGTTCAGCTCACACCCAGGGCCAACCATCCGGAGGTCTGAGATCTATTCTTAGCCAATCTTAGATGTGACCTTCGATGAGTCTGCTACTCATAAATATACAAACCACTCACCGCTCTGTTTCTTGGTAAGATTGGATGAATTGATGCCTATGAAAATATTTTTGAAGCAATAATATGCTGATCCAAGATTAAGTATAATTAACATGGGAATAGGGGAGGAGGAAGAATGGTCAAAAAAAGCAGAAGATTGCTTCGGTTCATCCAGCTCCCGTGGGAAATGCGTGTTTTGCTAGTGGGGAAACTGGGGCAGCTGGATATGTGAAAAACAGAGAAAGACAGTGTGCACATGTTCAAATGTTTGCGAATGCAAGGGGGACAGCCCTTTATTAGGCAGTGGATATGCTGAGTTTCAGGTTTGCACTACCAGGAGACTCGGAAAAGTTGAAACTCAGCCTAACTAGGGCTGCCAATGGCCTCTAATGAAAATTTCCATTTGGAGAGACTAGATGTTGACTTGGCATGACACCAAACAAGCAGCCTGCTGCAGAATTTTACACCAATTGTATTTCTCCTAATTAAACCCTGTCTGACCTCAGCATTAAGAAACAATTTGTTTCAGGATATAACCAGCACACATAAGCAATTACATTCTGTTTGCCCCATTAGCATTATTTGGCTCCTTTGCTATCCGGGGCTGCTACTGCAGGGAATGCTGCCCAGGAGCCAGAGCTATAAAAAGCCCAGAGTGTTCAGAGGCTTTTTCCACCCCCCATACTAAGAACTAAGAATATCATCATATTTTAGCCAAGCCAAAGATTCTGGGAACAGTGTGCTTGCTTCTGTGTTTATTATAAGGGAGTGTCTATAAATACATATATGTATATATAAGAATATTTCTCATGAGTTAAAAATGCTCTACTTATAAAAAACCTGAGGAAGCTATAATAATCTAGGTTTATAATAATCTGGGCATCTTTGATAGGCTGTGTTTCATGTTCCTGTTCAACTATAATTCTTTTACTTTTTTAGTAGCTGTCAGACTGGGGGAATTTGGGATTTTAAATGAAAAAAAATGTGAGGCCCTGCTAAGCTTCTGCAGTGGGGGTGAGGGACAAATGCTGTTTTGCAAAAGAAGCATCCAACTCATATAATTGAGAGACTAAGAGAGAAGGACCCTCCAACCTGAGAACCTTCTCCAGAACCACTGGGAAGCTTATTCCAGGAGGGGAACTCTGGGATCAAGCAGAGTTTGGCCCCTCTCATCTGCTGGATCTCAAGGGCATCCCTGACCTCTTTGATGAAATGGGACAGATGATACTGGAGATATTTATTGTGTAAGATTATTGTAGAGATTAGTCCAATCAGGGGTTGTCTTTCTACTTGGCCCTTGAAAGCTACAGAGCACTAAATAGATATTAGACCATTCTTCATTCTAACCTCCTTCTGAATGTTTTCCTTTGGGATTTCCATTCTGCTGCCATCCTTGATTTGAGAGCTCAAGTGAGGAAGTTAGGAAGGAGGGTCCAATGTGCTTCACACAGGAAGGAGAAAGCTGGGAATGAGGAAGGAGTCCCATGAATTCCAGGAATTCCACTCTTGGAGTTAGCCAGGAGGTGGGGATTTGCTCTCAGTTGGGACTAATGTTTATCTCTAGTGTCTCAAAAGAAAACTTACTCATCCTTTCTCTGTTTCAGTCTTTCTACCTGCAAAATGGGAATAAAGCCCTCTCCTGGCTTCTGATATGATGGGGAAAAGCAAATGTTGCCAGTGAAGAGCCGGCAGCAGCTCCCAGCGCAGGTGCTGTTGAAGGGAGCGTGATTTTCCTTCCGTGTGTAGTGGCAGGGTGTGTCAGGGTGGAACCGTGCCACCGACTTCAGAGCATCAAGAGCACCTTCTGTTGGCAGCGAGGTCTCATGAGCCTTAAAATAAAGGCACACACCAGCATTAGATCAAGCTCGCAGAAGACTGAGAATAAAGCACCCGTGCTTATGGATAGGCATTCTTTTCTGCTGGAAAGGTTCAGCCCATCATCATACAGCTGCGTCGTCACAGGGTCTCTGCTAGGTGCCCAGCGCTGACGGATACGTGCGCATGCGCATATGTACGTGGAGCAAACACGTGTCCACAAGCGGACATCTGTGTACACTCATACACTCATGTTTGGGGGGGTCGAGGTTCTGGAATGACCAAGTTACAGTGGGATGAGAGCTGCACTTTGAAATAGAAAACTGATGCATGTCCCATCTTAGACTTCCACAAGCCACGTGGCTTAGGCAAGTCCTTCACCTCCTCTGGTACCAGCCTAACCACATTTAGCGTTCTACACGTCATGGTCACCTGTTGCTTTTCTCCTACTTCTCATAAGTCAAGGACACTGACATATCTACTCACATTACACAGTTGATAGATCAGTGATTCTGAATCTAAGGATTATCTGAAGCACTTAGGAAAATGCAAATATCCAGATTCCCTTATGGGTCCACCCATCCCCCTGCCCCTGAATTGAACCCAGGGGTGCTCTATCACTGAGCCATATCCCGAGCTCTTTTCATTTTTTATTTTGAGACAAGGTCTCACTAAGTTGCTAAGGCTAGCTTCAAACTTGAGATTCTTCTGCCTCAGCCTCCTGAGCTGCTGGGCTTACAGGCTGATGCCATAGTGCCTGGCCCCTTATAGGTTCTTATAACGGGTATAGTGCCCAGAAGTCTGCATTTTAAGAAGCCATTTTAGTGTATTTGATGCAGGGGGGCTGCGTCCAACATACATTTGATAAGCATAAGCATGTCTGCCCTGAGAACACTGATGCATAGCAGGCACTCCATATATATTTATTGAATCAGTGCATAAATCATGACCTAGTCTATCCATATCAAGAAAGGCTACCTGTAGAGTAGGTTGCACCAAAGCTTACCAACTGGGAAAACTATCTAAATATCAAAGTGTCCATTTCCTGTTAGGAGGAGAGGGAGGATGGGGATTGCTGAGAATCAAGGTGGAAAGTTCCAGAACTTCAAGAGGAACTCCAGATAAAGCCACACTCTGGCTGGCTTTAGGGTGAGACATCCTTCTGGCACTTTGTGATAGAAAACATCTCCTGTTCTCTAACTTCTTTTCCTGAGTCTTCGTTTTCACTTCACATTCACAACTCTAACATGGGTATTTGCTCTTGGCATGTCCAACCACAGTGAATCTTAACTTTTTTCTTTGGTGCTGCAAACTCCTCCCAGCCCCTGCTTTTTCTAACATCTGATTAATAGGAATCTAGTGTTGCCACAAACTACCAAATGGCTAGTGGATTAACCAGACAGGGTCACTGGTAAAATATAAGCTATCCAATTAAATTGAATTTCAGGTGTACTACAGATATCTTTTCAGTATAAATACTTCCCAAACACTGCACAGGACATATTGATATTAAAAAATATTTTCAGTTGATGTGAAATTCATGTTTAACTCTGAGTCATGTGTTTTTATTTGCTAGATCTGGGACTGCTAACTCCAGACAACCTAGCTTTCCACCTCTGGTTCTTGTTCATCTCTTGAGACTGGAGTGCTAAAGTTAGCCTGGTCTTCTGTTAACTTATTTAGCATTTTTTTCTCACATCTGTGTGGACCTAAAGTTTTCATGTTTTATGTTCTTAGTCTTGCAACTTATATTTTTAAGGCTATTGTTGCCTTTTGGTTTTCGTCTGTCATTTTTCTCTTACTGGTATTGCCTGGATAGACTGGAGACTTCTCCAGTTCTGAGTTTCCAATCTGAATATAGTCTCTGACGGGTCTCTGGTATAGGTTTTACCCCGGAAATTCCTATCTGGCTCCTCCTTCTGGAGAAAAGGTGGGGGAGCATTACGTAAGTTGCCAAAGAGGGCCAGAGTGCAATGACATAGCACATGGTACTAGTTTGGGTGACTTGTGGCTTCTCCTGACCAGCCATGCTCGTAACTGGGAAGAAGGATGCCGATTCTGCAGTTCTATTTCCTGTGTGTGAGGAATCAGGAAAGGAGAACCTGGGCCTCAGTGGGAGACTCTGAGGATGATTCTTTTCAATCTTTCTCATTCCTCTGACCTCTTCTGTTGCCGTATTTCCTTTAAGTCATCACAGTCTAATTATCTTTCTTTATTCATTTTATTTTATTTCTTTATTCATTATTTCTTTATTCATTTTCAGTGTGTTCCATGTATGTGATTCATGTATCACTTGCTAATTCTCTGTTTTCTTGATGTCAGAGACTGTTCCCCTTTTAATAGTAAGAGTGCTAGTCAGAAGTGATTCAGTGTCTCTAAGTGGATATGCATGACCTCATTTCAGTCTTGTAACACTTTTATCTTCATGGTACAGAAAAAGAAGTAGATGCACAAAAGTTAAATTACTTGTGCCGATGTATACCAATGTGGTGAAGTCGAAATTTGAACCCAATTCTGTTATGGCAGTCCTGCTTGAACATCATGCTGTATTTCCCTCCACATGAATAGATTCTAAGAGGGTTAAGAATTACTAGATATTTAAACTACTTACAACACTTCTTTATGTTTGGAGTTTAAAAAAAAAATCAACTGCACTCTAGGTTTGGAAGTCCAGGCAAGAGAGACCCCACTGTGAGATCTGTTATTCCTTGATTTCTGTCACAAACATTTCCCACTATACATATCTGACTCCTTGACCTAGCAGTGTCCCCAGAATCCTTCACTCATACCTCACACCTGTGAGAGTATGAACTGTTGTCTCCTCATTGTCAGGTATTATCATGTGTAACTGAAATGAACCCCCTTTCCCAAGAAAATGACGCCCCCCCATCCATAGGATTCATAAAATTCTTGAGGATCAGACCTAAGTTTGGAGCCTGCTGAGACAGATCATGTAAGTCTGGAATGTTCCTAAGGTAAATGGTATTCTGTTGTAATTCTACCAAAGTCTAAAGGAAAATACTTTTCTCTGTTTTATAAACACAACTTCAAATTGACCCCAAGTCGACCCTGATGGGGAGCCTGATAGCGGCAGGTGTGGGCCACACTCCCATTACTAAGGAATTGCCCAAACCCACATCTGTATGCATTTGCCCGCTCTCTGCTCAGAGTGTTATCCTACTTCCAAGAAACTGTGTGATCTGTTGACTTTATTTGAATCAAGGAAGGGTAAGGAACTTCTAAAGTCACAAGGACATTTTATTTTTACTATTAAAAATTTATCAGTGAAAAATGCTGCTATTTTTCTCAAAATCTTGCATATTTTCCATAGAGTATCATCTTCTCTGGGATACTCACTATCTAAAAGCTAAGGGACTTCTATTCTCAAGGGACAGCACTTTTAAAATCCCTTTGCACTCAGCCTTTCTGGTTAGCTCTAGGTTAAGATATTGAAATATGAAGGCTACGTGTGGGTTGTGAAGACCAGGATGAAGGAAGCCTTCAGAAAGCAATAGTGTCTTCCTAATTAACACACACACACACACACACACACACACACACCACACACGAGAGAGAGAGAGAGAGAGAGAGAGAGAGAGAGAGAGAGAGAGAGAGAGATTTCTCAAGAGGCAGCTAAAGCCAGGCTTCCCCTATGGCTACTATGTGGGCACCTCACGACGCTGAGGTCAGGTCTACAATTTGAAGACTGGAAAGTGGATCCTCAGGCTTGTGAGCCCACGATCTGAATACGACTGAAATGTGTCAATGTCCGAATCCCTGGGAAGAGGTCTTCCCTGGTGAGGCAGCAGGTGAGAGCTGGACTTTGAGTGACATACAGAAATGTCTGTCACATCAAGGGATGTCACTCCCACCAGACATTTCCTTTCTCTTCTAGTTTATTGTGACTATAGCTCTTGGACAAGAAAGAACTAAGCAAGAGTTGATCTGGAAAAGCCCATGATCCCATTAGGCCACTGGAGCAAAGAAAGAACACTCCCAGCTAGAACCCGAAGAGGAGGAGCTGTGTGAGAGTCCCTGGGGGGGCCTGGGGCAGGGTGATTGAAGGAGGGCAGAATCTGGGTCCAGACTGGCCTAGAGTCAGGCTGCCTGGATTTGAATTGATCTTTTACACACACGCACAAACACACACAATCTCTGTAATCTCTGGGCCTATAGAGTATTGGGAGTGTTCTTTCTTTCCTCCAATTGCCTAATTGGATCATGGCCTGTCCCAGATCAACTCTTGCTTAGTTTTTTTGTTGTTGTTGTTCAAGATATATATATAAAACAAGAAGAAGAAGATGATGATGATGATGATGATGATGTGTGTGTGTGTGTGTGTGTGTGTGTGTGTATCATCTATCCTCTATTAACTTCACCCCATGGCCTATAGAATCAGAGTATTTGTATTATCCAACTTGTGGCTGGTGCCAGGATTAGATGAGAGGATCATGTAAAGGGCTCAACACAATGTGTGGAATTTAGTAATGATGAAAGTGATGGCAATTGTATTAGTTTTCTCTTGCTGTGTAACAGTTATCACAAATGAAGTAACTTAAAGCCACATGAATGTATTACTCACTATTCTGTGGCTCAGACACCTGGTGTGGGTCACATATATGGTGGGGCTCAGCTGAGTTCTCTGCTAAAGGTCTTGGAAGGTGGAAATCTGGGTGTGGACTGTCGGAGCTCTTATCTGTAGGCTGCAGGGAAGTCTTGGCACATGAGCTCATTCAGGTGCCAGCCAGATTTGGTTTAGTTTTAGTAGGATGAACACCACTTGTGTGTTGTGAGTGGCCCTCTCTCAGTTCAAGGTCATGTGCACGCCTTCTCAAGTGTGAGATTCCACCTGCAAGCCAGCAACAGTGTGTCATCTCTCCTCTGTGCTGGAATCACTGGCTTCCCCTCCAGCTCTGAGCCAGAGAGAAGATTCTGATTTGAAAGGACTCACCTCATCAGGTCAGGGTCCCTACACCCCAGATGACCTCCACATTGTAAGGCCAACTGACTCAGGGCTTTATCTACATCTGTAAAACCTCTTCCCATCAGTACCATCACGAGTGGTTGACTGGATAACAGAGGACAGGTATCTTGGGGAAGCGTGTGTGGACTTTGCTGCCGAAATGATGGAGGAGGCTCAACCTTTGACTGGTCTTCATGTACAAAGAAGGGCCTGCAGCTATAATTGGAGGCAGACGGTAGTAGATAGCAACTACTTACTTGTTCTGCATCAGAAAGCAGAATTTATTTCTTTGCTCCTAAAAAGGTAGGGAAGAACTGTCAAATGAGAAATAGATGGAGTAGAGAAAGGAGAGAAGAGCTACACTTAAGGATTTGTTGCAATTTGGCCTGGTCTGAAGAAGCATAGCAGTCACAAATTTTGGTTTCCACGAGGCATAGAGCTCTGCAGGACATCTAGAAGTTTTCTGTCTTAGACTCCTATGTTCTGAGATCAGACAGTGTAGGGATTTCTTCTTCCCCTTAACAAGTTCATCCATTCATCTGTCCATCCATTCAGTCCTTCAACAAACATCTATGTAGTGCCTGACATATCCAAGGCGTGGTTTTGGGGGGTTCAAAGTTGTTGGCCTCCTTGAGCTTATGGTCCACTGGAGGAGATGGACAATAAACAAATACATACATATTTAACAATATAACTTTAGTTTTAATAAGAAAAAGAAATAAAGCAGGGTAAGGGAAAAGATGCTAATGGCAGATACTACTTTAGATGAGGTATTCCAGAAGGATATTCACAGTGACAACAGGACAAGCCCTGACTGAAGATGGAGAAGTTCCTCATGTGTCTGAGAGGCTCAGTAGTGCTGGCCCCAAGAGAAAGGTGAATACAAGGGAGCTCCAGACACTTTTGGGACTTGTATTATTTCCTTTCTTGCTAAATCTGCTTTGAAATCACTTAGGTAAATGTGTCAAGGACCCTTAATTTTGAATAAAACATGTTCTCAATTAGGTGCATGAAAAAACAAAACAAAACACAAAACAACTGCTACCATTTCCAGATATCGCCAGCATTGCCTAGGAGATCAAAGTGGGCTTGTCGAAGGCCTGCCGAGAGCAGTATTTCTGAAAAGATCTCTCACCAAAACTGCCTGGTGACTGAGTTTAGCCCCCTCCAGTGGTATTGGCAAAAGGGATTGACTGTATTAATCAAATCCAGCCCTTCCTCTATCCTGGCTGTGTCCTTCCCTTCCTTAGTATTTAGGAACAAGAAGAAATGGGTTTCCTTAAACACAAATGAAATCTGAAGACATAGTGTGCCCTGCAAATGCTAGAAGAAGCACAACAGGGCACAATGTCAAAGATCCCGGCTCTCTCTCTCTCTGAAGTGCCTGTCACTGGCACCATGATAGAAGAGTCGTGCAGAGGGTACGAGGAGGATTTTTTTCTTTTTTTTAATTTAGGAAGCTTTGAAGGACATGAAACGGTTGATCTCAAGAGGAGCAAATAAAGGGAAATATGATATTTAGCATCGTTGTCATTTCTCCTCCCTGAATTCTGAGGTCTGTGAGGATAGGGACACCATCATCTCGATCACTGTGGCTCGGCTCCCAGCCTAGATCTGGCCGAATGTAAACGCTCAATAAATATTTGCGGAATGTATGTGTGATGAGTAAGCAATAAAAATGCCTGGTTTTCTAAGTGGAAGAGCTATTTTTGTGAGGAGTGAGTAATTGTCTTTTGCTTTAAATGATATGCTGAAATGATGAAGTCCTAGGAACAGAATTTAACTCTAGGAAGCAAGAATTGTGTAATAACTGTTGACAAAGGAGAAGGCTGACTTCCAGGCACTGAAGGTATTCAAATGGAGGATGACCTGTATCAGTTGAGTACTAGAGGGCAGTCCTCCAATGAACATGGTACTTTCCGGAAATATTTAGGATCACTTTAATTGCTATTATTGAAGGTGGGCAGCATGTATTCTGGAAGGTGGAACTTCCCCCAGGGCGGTCTAGGGATCTTATTATTGCAAAGATGAGAAATAAATTAGAGTGTTCAATGTGGCCATCTGGCATCCACATAATTCATGTTTCCCTCATTCCTTTCCTGAATCCTTGGATGTCACTCTCTTCATGTGATTTCTGTTCTTGGGGTCCCAAAGCATGGCCTACTAGGATCAGAATGTGCCAGCATGTAGCCCTGGCTGTAGTCTGCCATCCCACTGGATGATAGAAGGCCCTTCCTATCCCTGGCTCTTGGTCCTTGAATGAAGAGCTAATGAAATGAGTTTGGGGGCAGATGAAGGCCCTGGAGGTGCCGTGGCCCCGTCCTCTCCCTCAGACCATTTTCCTTGAACTCTCTCTTGAGCGACTGTTCGGTAAAGTTAATAGCTACACGCTCTTCAGGGGAAGGTTTGTTAAAATCGTGTCCAAGAAAATAAATATAATGAATGAACAATCTCTGGAGAAAGGCTTGACATTTAAAAAAAAATGTAAATTAGTCTCAAAAGGATCTGCTATGAAATAGGCAAAGTGCATTAGTACAAATGAGATATTTTTACAGCGATTATAGAAGCCATCTCCTGGGGACCACACCTGAACTCTTAAAAGCTGAACCAAAAACCAGTTGTGTACCCAGGAATCTAGCGTGACAGATTTGAATGTATTCCACTAATAACTCTCCTCACCCCATGCCTGCATTTCAGTGCACGGTTCCCCTGTTGCTCAATGAGCTTTGATACAAGGATGCTGGAGCATGGCTTTGAACTCCTCTGAACCCAATTATATCCAGCCATTTGGAAGTGCCATGGTGGGACGATGGTAGAACAGCGCTCTCTGAACTAGCACACAGAGAGTTCAAGAAGGAGTTGACTGCGGCAGGTCTGGCAGCCAATTCAGACATGGAAGTCAGCTGCCAGTGGCACCGCTGTCTGCCAGCCTGAAAGGAGGATGGAGGATATAAAAGGAAAATTCAATTAGTTAACCAAAAATGGACTGAGCAAAGTGGAGGGGCAGCTGGTGGCAACTCCTGCGCTTTGATTTGCAGGAGAAATGCCTTGCTCCAGCGCATGTTCCTTGCACCGGGCAAGCAGGTTAAAGGGGAGCTCTTCCCTGCAGTGAGTGGGAGGCGTCTCCCCTCCCTGAAGCATTTCTCAGCTCTTCAATCATAATGGAAGTCAATTCTCCAGGTGAGGATCCCAGTCTCTTTCTCTATAAATCAGCTTGGGACCAATTAAGATGACCTCCATAGAAAAAAGAGGAGCCAGCAGGCAGTCTATTGCTTTTTCCCACTGGGCAAGAGGGGACACACTTTCCTCCTCGACAAAGGGCATTGGCCCCAAAGAGTAAAGTACCTAGGATAAAAAAAGGAAGGCTTTTTGTGATCAGGCTCCAAGGAAAGGAGCTGTCTTTTATTTATATCATAAATCTGTTTTGTTTTATGGTCTGACCATAAAACCTTAAAATGACATTTTAAATCTAGACTCTGTAACATGGATCTGCTTTTGTTGATTGAAGCAGACATGACCCCCAGGCCCCTGACATTGGGCGGCCATTCACTCTCGTCATCTTTAAAGTTTGGAGGGGTCACAAGGTGAGGAGCTAGAATGGTTAATTTCTCCGTTCTGCTGGTGGTAGGAAATCATCAAGCCTTTAACATTCAGCACTGTATTGTTGGACTCTTCGACACTTCCAAGAATGGCAAATGGTTGCTCTTAGGCTCCCAAGACATGTACGAGTAAAGGTGGTTTCTCCATCTTCAGAAGCAGTGAGATGAGGCTTTCAGTAAAGGGACCCCCTACTCCCGCCCCCCAGGGTCTGTCCTGGAGGATGTGCGGTTTCCAGGATATTGGGACTGAATTGGAGGGACAGCACCGCTACCAGGCCCCACTCTTGGGGTGTAGGAGATCCATGGATTAGACAGTCTTTCCTGATCTGTCATATTGGGGTTCCCCCATGGCTCCTCTCTCTGCCAGGACCAAGCCTACTGCCTGGCCTCTGTGTTCTGCACCCCACCTCCAAGTTTGGGCAATTTGGTCTCTGATTTTATGTCAACCCAGAAGAAAACCCTTTAGCTTTTGGGGCTATGGGAGGAGGACTCAGGTGCCACCCCTCCTAGAACCACCAGTACCCAGTTGGCCTTGGAAACCCGCCCTCTGTCCTTTTTCCTCTTCTTGGCCTTTTATCTCATTCCATACCCAACCTAAACCTAACTTCCTCAAGCCACAGCCTGAGTGGGAGACTGCCGTGTGTTCTAAATCTGTGCTTTTGGCCCTACAACAAAACGCTGCGAACTTGCCCCATGAAAGTTCAGAGAGGCCAGACTCAGAGCACAAAGAATTCTTGCTTTGGTGGCTGGAACACACCTCTCACTTGTTTCTGCCAAAGTTAGAACAAAACACAAATTAATATATTCATGAAGTTTCCTGCCACCCTGACATCAGCGTTTCTCTGTGACATGATCAGAACGAGCATCATTGGCTCTGCCATCCCCTCCCTTCCCATGTGTGCAAAGCAGCCCGTTCTTTTACTCGTCTGGTGGCTCTTACATGTTTGCTGTTAAGATGATGAAAACCTTCCTTTCATCCAGCTTGCTTCCGGCCTGCTTTTCCTCTCTGCACTCAGCAAAAGCCTCCTAATTGGGCTCCCTACCTGCATTCCTTCTCCCTCTCAGTGTATCATATAATAATGGCATTCGCGCCTCTGTGCCAGGAACTGGGCTAAGCACTTTGCACAAATTATCTCAGTGTGTCTTCACCAGGGCCCTGAGGTTAGAGATTGTTACTGTGCTGACAATTTATTGATTTTCCTTTAATTCTTTTGAATTTTCAGTAGTGTTAGTTTGTCTAGTGCGTAAAATCCAAATGCCTGTAACTCCCACATAGTCTGACTTCAACTACCCTTCTCAATTTTTCTAACAGTGACCCACTCCTAGATCTGAACCCAGTTGGATGACGGAGACTTCTCTGACTACCCCAGTTCCTTTTTAAATACCTGTGGTTTTGTTTTTGTTGATGTTTCCTTTGTGTCTTCTCTTTGTTCTTTGGAGTGATTTTGCTTTCCACCCATTCATGCCTGTGTAAGCCCTACCCATCTATAGTTGGCATGGGTCAACCATATATCAACCAAATATCATTTCTATTTTCCTTCTTTCTTAAAACACAGCCCCCACTTTCTTTGTGGTAAAAATGGACCAGTTAGAGATATGTCCATCCTCAGAATCTCTTGCCCTCTGGATTAGTGATGTTGTATCATTCAGGTGCAAAAGATCCTTGGGGATTTCTGTGAAATTTTGCTTTTCCAATACAATAAGCAACACTCCTTCTTCTGAATTGTTTCCTTATTCTGTCCACCTGGAACGTGGTTGCTATGTCAGAAGGTGGATCTGCCATCTTGCAACCAAGAGGATGAGAGGCACGTGCTGAAGGCGGGGGTGTAGGAAACAAAAAGGAGCCTGTGTCTTTGGAGACTTCTTTGAATCCTGCACTATAGAGCTTCAGACTTGTAACTTCACAGAAAAATAATCCCATTTCTTGTGTGGTGGGTTACTTAAGTCCTTGTAATCTCATTTCTACATTCAGATGAATATAACCCGGACACCCCATCCTTCAAGGCTGTGTTCAAATGCTACATAATTTATGAAGACAGCCACCCTAGCCTAGTCATCAACATCTCTAATTTAGAATAGAGAGGAAACCTCTAAATCTTCCTGCTCGGCTCTTCTCACCAATATTTTCATTATGTAGTATCTACTCCACAGGAAGAATAATGCTTTAAAAATATATACAAGGTTCTTAACATTCTCCAGTTAGCAGTCCAATCCTCTACTCACACCCTCTGGTCATATTAAAATAACACCCAAGGTCCTTTCCATGCATGACTAGGCCCTCCCTAAACTGAACCTCTCACTTCCATTTCCCTAGTTCCTTAAACTATCCAAACCCGTTTTAACATCAGAGTCCTTGCCCTGGTTCTCCCTTCCCAGTGTGAGATTCCTCACCTCCTTAATTCCTTCAATTCATACTCTCCCTTGATCATCCCCGCTAAAACCACAGGGACCTATACTCTTTCTCTTTCTCTGGTAACATAATAATATATTTTTATAGCAGTCATCACTACTTCCACTTGTATTCTTTATTCATTTATACTTATTATCCGTCTTCCTTATTGGAACATGAGCCCCATGAATCAGGGATTGAGTTGGCTTCAACCACCACGCTATCTCCAGCACTTAAGACATTCCACCCTTCTAACACATAGTAGATGGTCAATAAATAACAGGGAAATGATGAATTGGAGGAAAGCAGTAAGGAAGCAAGGTAGATCCCAGATAGGGACCTCCATAGCCAGGGTGCTCCTTAAGTAAGAGAAAACAAAGGACTGATTTAGGAACTACAATTCCTCTGAGAATGTTTTTCCAAGAATAATCGGCCGTTACTTGAGATAACATCTCCCTGGACTCCCCCTTCCATCAGAAGATGGTAAAATCACTAAAGCATGTTATGTCGACACCTTGCTCTTACAGTTGCTGGAGGGGAGTGGTGCCGTGTTGCCATGGCAACAGCACAGCCTATGTGAAATCTCCCGGCTTGCTGCAGATGTGGTAGCCAGTTCTAAAGTTTTCTTGGAGATTCAAAAATATATGCTGCTTTTCTAACCACTTGCTAATTGTTAGCAGCAAACTAAATGTGGTGCAAAAACTGCTTTTGCGCCTCGTTCCTCTGAGGGAAGAGTAAAGAGGACATTGCCATTTATATGCAATCGTGTCCAAATATAAATTGTTGTTATAAATTCTAGTGCCATCGAATTAAGATTGGGAGGTTGAGACTTATAGCACGCTACAGAGAGGATGACCTTGTGTCTGTCCATGTGCTACCTTACTTCTCACTAAGCCCTGCCCAGCCCGACCTGTCGACCTGCTTCTACACGGGAGGACTGTCTGATCACCTAGCACACCCCGCTGCTCTCTCCTTGGGGTCTTTGAACTTTCTGTTTCCTCTCCCAGATACACACAGAAAATTGCTGGGTTTACTCCTTTTCTTCTTCCATGTTCCTGCTCAGTAGCGCTTTCTCACAGGTCACCTCTGACCAGCTACCCTAAGAAGTCTTACCTGCCTGCACCCTAAACTTTCCATGCCACGATCATTATAATACAGTTTACTGCCTGCCAATATTCATATATGTTTATTAGTTACTTGTCTCACTCTTTTTTTTGAGGGGTGGGTGGGTACCAGGGATTGAGCTCAGCTGCACTCAACCACTGAGCCACATCCCTAGTCCTTTTTTTTTTTTTTTTTTGTATTTTATTTAGAGACAGGGTCTCACTGAGTTGCTTAGTGCCTGGCCTTTGATGAGGCTGGCTTTGAACTCTCGACCCTCCTCTCTCAGCCTCCTGAGCCACTGGAATTACAGATGTGCACCACCACGCCCGGCACTGTCTCACTCTTGAAAACATGAACTTCAAGCAGGTAGAGATGATTTTTGTCAACTATTTATGAATAATGTTCCATTGGATAGATTCTTTAAAAAAATTAATTTTAATTTGTTACATATGACAGCAGAATGCATTACAATTCATATTACACACATAGAGCACAATTTTTCATATTTCTAGTTCAACACAAAGTAGAGTCACACCATTCGTGTCTTCATACGTGTCCATCTCATTCCACCATCTTTCCTACCCTTATGTCCCCTTCCCTCTCCTCCCTTCCCTTTTTGCTTTTGCCCTATCTAGAGTTCATCTAATCCTCCCATGCCCCCTCCACCACCACCATATTATAAATCAGCAGCCTTAAATTAGAGAAAACATTCGGCATTTGTCTTTTTGGGATTGGCTATCTTCACTTAGGATTATATTCTCAAACTTCATCCATTTACCTGCAAATACCATGATTTTATTCTCTTTTAATGCTGAATAATATCCCATTGTGTACATATAGCACATTTTCTTTATCCATTCATCTACTGAAGGGCATCTAGGTTGGTTCCACAGTTTAGCTATTGTGAATTGTGTTGCTATAAACATTGATGTAGCTGTGTCCCTGTAGTATGCTGTTTTTAAGTCCTTTGGGTATAGATGGAGGAGAGGGTAGCTGGGTCAAATATTGTTTCCATTCCCAATTTTCCAAGGATTCTCCACACTGCTTTCCATACTGGCTGCACCATTTTGTAGTCCCACCAGCAATGTATGAGTGTACCTTTTTCCCCACATCCTCGCCAGCACTTATTGTTGTTTGTCTTCATAATAGCTGACATTCTGACTGAAATGAGATGAAATCTTAGAGTAGTTTTGATTTGCATTTCTCTAATTACTAGAGATGTTGAACATTTTTTCATATATTTGTTGATTGATTGTATATCATCTTCTGAGGAGTGTCTGTTCAGTCCCTTGACCCATTTATTGATTGGGTTATTTGCTTTTTGGGGTTAAGATTTTTGAGTTTTTATATACCCTAGAGATTAATGTTCTATCTGATGTGTGTGTAGTAAAAATTTGCTCCCAAGCTGTAGACTCTCTATTTACCTCACTGATTGTTTCTTTTGATGAGAAGAAGCTTTATAGTTTGAATCCATCTCATTTATTGATTCTTGATATTAATTCTTGTGCTACAGGAGTCTTACTAAGGAATTTGGGACCTATTCTGACATGATGGAGATTTGGACCTACTTTTTCTTCTAATAGACACAGTAGCTCTGGTTTAATTCCTAGGTCTTTGATCCACTTTGAGTTGAGTTTTGTGCATGGTGAGAGATAAATTTCATTTTGTTGCATATGGATTTCCAGTTTTTCTAGTATCATTTGTTGAAGAGGCTATCTTTTCTCCAATGTATGTTTTTGGCACCTTTGTCTAATATAATATAACTGTAATTATGTGGATTAGTCTCTGTGTCCTCTATTCTGTACCATTGGCCTACCAGTCTATTTTGGTGCCAATACCATGCTGTTTTTGTTACTATTGCGCAGTATTATAGTTTAAGGTCTGGTATAGTGAGTCACCTGCTTCACTCTTCTTACTAAGGATTGCTTTGGCTATTCTGGGTCTCTTATTTTTCCAGATGAATTTTCTGACTGCCTTTTTTTTCTGTGAGAAATGTCATTAGGATCTTGATTGGAATTGTATTAAATCTGGATAGTGCTTTTGGTAGTATGGTCATTTTGACAATATTAATTCTGCCTACCATTGGATAGATGTTGAACCATTTATTTATCCCTTTAACAGTTGATGGACAGTTACATTTTATCCATTTTTGGGTTCTGTTACAAAGTTAGTAACAATGTTTATGAACAGGTCTTTACATAGGCCTAATTTTTCATTTTTCTTGGGTAAATACCCAGGAATGGAATTTCTCTGTCACATGGTAAGGGTATTTAAAATTATAAGGAAGCATCAAACTGTTTTCCAAAGTTCTTCTACCATTTTGCATTCCTACTAGCAAGGCATGAGTGTTCAAGTTGTCCCATTCCTGCCTATCTTTGGAACTTCAGTCTTTACTTTAAACCTTTGGGATGGATGTATAGCAGGATTTCACTGAGGCTTACATTTGCGCTTCCTTGATTACTAATGATGTTAAGTGTCTTCTCATGAGCTTATTTACATTTGTACAAGTTCTTTGAGGAAATCTCTGTTCATGTATTTTGCCCATTGTTATTGAATTGTTGCCACTTTCCAAATGTTGATTAAGACTTGAGGTAGGAAAAACTATATGAAAATTCCAACACACTTCAAAAAATCATTTAAACTATATCCTTTATATTGTTCAAATACAGTTTCTTGTAGAAGGAAATTTTATCACACCTAAATAATTAATACGAGACATTCCATTATGAAAAGGGAATTGTATTCTTATCACATTTCCAATTTTGCTTTGGACAGAGAGAATTAAGTGCTTTATTTAATGCTTAATCACAGAAATCATGTTTTTTTCCTATATTTCTGATATATGTGTTACTATATGCTTTTCTGTTTTTCTATTAAATAATTATGGTTTTATTGTATACTTGCTTTAATTTAAGAAGCTTCAAATTTGTTTTGAAAATAAATGGCACTTTTCTCAGCTTCTTTCTATTTGAATATGGTTAATGCTGCTTCTGACCCAACTCATGAGGATGCTAGAAATTTCATTAGTGTCCTGGCATCGTTAGAACACATTTAGTCTTATTGGATGGATTTAATCCCAAAATGACTTTTATACAAAACACAGGCACTGAAGTAATTATTCTCCTGTGTTTCTCTAAATAATTACTTTTTACCTTGACTATATGGCAGTATTTATACTTGGAGCAGAATTTTTCAGTATGGTGTATAGTTTTACGCTATTTCTGAAGGCATGGCATTTATGTTCTTGTTTAAATTTACATTTGTGTGTTTTCATGTCATAGCCACATATTGCACTTCTTTATATTTCTCCTATTCCCCAAGGAGCTCCCTGTGTCTATCGTAAAGCATTTAGTCAACATTGGTTAAATATGTGTTGGGCAAAGGAGTCACAGGAGCTTGACTTTAAAAAAAAAAAAATGTTTTTGTAGTTGTAGATGGACAGCCTGCCTTTATTTTATGTGTTTATTTTTAATGTGGTGCTAAGGATTGAACCCAGTGCCTTACACATTGGCAAGTGCTCTGCCACTGAGCTACAGCCCTAGCCCCAGGAGCTTGATTTTTGTATGTCATTTATTCATTTATTCTGATGCTCATCTGTCCATTGTAAGTAGACATGTGAGCTGGCCTCAGGCAGCTGAGGTGGGCTGGAGAGCTGGAGGGTATAACCATACTATTCTTCAAAGGGAGTTTTATTTCTAGAAATTCATGTCCACTTAGTGACCAAACACATGAAGTTAGCGAGAGGGTACAAAGGATGCAGAGGGAAGCCAGGCTGGGGTGGAGGAGGAGGGGGTGTGGGGACCCTCAGCCCTCCACCCCCAGGGTGTCTTGGAGCCTCCAGCAGCTCTGAGCTCTCTCCAAGCTGGACACCACGGGTTAATAAAATCATAAAATCAGCATGAACACAGCCAAAGAGGCCTGAGCAGACCCTCAAGTAAGTAATTAATTCTGGCTGCTTTCCGCTCTCTGGCTTTCATCATCCTTAATGTCATCTAATTGTAAAATTATTCTTCCAACCTTCCCGGCATAAAGGAAGAAAATGCCCAGATCTAGCCTGCTTCTCTTGAGGGCATGGGTGCCTCCTGCATCTTGGTGGAAGTACCCACTAAGCTACTAATTAAGGATGTGCGAATACTTGAAAACTTTTGATCAACTTTCATAAAGCAGCTTACAAAATAGTTGTAGTGGGGCATTTCCTGTGGGCCTGGAGCTGCTCCTCTGAGGGAGGCGTGGGGCTGTCTTCATAGCTTCTCTGGCCTTCAGACCCTCACAGTGATTTTCGGGAGCCCAAGATGTGGGAGTATCTAGGACAAGAATGTGCAAAGCAGGAAGAAATGCCCGGCCTGCCTTCCAGTGACTGCTGCTGTTGTGACTGAGACTAAGGACGATCTCGGGGACTATCCCATCACAACATACCAAGACTCCCCCTGCCAAAGGTTTTAGTTGATGGAAAAGCAACCAGAGGAGTCAAGTCCTCACCTTCCAAGGACATTCCTGTATCCTGTATGTCTTTCTGCTTGAAACATGGCAGCCCTTCTGCGGACCAATGCCCTTCCCATGACCATGACAGGGGGACCAAGCTGTCTTCCACTGTGATTACCTGCATGTTAGAGTCTGTAAACAAGTCAGGATGGCACCTGGCAAATGTTAGAGTCTGTAAACAAGTCAGGATGGCGCCTGGCATTTTGCCAGAAGGAGTGGTTTGTGAAGTAATGCCAGTGAGCCATTAAGTGTGGAGATTCCTTATTGGTTGACTGCTGTATCTAGTTTATGTTAATTAAGATAAGCTGTGTGGAATGTATAAATACCTCTGTTGTCCTACAATAAACGACTCCCACTCCTGCTGTATCAATCTACACAAGTTGCTCATCACCCGCCCGGTTATTTTGCTGCAGCCGGACTGCGGCACCTGCAGAGGCCTTGGGCTTTAGGGTCTCCAGGTAACCTTAGCAACAGAAAAGCTATTAAAATAATGACTATTTTCTTTAGTCTAGTTAAAAAAAATAGAAGGGACAGATTTGGACAGCATCCTGGTCATGGGGGAAATATTTCATGTGTCTCTGGGGTGAGATATAAAACTGAGGGCTTGACCTCTTTGGGCCATTAAAGACCTTTGAGTCCTCTCCTGTCTCTTTGTTTCCTACAAGAGTAGTGGTAGTATTAATTCTGTGGCTGGTTAAATTCTAACTGGGATAATTATACTGTCACCCTATGTTCCCCTGGAGATTCAGTTAGAAAAGTTACTCTTTGATCATGCTCTTAAATCCTACTGTGCTGGGCTTTGTACCATGGCAGGTGAAGAATGGCTACTGGATCCCACTGCTTCCCTCCACTGGGTGAGTGATGCTAATTCTATGTATATATTCTATCGAGCGCTTGGGGATCTTTCTGGGTGAAGTTGCTGCACTGAATATAAGCTATTATTAGTTGAGTCTCAAAAAAAAAAAGAATTTGTTGTTGTTCTAGGCTGTATGTCTTTGATGAATTTAGTTAAATTTCTCAACAAACAATTGTCAAAATAATGAAGAAGCTGGTTAAAGTCTTGGGATTTTGGGTAGTGTGTGTGTGTGTGTGTGTGTGTGTGAGTGTGTGTGTACTCATACATGTGCATGAGTATGTTGGGATACACACACAGGGCTGAGAATAAATTCCTTTATACATGCAACCCTTTTCATCATAGATATTCTAGCAACCTCTCTGGGTCACTGTTAGGTTTGGATTAAGAGTTTTTACTCCTCACACTTCAGATAGAGCCCTAATATCCAGAGTATACAAAGAACTCAAAAAATTAAACAATAAGAAAACAAATAACCCAATCAACAAATGGGCCAAAGACCTGAACAGACTCTTCTCAGAGGAGGACATACAACCAATCAACAAGTACATGAAAAAATGCTCACCATCTCTAGCAGTCAGAGAAATGCAAATCAAAACCACCCTAAGATACCATCTCACTCCAGTAAGATTGGCAGCCATTATGAAGTCAAACAACAACAAGTGCTGGAGAGGATGTGGGGAAAAGGGTACTCTTGTACATTGCTGGTGGGACTGCAAATTGGTGCGGCCAATCTGGAAAGCAGTATGGAGATTCCTGGGAAAGCTGGGAATGGAACCACCATTTGACCCAGCTATTGCCCTTCTTGGACTTTTCCCTGAAGACCTTAAAAGAGCGTACTACAGGGATACTGCTACATCGATGTTCATAGCAGCACAATTCACAATTGCTAGACTGTGGAACCAACCCAGATGCCCTTCAATAGATGAATGGATAAAAAAAATGTGGCATTTATACACCATGGAGTATTACGCAGCACTAAAAAATGACAAAATCATAGAATTTGCAGGGAAATGGATGGCACTAGAGCAGATTATGCTTAGTGAAGCTAGCCAATCCCTAAAAAACAAATACCAAATGTCTTCTTTGATATAATGAGAGCAACTAAGAACAGAGCAGGGAGGAAGAGCAGGAAGAAAAGATTAACATTAAACAGATACATGAGGTGGGATGGAAAGGGAGAGAAAAGGGAAATTGCATGGTAATGGAGGGAGACCCTCATTGTTATACAAAATTACATATAAGAGGTTGTGAGGGGAATGGGAAAATAAACAAGGAGAGATATGAATTACAGTGGATGGGGTAGAGAGAGAAGATGGGAGGGGAGGGAGGGGGGATGGTAGAGGATAGGAAAGGTAGCAGAATACAACAGTTACTAATAGGGCATTATGTAAAAATGTGGATGTGTAACCGATGTGATTCTGCAATCTGTATTTGGGGTAAAATTGGGAGTTCATAACCAACTTGAATCTAATGTATGAAATATGATATGTCAAGAGCTTTATAATGTTTTGAACAACCAATAAAAAAAAATTAAAAAAAAAAAGAGTTTCATGCTGACCTGGCCAGGGAAATGTTGGTGTTAGAGGTGGTACATGAGCTTGGCACCTTTCAGAAGGTTGTTTTTTTAGAGCAAGAAAAAAAAAATATGACTGAAGATGCTTTAATATTATGCGGAGGGAGTTGTGGAGATGGATAATTATAGAATTCAGTGAAACTTCCCAAATGCTCCATTATTAAACTCTGAAAAGGAACAACCTACTCTACAGAGAGTTTACAAAGCTTAAGGGATTCATGTGTATTGATTGCATAAATTAAATGTATGGCTGAATTGGACCCATATATATAACTTCTCACTTAGAGCAAAAGACACACCCATGTGTATAATTTTAGGAGCAAACCTCAACATATAAATGTTTGTAATTTTCAGTCTATTCTTTTAAGTCTTTTCTTTCCTCATATTTACTTCGGTATCTATGTTCAGAGTAATATGTTAGCAGTTTTTATAATCCTGTGTGGAAAGAAATCTAAGTGTTCAAGGAGGGATTTGTTTTTATCACTCAGAATATACAGCAAATAATGAAGACCCCTACTTGTGGTCATGGAAGTATGCTAATTAAGACATCCAGTGACAAAATATTACTTTTATATAATTTCATGTTTGTGAGAGTATGTATTTGTGAATGCAGATGGTACAAGACTTAATTCTTGTCCCAAATTCAACTGCGATTATCTTTGGTTGGTTTGGTCATTTTTATCTTTAGTTTTGCTGTTCATTGTAAGTTACATTTTATAATTAACATCAAGAACTTTGTAATATCCATTAAAAACAAGAATATACAAATATAATCCCAATTATAAGGTACTCTATCACAAAGAATAATTCACTTTAGAGGGCTGAGTGAGCAACATTTTGTCAAAACCAGTGTGAAAACTTGGTTTATTCTGAATACTACTTTGGGGGAAAACATGCTGAAATATTGCTCTGAGGTGATACTCGATTTCAATTCTGAGGTTGGCAGCAAAACCCTCCAATCTGATGTACCCTTTTGATGACCAGAAGACAAATGCCCTCAGGGAGGAGACCGTGGCTGCAGGTGACCATGGCTGCTCTTCAGGTTCAGGACACCTGGAAAGGGCTGGGGAGGACTAGGGCAGAGACCTCAGAACCCTTTGGTTATGAGGTCTTATGCTGCTGGCAGAAAGTAATAAATGAAATATCAAAGGAATGATCAAATGTTAATCAAATGGATATTACTACATAGAATCTTATCTATACAACAGTTGGAGTTCAATGAGTGCTTATTATTGCCAAACATTCTTCCAGGACCTTCACATGTACTGACTCATTTAGAACCACAATGAGCAGAGAAGGGAGATGATTTGTTATTCCCCAGATAGGAGGACTGGGGCACATGAAAGTCAACATATTTCCCCAAAGTTAGATGCATCACATAAATACAAGAGTCAGCCCTGATGCCTTTCCCTTCTTAATCCAGACCCCTTGAACTGCACCGGATTCCAGAAATTGTAGAGAAGTGCCTTTGACATGCTTCCTGAGATTCTTTGGTACCTTTGTGTGTGGAACCGTGAAGGCTTATCTTGGTAAACATCCAAAGCAGCAGAGGTGCTCCTTGACTTATGTCAAGGTCACATCCTGATAAACCCTTCGTAAATTGAAAATACTAAGTCGGAAATGCATTTAATACACCTTGCCTTCCAAACATCATGTTTAACTGAGCCCACCTTTAAAATGCTTAGGAAACTTACGTTAGCCTAAAGTTGGGCAAAATTATCTAACACAAGCCTATTTGATAATCAAGTGTCGAATATCTCCTAAATTTGAATACTGAACTGACAGTGAAAAACAGGACTGGGTCATTGTGTAGGTGTGCTTCTGCCACCATCAAAAAGTTGAAAAGTCATTAACAGTCCTTCCTGTCTTGCCCTGGTACTCTTAACGAAGGCATCTTCTTACTGGGCTTTGTGTGAGTTGAGGGACTTGAGAACTACCAAGTGGCTGAATGAAACCCTGGTGTCAATCAGAGCAGAGCAGATCACAGAAGCAGCAGAAGCCCAGGGAGGCACAGGATTCATAGAGGGTCTACCTTCCCGTCTCCCTGCTTGGTGGATTCTGGGAAATACAAGGGAGGCCTCAGGCAGTGGAGTCCGTGCCCGAGTGGGAAGCCTAGAGGCCAGACTGCCTGGATCAGAGGGTGGGGAGGCCCCAGAGACGCTGGAATCACATCCCTGAGCTCATTTTGTTTAGGGGTTGGCAATGTTTAAGATAAAAGGAGGAGGAAAAAGGACTCCTTGTTTCATGGCCTGGGGTCTGAGTTTGTGTGACTTGATGACTTCTGTGTGTAACATAAAACATAGCACACTCGACTCATGAGCAGAATATTGGTCTCATTTGGAATAACTTTTTAGGTGACTGGAAATTTGTTTTTTAAAATATGGCAATATGGCTTCCTTATGATGTAACCCTAATATAGAGTCAGTTTCTAAACTAAACATTGTTTCATAATGATCAACCTGGATTTTAGCTGTAAATGGCAACATAATATAGAACATATAATATAAATGGCACAAGTAATTTATAAAATCCATCCATCTTGCAGAGTCCTTGACTTTTTCTTAAGAAAAAAAACAACCCTATTTCTCACTCTCTCTTCTCCTCCCCACAACTCCCCCTTGAACTATAGCTGTCTAGAATAATAAGTGGTTTCTTGGGATAGGGGTTATAACCAGCATGGAAGCTTATCCTCCAGCTCCCAGATGCCTGGCTGGGCATGTGACCTTGGGACAGCATCCTAACCAGCAGGACACCAGTTCTAGCTCCATCCGTCTCAGTGTTCACAGAGCCACATGGACAGTAATAACTTGTATACTAGAGGCTGCTGGGGTCGGAGAATCTTAAAAAAAAAGTCAGAGAAGCAGCATTTCTACTTCATTACATCCCAATCATTCCAGTTCCTTGTAATTTGTTACCATCCCCCAAAACTCATATCCAAAGACTATCATTGACCTCCGGATTACCAATCTCAATGGCAAATCTTCATCTTTATTTTACTTGACCTCAAATTTAACAATACTGGTTTTTCAGTTTCTTGATCATATTCAGAGTTCCCAAATGAGACTATTTCATTTGGTTTTTATGTTTCTAATTATTCACACTAACCGATTTGGATGGTTATTTTGCTTTTGTTTTACTAATCTAATGTATCACCCTGCCTTTGTCATTCCCAAAGCATCACCTCTATTTTTGAAATGCCCTAGACTGATATGTATAATTTTTCTATCCCTGTTTATCCTCAATCTGTCTGGTGCTCCCTAACCCCTCGCCAAGTTTTATTTATTCGACCCTGGCAATGGTTCTAGTCCATATTATTCTATGTTTGAATATGCTTCCTCTTTACCCTTCTCCTGGAATATAATAACAGTTATTAAATAATATCCTTCTTGACCCTTCCATAAGGCCCTCCACAGTGTGGTAAGGTATCTTGTAGGCTTCACGTCGGCAGCTCAATATGTCATGTCCCCCGGTATTCATGCCTTGAATCTTCATGACTGACATCGACTCTGGGATTGACCAGGCATATATCAGCAATCACGGAGCAGCCGGAGATTAAGTGCTAGCACATCTGGGTTTCTCTTCTAGAAACTTCCCTTTTGGAATCCTGCCACCATACTGTAAAGAGGACGGCCTAGAGTTCACAGTTGGAGGAAGAGGGGTCATGTGGGGAACAGACACTGTGGCCAACAGTCAGCATGCAGGCCCCAGGCTCCAGTGAGGCCTCTTGGATTTCCAGCCCCTCCTGATTTCCCAGTTGGATGCAGCTGCATGAGAGACCCCAGCCGAACCCCCGGGGAGAACTTCTTTGTTGACCATGAAATCATTATAGATTAGACATTGCTGTTATTTTTAGCTCCTGAATTTTGAAGTGTTTTGTTATGCAGGAATAGAAAGCAGAAATGTTGTGTGTGAGCTTAAAATCCTTTGTTGGTCTCTAATTTCCCCAGAATGAAGTTAAAATCCCTCTCCACATCCAGCCACCCTTTCAACACCAGGATGTCTCTGCCCTGTGGCCTCATCTCCCATCTTTCTCTCCTCACACCACGTACTACACCAGTGACCAATCGCTCATGGCAGCTTCACAGGGCAACTCTGTGTGGTCAGCACCTCTCCTCCAAAACACGACCGAACTCCCACCTCCAGAGTGGCTTCTTCCCAGGAAAGCCAGTCTCTGACCTTGGTGCTCCCGCAGAGCCTCCTCCATGGGTCTCTCTTGCATTGGACACGATTGTTTATATTTGCTTTGATCATCTCTCTGTGCATATCTGCATTTCTCCAACTCAATTTAGAGATTAAGGGATCTCTACTGGCTTCCTGGGCCTTAGTTTTGCTCTTGTACTCTAGATACTGCAGCCACATTGAGTCCTACCTCCCCGCCCCCCACCTGGGTCACTCCTTCTGTCTCCCTTCCTCCCACAATCTCATTTCCTGGACCTCTGCTCAACCATCAGATGCTCTCTCAGATGTCACTTCTTCAGGAGAGCCTTTTTGATGCTGCAAGACTATGGCACCCACTTCTTCTAGAACTTCTTTTCATATAGCAATTCCACTTAGCCCAGAAGCTATCTCTTACCTCCCTTGCCCTAAGTGCTGCTTTATTTGTAGCTTGTAATAGAACCAAAATTCTCAGGATCAGAGAGTGATCCTGCCTTACCTTTGTATCTAGAACAAAGCCTGGCATGGAGTGTGTATTCAATAGACGTCTACTNCTTATGCTGCTGGCAGAAAGTAATAAATGAAATATCAAAGGAATGATCAAATGTTAATCAAATGGATATTACTACATAGAATCTTATCTATACTTTACTGTGAGAGACCAAAAAGTATTTTCAGATGTTGCTTTTTTAAAATTCCCTTCCTTGAAGTCTGCAAATGATTCCAACAGTTGGAGTTCAATGAGTGCTTATTATTGCCAAACATTCTTCCAGGACCTTCACATGTACTGACTCATTTAGAACCACAATGAGCAGAGAAGGGAGATGATTTTGTTATTCCCCAGATAGGAGGACTGGGGCACATGAAAGTCAACATATTTCCCCAAAGTTAGATGCATCACATAAATACAAGAGTCAGCCCTGATGCCTTTCCCTTCTTAATCCAGACCCCTTGAACTGCACCGGATTCCAGAAATTGTAGAGAAGTGCCTTTGACAGTCTTCCTGAGATTCTTTGGTACCTTTGTGTGTGGAACCGTGAAGGCTTATCTTGGTAAACATCCAAAGCAGCAGAGGTGCTCCTTGACTTATGTCAAGGTCACATCCTGATAAACCCTTCGTAAATTGAAAATACTAAGTCGGAAATGCATTTAATACACCTTGCCTTCCAAACATCATGTTTAACTGAGCCCACCTTTAAAATGCTTAGGAAACTTACGTTAGCCTAAAGTTGGGCAAAATTATCTAACACAAGCCTATTTGATAATCAAGTGTCGAATATCTCCTAAATTTGAATACTGAACTGACAGTGAAAAACAGGACTGGGTCATTGTGTAGGTGTGCTTCTGCCACCATCAAAAAGTTGAAAAGTCATTAGGTGGGACCATCATAAATTAGGGACCATTGACATTGGCTCTGTGGCTCTAGACAGCTGTCCATCTGGAGACCAGGCACGTTACGGCTACTGGTTGTAGAAACCCTATCTCTATCTTCCTAGTTTCTCTCTGCAAAAATTGAAATGGGTATATGTAATTGAATAGACTTCCAATCTGTTTTCCACACATATTCAAGGCATGGTTCCTACCAACACAATGTCCAGTTTTTCCAAATAACAAAAACTGAATGCATAATCTAATAAATTATGTTTTCAGATTTTTAAAGTTATATATACAGACATGTCTACATATGTGACTATAAATCTCTTAATTTTACATCATATAGTTATAGAATGTTATAGAAGGATATTACATTTAATTATTTTTAATATTTGAATGAATCATATTTATTAAAAATAATAATATGGCATAACATTTACAGTTGCCCTGGATAAACCACCAGACCTTGAATGAGTATTCTTCATTACGTAATAGGACTGGGGTACGTTAGTAGCTGGCATCAGCCTTCCTCTTTGCATCTTTCTTGGGAAACTTTTAGCATGGATCGTCCCCGAGGAGGTGAGAAAAAACTGAGACATCAGGGAAGCGGCTCCTGCATGAAATAGATTGGTGTCACCTCCCAGAAGAAAGGGAGAAGACGGTGACTCGTCCTGAGCATGAGGGAAGAAGACAGAGAACCAAGTAAAGAAACCCTGAGAACAGTCCTTCCTGTCTTGCCCTGGTACTCTTAACGAAGGCATCTTCTTACTGGGCTTTGTGTGAGTTGAGGGACTTGAGAACTACCAAGTGGCTGAATGAAACCCTGGTGTCAATCAGAGCAGAGCAGATCACAGAAGCAGCAGAAGCCCAGGGAGGCACAGGATTCATAGAGGGTCTACCTTCCCGTCTCCCTGCTTGGTGGATTCTGGGAAATACAAGGGAGGCCTCAGGCAGTGGAGTCCGTGCCCGAGTGGGAAGCCTAGAGGCCAGACTGCCTGGATCAGAGGGTGGGGAGGCCCCAGAGACGCTGGAATCACATCCCTGAGCTCATTTTGTTTAGGGGTTGGCAATGTTTAAGATAAAAGGAGGAGGAAAAAGGACTCCTTGTTTCATGGCCTGGGGTCTGAGTTTGTGTGACTTGATGACTTCTGTGTGTAACATAAAACATAGCACACTCGACTCATGAGCAGAATATTGGTCTCATTTGGAATAACTTTTTAGGTGACTGGAAATTTGTTTTTTAAAATATGGCAATATGGCTTCCTTATGATGTAACCCTAATATAGAGTCAGTTTCTAAACTAAACATTGTTTCATAATGATCAACCTGGATTTTAGCTGTAAATGGCAACATAATATAGAACATATAATATAAATGGCACAAGTAATTTATAAAATCCATCCATCTTGCAGAGTCCTTGACTTTTTCTTAAGAAAAAAAACAACCCTATTTCTCACTCTCTCTTCTCCTCCCCACAACTCCCCCTTGAACTATAGCTGTCTAGAATAATAAGTGGTTTCTTGGGATAGGGGTTATAACCAGCATGGAAGCTTATCCTCCAGCTCCCAGATGCCTGGCTGGGCATGTGACCTTGGGACAGCATCCTAACCAGCAGGACACCAGTTCTAGCTCCATCCGTCTCAGTGTTCACAGAGCCACATGGACAGTAATAACTTGTATACTAGAGGCTGCTGGGGTCGGAGAATCTTAAAAAAAAGTCAGAGAAGCAGCATTTCTACTTCATTACATCCCAATCATTCCAGTTCCTTGTAATTTGTTACCATCCCCCAAAACTCATATCCAAAGACTATCATTGACCTCCGGATTACCAATCTCAATGGCAAATCTTCATCTTTATTTTACTTGACCTCAAATTTAACAATACTGGTTTTTCAGTTTCTTGATCATATTCAGAGTTCCCAAATGAGACTATTTCATTTGGTTTTTATGTTTCTAATTATTCACACTAACCTTTGCTTTTGTTTTACTAATCTAATGTATCACCCTGCCTTTATCTGTCATTCCCAAAGCATCACCTCTATTTTTGAAATGCCCTAGACTGATATGTATAATTTTTCTATCCCTGTTTATCCTCAATCTGTCTGGTGCTCCCTAACCCCTCGCCAAGTTTTATTTATTCGACCCTGGCAATGGTTCTAGTCCATATTATTCTATGTTTGAATATGCTTCCTCTTTACCCTTCTCCTGGAATATAATAACAGTTATTAAATAATATCCTTCTTGACCCTTCCATAAGGCCCTCCACAGTGTGGTAAGGTATCTTGTAGGCTTCACGTCGGCAGCTCAATATGTCATGTCCCCCGGTATTCATGCCTTGAATCTTCATGACTGACATCGACTCTGGGATTGACCAGGCATATATCAGCAATCACGGAGCAGCCGGAGATTAAGTGCTAGCACATCTGGGTTTCTCTTCTAGAAACTTCCCTTTTGGAATCCTGCCACCATACTGTAAAGAGGACGGCCTAGAGTTCACAGTTGGAGGAAGAGGGGTCATGTGGGGAACAGACACTGTGGCCAACAGTCAGCATGCAGGCCCCAGGCTCCAGTGAGGCCTCTTGGATTTCCAGCCCCTCCTGATTTCCCAGTTGGATGCAGCTGCATGAGAGACCCCAGCCGAACCCCCGGGGAGAACTTCTTTGTTGACCATGAAATCATTATAGATTAGACATTGCTGTTATTTTTAGCTCCTGAATTTTGAAGTGTTTTGTTATGCAGGAATAGAAAGCAGAAATGTTGTGTGTGAGCTTAAAATCCTTTGTTGGTCTCTAATTTCCCCAGAATGAAGTTAAAATCCCTCTCCACATCCAGCCACCCTTTCAACACCAGGATGTCTCTGCCCTGTGGCCTCATCTCCCATCTTTCTCTCCTCACACCACGTACTACACCAGTGACCAATCGCTCATGGCAGCTTCACAGGGCCTGGCATGGAGTGTGTATTCAATAGACGTCTACTCCAATAAAGGAACAGATGAGTGGCTGGATGAATAGATGGCTATTCTTTGTATACCGTAGCCACACGTCCTGGCTTTTTACGAACAGTTATGTTTTCAAATGTTCCATGCCAATTCTTCACATGTACAACTTGCTCAGTGTTAGCTGGGAAGAATAAGATCCATGTACCTATAAGCATAAAGTATAGTGGGACTATCGCCTGCCTTTATTTGGTCTATTCACTTAATGTAGCCTAAACTTGCATTAACTTTTTATTAGCACCATATCATACTGTTAGCTTATAATGAGGCAGGTGAGCCAAGAATTGAGTGACTGTGAGAGGTTTTGTGACACCTTGTTAATTATTAACTCTGGCAGTAGGTAGTCAAGTTAACCGGAAGGGGAGGGTGGACCTAATTAAGAATCCAAACAGCATTTCTAAAGAGCAAATACAGCCCCCAAACAGGCAGTTCTCATGGGGTTGACCACAAAGAAGTCGTGCACCTTGCATCCAGCTGCCTCCATCACAGGAGACATAATAGGTTTGATGGCCAATTTTTAGCCCAAGGTAAGATGAATGGTACATAGAAGGGAAGGAAAACATAATTATTCAGACTACATGAAGGTAGTTGTTTAAATTACTCTTTTGTTCAGTGTAAGTCCTTGAGAGAGCACCCAGGACATGAGTGGTTTTGTAAGGACTCAAATACAAAGCAACTCTGTTCTTCACAACAACTGTGTGGAAATTATTAGAGGGCCTGGAGGGGTCAAGTAGAATTGAAAGAAAAAGGTTTGGTGAATAAACAGCCCTGGGAGGAGAAAGAGGAGCCCAGGTCCCCTCTGAGAATGCACAGACCTGAGGGGCTGGGTCTGTCTGGGGCTTTCCTGTGCA
Source organism: Marmota marmota marmota (assembly GCF_001458135.2). Lineage (NCBI taxonomy): Eukaryota > Metazoa > Chordata > Mammalia > Rodentia > Sciuridae > Marmota > Marmota marmota. The sequence continues at coordinate 10,797,907 of NW_025999983.1, forward strand.
GGGAGGGGCTCATCCTCCTTGGGACCCCTCTTCCTTCAGGTGCCACCTGACCTCACTTCATCCTGGATCTGCAGATGTGGGATAAAGGATGGTGTCTACTTTGTAGAGTGCTGAGGATTAAATGAAGAAACAGAAATAAATTTTCCAGAAAAACCACGTCTCCATAGCAGGAGCTGGATCAACAGCAGGTGCCCTGTATGCTCCTGCCATGAAGCTGGTGAGATCAGCTTACAGGAGGGATTTCCAGAGCAAGAGTCTCAGGAAGGTGTCCAGAGCCCACTTTGTGGAGCAGCTGGAGAAACGTAGCTTGTCTGCCCTGCTGGCCACTCACTGCCCTACCTTTCACTGGGCAGCCAGGGGAGTCCCCTTTACAACTACAGCAAGCCCTTCCCAGGCATTCCCCTGCCTCCCATAAATCACTCAAGAGGCTTGGAGAGTTTTCTTTTACTTTGTCTGTGAGAATGAAGTGTACCCACTGTAGGAAACTCAGAAAGTAAAGAAAAGCCAAATGATGAAATAATTCATCTGCTCTGAAACAACCCTCCTTACAAGGTTGACGTTTTGGTCCACTTCTTTCCAGACTTTTTTCTTTACATATTTATCTCTTCAAATCTTTAACTTAACCAAAATTTACAGACTCTTTAATCATTCATATTACAAACAAAAGGAAATCTTTAGTGACTCCCAAGTGGGATGATAAATTTGGCATCTTTTACTTCTTGCTCTTCCTTTCTTTCTTTCTTGTCTTTTGAATCTTAAACACTAGAGTTAGTTACTGATACGTTTTAATTAGATATCTTTAAGATTTGTTATTTTGATATTTGCATGCCATAAAATGCAAGGAAATTCTCAAAGAAAAGGAGACAGGGCTGAAGCACCCTCCACTGAGACAGGCTTAGAATCCATAAAGAGACATTATTCACAACCAAAACAAAACAACTCCAAAACGTTTCCAGGAGAAATTGGAGACAGTCCTGGTAACTGGAAGCCCTTACGCTTCTCTTAAAAACAGTAGCATGGTGCAAATTTGAAGTGAAACTTGAAATTGTGTTCATGGTTCCTTTTCATCCAGCATCACCAATAGTTACTTAATGCTTTGCATCTGCTCTCCATACTATCCTCTGAAAACTAGAAATCGCTGTGTTCATTTTTCAGAGGGGTTTAAAAACTGTCTCAGCTTTATCTGCTTCTCTCTCCATGATCATTTGCCTTCCATGCTGCAGGTGCCGTCTCTTTCTGACATTAAAATGGCTGACACCCCAATTCTCCAAGATCTAACTGAGTCAGACCCTGAGAACTCTGCACATACAGTGACAATATTGTCCTTCTCTTTCTAAGCACTTAAGAGTCTTGATCTAAGTCTCTTCTAAAGGATAAATAACCCCGGAAATTTCTCGTTCCTAACAAACTATCCTTTGTTAAAGAATTAGGATAAAAAGGAATGCAGTATCTCCTCAGTGGGAAGGATACAGGAAATGATATTCCAGTCCAAAGCAAGAAATTCAAAGAGGTTGATCTATTAACTGATTTCCACATCTATTTCCAATGGATCCTGTCAGTGTGGCTCTAGCCCCAGGAACAGGAAGTAGGAGTTTAGTTCTCCGTGCCTTTGCCAAATGTGTTTTGACCTTTTGATATTACAGGTGATGAAAGTCACCTAGCATCATTACTTTTTCAGTAGGAGGTAAAATTTGGCAAGTGTTTACTGAAACTGTAGAATTTGTTAGGTTAGGAAATGGTTGCTGCAGAGAATAGCTACATTTGAAAGGAACCATTGTAAAATACTGTACTTACAGTTCAATTTAGGAAAGAAAATAGCAAGCCTTTCAAATAAACCACTATGCATATTTACTCTTACCTACATAACCCGTCACTGAAACTTATCGATTTACATGGGAGTAAAATTATTTATAACTTTATTTATGTCATTAAATCTGAATCACATTAGCTGGACCTTCTATTTTTCACAATTGTGAGGTATACATTTGGAGATACTGTAAATATGCTGAAATTCTTTTCTTACCTTGATTTCTCCTTAGATATTAAGGAATGTCAACCCTGGAGAGGCCCCTACTACAAGTCAGGCAATGAGCTAAGTGCTCATGATAAGTTATTTCACAAACTTCTCTAACCAAACTATTGTACTTTTCATTTTGCAGATGGAAAGCTTCAGATGAGTTAATTAATAATTAATGAGTTAAATATAAACCAACTAAGAAATGTCAGAACTGGCATCTCAATCCAGTTTTTGTCATTTTTTTTTTAATCAACATTGTTCCAAATTCCCCAAGAATTAGCTCTGGGGAACTCTAAGGAGCCCAGGGTTGTAGTGAGGACTCCCTTAAGTCTCCGAGCCCCTTGTGGAAGTTCATATGCCTCCATTGATCAGTGCTGACAAACTCACGCTCCTGGAGCCCTGGGGAGAAATCAGGGGCACGCTAGCATGCACTTAATATAAGCATGGCATTTCCATAGCTGCTGATTGCATTTCCATTTCCTCACCTGTCACTCCAACCTCTGCCCACTCAGGTAATATAGCAAACACCCAAGAAGAGAAGCATGGAGAAAAGGTCCGCCCAATTTGTGTCTTTTGAAAGAATAAATTGTGTCATTTGCAGAAAGAAAACGTAGGGTAAGGACTGCCAATTCTGTCATTATTTCTCACTTTGAACTCTGAGGGTGCTAGGAGCAAAGGACACATTTGTCTGTGTTAGTGAAGTAAGTAGAGGGGCTGGAAGAAGTCTATGCTTTTGAGAAGTCCTTGGATGACAGGAGCTGGTCCCCTGCTGCACTACATGGAACCTTGCTTCTCTGTTAAGGGGCCGGGAAGGGGCGCTCATGTGTTATGAGTGTGCACACAGCATTGCCATCTGTCTGGGTTGGAATCCTATCTTAGTCTCTTTGGGCAAGTTATGGATCTATGGATACTCTCAGTTTTCTCATCTACCTCACAGAGGGGGATTCAAAATACAGCGGGCCCTGCACTAAGACTACAGTTGGAAAAATGCCAGTCACCCCAAGGGTAGCCGGGTCCTTTCCTGCCAACGTGTGCTATGACAGTCGGTGGCTTTGATGTCCTTGATCTCACTGTGCCCTCATTTTCTAATGATGGGATCAGGCTCTTAGTATTTTTTCCTTGTTAATTGAATTGACTAGTTCTGGATAATGGATAATTCTCCATTTTCTATTTTTTAGAAAGTGTATAAATATCTAAATTAGATTTAGGCAAAGTGAGCTGCGCTATTTGATATGCCGAGAACATAATTAGGTTGCTCCGTTTACCTACACAGTCGCAAGCAAACTTTAACTCATTAATCTGTAAAGGACTTTGATGAACCTTTGAACTAGATAAAAATATGCCAGTCATGGCTAAGTTCTACTCTATTCTTTGAGAACTTTCAAAGGACAGAAAGTGACTAATATATTTGGTTTTATAACATCATCTGCCAGCTCTGATCATGCCACTTTGAGATCTTCAGAGGATTCTCACTGCCTCTGAGTCAAATAAAAGGCATTCAGGGTGAGCTAAAAGCACTGTGCCAGGAGTTCCAACCTGTGCTCTTGTTTCTGTTCTTACCTTTACCTTCCGTGATCTCGGGCAGATGTGCACAGGCTTCTAGGCCTCAGTTTCCACCTCTGTGAAATAAGGTACCATGCCTCATGTCGGTGAAGATACAGTGGCGAATCCAAGTGTAGATCTGATGTCAGGCGTGTCCACGTGCCAGGGAGCACCAGGGCCTGACTTCCCAGCCCTGGCTTCTCTCCTTGCATTCCCTCTGCCTTCTAAGGGCCTCCTAATGTCTGCATCAGGAAAGTTCTCTGGATTTTTCACCCTTTGTCTCTTATGCTCCTGGTTCAGAGAACTAGACCTATCATTGTGCCTCCCATGTGGCTCTTGTTAGCCTCCTGTGAGGTCAGTGCCATCCCAAAGGCCACTTTTCTTCATTTTCATCTTGACGAGATTCAGCAAATCATGCAAAGTTGCCTGAGTCCTGAGCTCTACCACCCTGCCTGGGCCTGGCTTTTCAGGCAGGACGAGAGCGCTGAGAGCGCCTGTCTCCATTCCCTCACCTGCTCGCTGCTCAAGGCCTCAACTCACTGCCCAGAACCTGCAGGTCCCTGTGAAACTCCCCTCTGCCCTCTCCAGCTAGCCAGCCCTCTGTGACCTCTGCCAAACTGTCCTCTCTCCAACTCATTCTGGATTCCCCTGCTAAATATTTCCTCAGGCATGATCCTTCCTATGTAACTTTCTTCCCTTGCAGAAATGTTTTTTAAAAAACAGTAACATAAATGGTAAGTCCTCAAAAAAGAAACTCAATAAATGGCCAATACCTATCTGAAATCTAATATCAACCTTACTAGAAGGCAAAGAAACATAACTTACAGTGAGACCCATTTTTCATCTTTCATATTGATGAAGTTTTTTTATTTTAAAATACCCAATATAATTGAGTATCTTGTGAACAGTGGTTTAAGTGTAAAAAGGCCCAGTCTTTAAAAATCCTCCTAAATCACATGTGCATAATTTCAAACAATTACATTTTAGAAATCTATAGTAATTTCTTGTTGCAATATTGTTCATAATAGATACAACTTGGTAACAATTTGTGACAACCAAAAATTGGGAGCTGGGAATGCAACTCAGTAGTAGAGCCCATAGTTAGCATGGCTTTGGGTTCAATCCCCAGCACTAAAACCAGACAGACAAAAAAATCAGTGTCCATTCAGACAATGAAATGCCACGTGAATAAGCACTAAGAGGATGGTAATACAGCATTTAAGTGAAAAGAATCAATTTATAAATAGGTATGAAAAAAAATAATCATAAAAATTGTTACCCCAAAATAATTTACTGAGTCCCTACTATGTACTAAGGTGTACTGGGGATATGAGGATGTATAGAAAGTTTGGAAGAATGCACACTACATAGTAATAATAGTGAAGGCTTCTAGATGGTAGAATGCTTTCCAGAATTTCATATTTTAAATGTCTTTAGAATGCACATGAGGTCTTCTAAATTTCAATTCAGTTAAATTCCTTTGCCAACCCTATTTCCCATATGTGTCCACTGAACATTTTATATATATATATATATATATATATATATATATATATATAACACGTAATTATACATAATGCTATATTTATTATATATAATATGTTATCTATGTATATATGCATATTTCTGTATATATTACATATTATATATGTAATATATTATGTATATATATTTAAATCAGATGTCTGCATTTTTAAATATTTCACATATATCATGGAATATTCCTGTTCCATATTCTATTGACCAAATCCCACCTAGCCTCCTTCATAGAGGCCTTCCAGAAGGTTATCTTCCCTATGTGTGAACCCACATACTCCTCCATCTCTACCTTTCTCGCAACATCTAGACCTCTCTTCTTGGAATGACTAGATGATGATCATTGAGGGCCAGGCCGTATTGAAGTCATTGCTGTATTCCTTTCACATGACAGCACTTTCTGTAGTCTGTTGAATATATAAGGCCCAACGTACTCACACATATTTACATTCCTCTCTAAGTTATACATTCCTTGAGGGCAGACAATCTCATCCTTCTACTTGAGTGTTCACCAAGAGACACTGTTTTTCTGAACGTGGAACAGGCATGGAGAGCTTAGAAGGATCACCATCTAGGTCCTCCATTTCCATGTGTGCCCATTCGCAGAGTGAGAAGCAGGTATTGTGGTTTGGATGTGAGGTGACCCCAAGCTCCTGTATCACTACAGGAATGTCTGGAGGTGACATGATTGGATCTCAAGAGCTGTAACCTAATCAGTCCATCCCAGGTTGAGTGAGCTAACTGGGTGGTGACTGTAGGCAGGTGGGGTGTGGCTAGAGGATCAGGGTCACTGCAAGTGTGCCCTGGACAGAGTTCAACCTCCCTGCCAACCCCTACCCTTCCCCTGCTTCCTGGTTGCTGTGAGCAGAGCAGCTTCCCTCTGCTAGGCCCTTCCACCATGACGTTTTGCCCCACTGTGGGCCCAGAGCAAAGGAAGCTGCTGGCCATGCAATAATACCTCTGAAACTATGAGCCAAAACAAATTTTCCCTCCTCTCAGGTGCTCTTATCAGGTATTTTGGTCACAGTGATGCAAAACTTGTTAACACCACAGGCTGGGGGCGAGGTGTCCTGGTACTTCTTCTCACCTCTCTTTTCCTAATCATCCTTCCTGAACAAAGTGTTCCTCTCACCCATTCTCATTCTTTGGAGCACTACCTTATGATGTAAGAGGCTCCTGGGTACAAAGAAAAGGACTCTGAATTTCTTTCTCATGGAACCACGTCACTTTTTTCAACTCCTTCACTTAAGAGGCAGCCACGAGGGCCGGGCTTCTTTCCATCTACCCATCCACATGGCAGTTTCGTGGCCTGGCTCTGAGCTCGATTTATCTATCATTTTGTCTTTCTGTCTTACAATTAGAACACAACTGGGGTACGGTTGTCATGGAATGCATATTAATGTATTTTGTTGAACCAAAAAGTAAAATTGTACATTCTCAGTTAGAAGAGGAGATTGACTTGACCTGTAGCTTCAACAAGAGAGGACTCATTTGTCATTTAGCTTATGTAGTGGATAGTTCTCATAAATTCAATGAGCTGAATCTGAATCTCCAAATGCTGACAACAATGTGTTTAAAATATGCGATAAGGTAAAAAAAATTATATTGTGTTAGCAAGGGACTTTTTAGATGAAACATTACTTTAAAAAAAATCTTTCTTAGCGTATTGCATATAAAATATTAGCATACTTAGCCCAAGATGCCTCCAAGTGAAATGGTAGAAGTGATTGTTATTTGATAGGCTTGAAACTGAGAAAGACGTGTAGTGTCTGGATTAAATTTTAAAATATTCCTTAAAAATACTTTTGCAAGTTATTTTATTTTTAAGAAATATTTTTCTTTCTACAAAATCAAAGGCAATCCTAGACAAGTTTTCAGTAATCATAAAAATATATGGTCATTCTGGCATTAGGCAGATAACTTGGAGGGAGGTAAGTGACCTCATTATTATTTAGTTAGTCAAAAATTATTTTTTGCCATTGCATCTACAAAAAAAATTAAAGATGGGTTTAATGCCAGACAATATCAAATTTCAGCAATAATGAAGGCATTTGTAAATTTTAACTTTTATTTTTAGTAATTACCAGAGTTTGTAATAAAATAATGCTAATGATAAGTCAATGCAGAAAAATAATTTAGTAATTAACTCCTGGTGCCCAGGTGACATAATAAATACACACATGAATTTTAATGTGCATTCCTATTTTAGGTGCAGAGATGAATGATTAAATATAATGGAAACAGAAGTTCAAGAAGAAAAATGAACAATGTCAAATTACTTACTGTGGAACAGCTTGTTAATATTTTTAAATTGATAATGGTGGATAGCAAATTGCTCTGGTATTTATACTCAATTTGATACATTTCAAAGACTGATATAATAGTTTTCTTTTTAAATGTCAAGAGTTATAATCTACCAGAAATTAAATCTTTTGCAATAATTTGAATTTGTGATTAAAACTTTAGAAGTCGACCTGAAACATGTATGAGGGTGTTCTGTAGTTTTCAAAATTCCTTAGGATTCATGAGCAGAGGTAGGTGATGCTCAGTGCTAGAGAGGCATGGATTCTCAAGCGATCATTCACAGAAGGTATAAACCAGTCATGCTATTTTTTCAAAACCTTGTGCAGATGAAGCCTAGGTCTTGGCTAATTTCCTCCTGATTAAGAAGCTGGTCCACTAGCCATGGGAAGAAAGCCAAGACTGACACTGCTCTTGTCACCTCCTGCATGGCTCAGGAGTATGTCTGGGTTCACCTAAAAGTATAAATATAAATTCCCTTGAAAATGTATTGTTCTCTGAGCAAATTTAATCCTTGTATGGGAAGCCTCTTTAAAATGTGTTCAAACCTAGGCTCTAGAACAAAGGCCAGGGAGAGCTGTGCCCAGGAGAGAGCCTTGCCAGTCAGAGTGGGCCAGAGAGTCCTTGCTCTGCCCTCCACAGTCCGCAGGATCTGAATTCACTCTTCCTAGAGGAGGACACATCTCCTTCACAGCAGAAGGTGCTCTGATCATGGCATCCATAAATAAGTCACAGTATATACAGTAACAAATTCTGCTGACCCAAGCTCATCATGAATAGCAGGGGGGAGGATAAGGTCAAGTTCACATTAAATTTGTTCTCACATTTCCAGGAAAGTGGGATGAATATTTAAATAACATTTTCCCAGGACTCAATCTCATCTGATCCCACACCCTTGGCTCTTCCCGAGTCCCTCTGCTCCAGACACAGGCTCCTCCTGCAGTTCCTCAAACACTCCCAGCGCCACTCATGGGGCTCACTCCTTCCTTGCATTCCAGTCTCTGCGGGAGTCACCTTCTCCAAGAGGGCTGGCTCCCCTACTGCCTGCCTGAAATAACACGCTGCCCACCATTCTATTGCAGAACTCAGCTACTGAGTGCGGAGGACTTCCGAGTCTTGAGCTAGAACCCTCACAGGCAAAAGGGGCTTGGGAACATATGATTTATAGCATTTGTTACCAGTGAGTGGCCTTTGCCTTCCATAGAATTTCCTTGAAGACTTTGTTTTATACACTGAAATAGTGCTCAGCACACGGTGGGTCTCTAATAGTTAGTGAAACATAATAAGATTGGCTTTTACATACTCATTGCTCCATGCCATTAAATATTCTTCAACAAAATAAATTTTAAAGATTTTCAGTACATATTGCCAAAGTGCTTCCCAGAAAGTTTCTTTTCATGTTTTATAATAACTCTATAACATCAATCAAATATTAAAAAACATTATTATCACTGATTTTATAGTTCCAATGTGCCTTTCTCTAATTACTAGGATGAAGGTGTATGTTTTCTACATTTGTTTGTTATCTACATCTGTCCTGTGATTATCTTTCTATAACTTTTACCCATTTTTTTTTAGCCAGTATTTATTAAGTACTTTTATATGCTTTGAAAGGAGAAGGTAAGAATAATGATTCAGGCTGTAGCCTCTATTCCTTAGATGTTTATTTAGTTTATGTAAAAGTAAGTTATATAGAGACTAATTACTATGAGAAAGCTTATAAATTGATTTTATTGGAAAATAAGGAAAAAATATTCAAAAGCTTTAAAAGAGCAGGATTGGAAAAACTTCTGATAAAGTCCTCGAGCAGCAACATTTAGTTCCTGAGATGTACGGCTTTAAAAATATGTCCATTGTTTCCTAAATGCCGCTGCTACATGTGCATAGTAGTTGGAAAAGAAGCAGAGACTTTAAAAGAGGAATACTCCCACTCCCACTGATCATAAAAAAGGAACAGAACAGAAAGGAGCCACCTATCACCTTTCTCATTCCTCCCGAAAATAATGGAATGGGTTAAAATTAACTATGCCAAATTGTCGCTATGATAATTGAATTGCAATTAAGGTGATTATCATGTGTGCTATTTGGCAAGGGAACTCAGAAATAACTGAGTCCTGCCTTTCCCTAGATACCTCTTGGAAGTGAGCTCCCAAGGGCAAAGCGGTCACAAGAGAAAGCCAGGCATGTCCCACACCTTTACTGCTGGGCTCTGCTCTCCATCTCTAACACAGATGACCAGTCAGCCTCTCATGGAGCACTCATGGAGTCAACGAGTTGGCTGTTCTTGAAGCATTCTTTCTGGCAGAGCCACGGGGTTATTTATTCCCTAGATCCAAACTTGGATGTCTAATTTTACCTTTCAGGTAGAAGAGAAGGCTGAATTAAAGCAGACCTCCTAAGTTGGGAGGAAATAGAACTGGAAGAGAAAGTGGGGAGAGAGGGAGGGAGAAAGAGGGGAGGGGAGAGGGAAGGGGCCTCCCCCCAGTGCTAGGTCTCTTGCTCCAAGCTTTCTCATGCCCACCCCCACTCACCCCATCTAGTGCTGCTGCTTGAGGCAGGGCAAGTCCCAAGTGGGAGGCAGAGCTAAAGATACCAAGAGATGGCCGGGATTTCTCCAAGGGGAATTGGTTGTGGCCCTCATTGACATTCTTCCCTCCATGGAAGAAACACACCAGAGAGGAAAAATCCACTTGGAGCTTCAACTTTTATCTACTTGAAAGTTGTGCTAATAGCAGGTCCTAGGGTTTGAACAATTGAGATCACAACTCTTTCTCCTTGGGGGTAGGGAGTTTGATCATCTTGCTTCATCTTTGAGGAGAATGGAGTACGGGTGTGGAGAAAGGGGCTGAAATATTTAGTGAGTGTCTCCTGGAGGTGCCATGCTGCCATGTTGATCAGAGGTAAGATGGCTCAGGAGGAACAGGCCAATGTGTAGGAAGCATCGCCCTCTTTTTAAATGAGGTGAGAACACTTACAGAAAAATTAGGTCTAAAGCTCAGAAAGATACTCTTTGCTGCAAAGGGTAACACTTGAAATAGGGCCACCTGGGGATTGATTAGCCTGAAATTTTCCAGAACTTCAAAGGAAACTGAAAGTTAAGCAAGAAAGCCTCAATTCTCTGTAGAGTTAAGAAATTTAGGGAAATAAGATCTATACATCAGAGAGAAGCGATATTTTACATCCAGATTTTTATTCATTTGTTTTCCTTGATTGAAAAGGATATTTAACCTCAAATTGAAGTGGAAAATTTTAAATCAGGAATTTGAAACTAGAATGAACATTTAATCATACTCCCAATTCTCCTACATTACAGAGGAGGAGGCCCATGTGGGCTCCCTAAACTAGAAGAGCATCCAGGTTTCCCACCTCAGATGTAGTCTTATTTCACTCTTCCAGGAGGGGATTTATATGATTGCATCTTATCAGAGAGCGAATTTGTTTAAAACTGAAAGATTAGCCAAAAAAAAAAAAAAAAGAAAAGAAAAGAAAAAGAAAGAAAGAAAGGAAAGAAAAAAGGAACTGAATGTATATGGATTTTTCAAAATTTCCGTATCTATGAATTAATGATGACTTGCACTATTAGAGTAACCAACATCACACTTAACAATGTGCAAGTGGGGAAGGGTGTGAGAAGCCCTTGTCTAGCATGCACAGGCCCTGAGCTTGAGCCCCAGTTCTGCAAAAATAAATATGTAAACAAATCAAACAACAACAACAATAATAGAAATTTTAAAATAAAAAAACCAAAATGAAACAAAAACCCCGAAACAAAAGCAATCTAAAAATACATGATCCCTGACATACTCAGAAAGAGAAAACTGTGTTTTCTTATTTGTTTTTGTTCATGTTTTTTGGTGCTGCTACTAATCGAAGAGTACATACAGCATAAATATATAAGACCATACAATGTAATATGATCGCACTTTCTATTTGCTAGGCAACTCATGTTATTTATTGTATGCTACCCTTGCAGTAACTCAGTAAGCTAACTGTTGTTGCCATCCTCATTTTACAGATAAAGACACCTAAAGGACAAAGAGGTTGAGTCACTTGTTCAAGGTCACACACCGTGAAACCAGGATAAGCCAAAGGAATAGAATAGCGTTGACAGCAAATGCTAGTAGAACCTGAGTTGGGAGCACTGTCACTCCCTGGAGTGGGATCTTATTCTAAATGTACCACATCCACCCATGAAGCATTGTCTAGTGCATTATTTGGTCCCTGGTACATGAAGAGGAAAACCTTACTAGACATTTACCCTGGAGAAGCCTTACTCGTCCTGTGATAAATTTTGTCTGAGATTGTCCTTCTTTTCATTTTGGAGGCCAGAGATCTCAGGATGGACTTTGAAAATGACCTCTCATAATTAGGTAGGACCCTTATGGTAGAGGCATCTACTTTCATTGCTCTGGTTTGGGCTTTTACATTTATTTACTTTCCTCTTGGATACCATTCTCCTCCCTAACGCCTTCTCATCCTCCTTGTTACCAGGTAGGGGATACATTCTTTAAGTTGCAGAGGCTGGTCTGGAACATGCAATCCTCCTCCCTCAGCCTCCCGAGTTGCTGGGATTATGGGCGTGCACCAATATGTTCTTATTGTGATCCACCTCTGATAGTTTGGACCTGGAATGTCCCCCAAGGGTTCATGTGTTGAGGGCTTAGTCCCGAGCTGATGGTGTAGTTGGGAGGTGGTGGAAGCTTTGGGAAGTTGGAGGAGATGGGTCACTGGAATGTGTCCTTGAAGGGTCTATTTTATCCTTTCTCTCTTCTCTACCCCTCCCCACCCTCTCGTTCTACTTCTAGACTGCCATGGGGTGAGCAGCTCTGCTCCACCACGCGCCCCTTTCGTGATGTGCTGCCTTACCACAGACCCAGAAACAATGGAACCAGGTGGCCACAGACTGAAACCTCTGACATCATGAACCAAAATAAATCTTTTCTCCTTTAAGTCGTTTATCTCAGATATTTTGTCACAGGGATTGAAAGCTGACTAATGTACTACCTTAAATCCTTTGTAGAATCATGATACATAAAAGTAAACTAATTTCTGGGATCACTTTTATTCAACAACAGTAAACCACTACAGCTTTTATTAAATGTGTAATTACACAACATAATGTAAACAGAACCACATAAGTATGAACATCAGTGTTACAAAGACCTTAGAAATAATTCCATAGATGATAAAGTTAATGCTTAAAGAGGCTCAGTGATCTGCCCCATGTCACTCAGCTAATTAGTGGCAAAGAAAATAAATGTAAGAGTAAGTATCTCTATACTCAGTTTATAAAACTGAGTCCAATGTATATATAGTCTATATCTCCTCTAAGATACTAAGAAATAGAACTCTTTTTAAAAATATACAAAGCATCTGAACAGTTAAAAACACCAAAAAGTAAGATTTGATTGTGGACTAACAAGAAAGTCATAGGAGTGGTTTACAGTTATAGAGCCAGGAGATCTAATCTGTAACTGAAGGATGTGGGGAACTAATGGAAGACAGAGGGTGGAGACTCACCTTAGTGAGGATGGAGGTAGCTTTGCAGGATGTGACAATGGAATTGAGCCTTGAAGAGAAATGGGAATACCAAGTAGAGTGGTTGGGTAAATGAAGAAAGGGAAATAGGGAACTAGGTAGGGATCAGAACATAGAGGAGCCTTTTCCTGAAGTTTGTGAAGGTTCTGGTGAATCTTCAGTAGGAAAGTGTATGTTTTAATGCTTTGGGATTATCTCTACAGAATGGGCAACTGGTTAACCGTGTATTCATCCATCTTCTGTTACTGTAGTAGGTCACCCAAGGCTGGGTAACTTATTTTTAAAAGAAGTTTGTTGAAATCACAATTTTAAATGATGAAAGTCCAAAGAGCATGGCAGTGGCTCTGGAGAGGGCCTTGTTAGCTGTCACATCAAGGTGGATGACATTATGACAGGAGTGTGAGAAGAGAGATCACAAAGTGAAAGAGGAAAGCAGAGAGAAAGGAGGGGCCGGGCTTGTCCTTCTTTATAACAATGCACCCTGAGAGAACTTTCTGAGGTCCCATCAGAAATGCTCAATCCCTTTCAAGGGCATCACCCCTGGTGACCTCCCCCTAGTCTCCACCTCTTAAAGGTCCACCATTCAACTACAGCCCATGAACCCATAGAGGACCAACCACTCCCAAACCCTAAGAGCTGCTATTACAATAGTTCAGGTGACAAGTAAGAAGAATCTGAACAACACAGTGACAGTGGGGACAGGGAGGAAGAAATACTGCTTTAAAATAAGTAAGTAAGCACTGAAATCTGCAGGTCATGGTCATCAAATCCAGTTGGTAGAGATGGGGAGGAATGAAGTTCATTCCTCTGGGAGAAAGATCAAGAAGGACTCTGAAGACAATAGCTTGGGTGACTGTGTACAGGGAGACACCATTTGACAAGAGAGAAGGAAGCAGAAGGGTGGGTTTGGAAGGTGAGTCTGCCCTTGGACATGACAATCAACTCTCACGTGATCAGTATTAACCTAGCGGTTTCATGAGCTGTTATTAGACTACCTGGTGGAGTCCGTTTGGTTTTGTGTCTGTGGCCCTGGATGGTAATAGAGCAAGCTTAAGGGCAAAGGGAGAACTGGAAATGTCTCTCTGAGATTTCTCTCCATGATTTTTAAAGTCGTGTGTATTATATTGCAGGAAAAAAAAATCCTCTGGGATTGTGATGTAGAGTTTCCGTCCTGACAGTGACAGGTGGAGTCAGAGACCATGCAGGGAAAGTGCACATAGCGAGAGAAATCTGAGATATTAACTTTCCACATGTAAATGTTGGGTGGGGAAAAAGAGGGATCCCAAAGCGATTGAGAAGTACTAGTCAGAGGGGCAGGAAGGAAACCGGAGAACCTCCTGTCAGACAGCCAAGAAGAACACTGTCAAGTGCACACTGGGAAGACTGAGAAAAGAAAAGTCATGGTCTCCTACAAAGGATAGAAAAATATTGTTTTTAAAAAATGGAATAGAAACCTGCCTTCAGTTGTGGTAATTAGGAACCCATTGATAATCTTATAGAGGTCACATTTTCCTAAGGCTCACCCAATATATGAAGAACAAACTAGATACACACTAGATACACAACAACCACTTCTGAAACAAGGACATGATTTTCATTGCAGATTGCAAAAAGAAATTCAGTTGTTTTATATGAATTCTGGGTATGAAAAGCCATCAACTCTCACATGATCAGTATTAACCTAGTGGTTTCATATTTTATATCAAGCCAAATTATTAAAGCCTAAAAGTGGGTGACTTTTAAGAAGGGTTAAGAAAGTTTTTATTTTTTTTCTCAGTCCTTTTATACACAAATTTAATCAATGAAATAAAGACTCAGACTGGGGAGGAAAGCACAACTTTTGGAGAAATCATACTTTAAATCACAGTGTGACTCCGGGCGTGTAAGAGATGCTCAATAAATGGTCTAGCTATCATATCATTGTCACATTTCTGGAATCAAAATATTCTCAGTTCAAAGGCAAATTGTAGAACTGAATAGTTCCTGCACAGTATGTGCACATGGAACTATGGTGGGGGGGGGAAGGATTAATCTCAAAGAATTAATATTTTTTCTGTTGAAAATATGTTCAAAGTAACACTGGTGTGGATGTAAATAAAGTTGAATTATTGCCACGATAGTTTTCTATTTCCTTGAAATCCTGCTATTCTGGAGAGATTGTCAAAATTATCCTCTCAGGCATTTCATCTTGTGATAAATATCACATTCCCCAACCTCAGTCATACATACTTAACTACCCTTGCAAGGGGGAGGATAGAATGAGGGAAGGGAGCAGGGGGAGCTGGGGACTGCTGCCCCTCCTTCTGTCGGCAAGCACTACAGGTATTTTTTAGCGGCCTGTGTTGGTCTATTGCTTGCTACAGCAATATGAAAAAAAGATGTAATTATATTCCACAAATAATTGATATAAACATATAAAGAGTGAATCACAATCCCACCTTGTTTTTTTTTTTTCTCTCTCTCTCTTTCCTTTCAAGTCTCTTTTTACAGTAGCTGCATGTTGGTTCTAGGCTGAGTGCCAGTTGTATCAATTAAACAGTAACTAATTCAAGTACATTTGCAATCTGTGTTTGAAATGCCAGCCCATACAGTGGTTACCAATTAAGCATGAGGCAGATTAATGGGCGCATTGTTCTCCTGGGCTAACTCCACCACATTGTCATTAAGCCTGTGAGCCCCAATGAGCCAGAGACTTCCATTTAAAGGAAAAGGAAAACACACTCTTGCAAAAAAAAAAAAAAAAAAAGTTGGGTGTTTTATATCACACAGAATTATTTAACAGGAGAGGTGGTGGGTAACCTTTTGAAAGAAGAAGAAATTACGGCCGTTTACTGTTTTGCTCCATCCCTTTATTTTGTGTATATTTGATCAATGGAGAAATATAAAGGTGCAAAATGGGGAGAAAATAATGGGAACAGATCAGACAGACAAATGGCTCCTGTAAGTTCATAGTTCTTAAAACAGATGTTCTTTTCAGCTGGCTGTAGTATATCATTATCTCCAGGAGCCCTGAAGATCAGGTACAAAGATTCACCAGGGACAGTGGAATGCGGTGTATTGAAGGTGTGAGCCCTTGGCTCTCTCCCCCTTCCCTGCCCCACTCACTGCAGCTCATTTAAGCACATAAATGTTTGGGGCAAAGATTTGGTCCATTTTAAATCATACACTTACAATTTTTTTTGAACCAAGTGTAATAATTGCAAATAAAACTGTTTTCATCACTCACTAAACATTTAATGATTGTTGCAGTTTGCATCAGAACAAATGGAAAGTGGTTGAGAATTTAGAAAGTAGCAATGCATTTTATTTCTCTAAAATTGCCATAGAAGTTCCTCCCTCTCTTTCTCCTCCCTCTTCCTCCCTCCTCCTCCTCTTCCTCCTCCTCTTCCTTTTCTGCCATTTTATCAGACTTCCAATAAATAAATGCCTAAAACATATTATCTTTCTCTTAGTACAGAAAAAAATCCACTGTCTATATTTTATATTCCATTTTCTTCTGGGCATGGTGTGGTTAAATATGTGGAGGCCAACTTACCTGTTTCTAAAATTTTTAAGAATTACACAGTAAGTTGTATGTGATGTTCATTTGATACGTAATTCAGAGCCGTGTGCACGACTCTGACTGCACATCCTTCATGAGGCCAGTAATAGCTCATCAATATGTGTATTGACCACACTTCTCTGCCTTTTCCTCTCTCTCAGCAAATGGCTATGTGTCCACTCTTGTCCAGGTCCACAGAGACTCTGCTCACTCCTCTGAGTGGACTAGGAAAACATGGATGGAAGGAGAGCTCATTAAATCCCAGAGGAAGGTTGCTGGTTCATCTCCCAGCATGGAGATGGGTACATGGCAGGGTCTCTGGTTTCAAAAAAGATTGTGTGTGTGTGTGTGTGTGTGTGTCCATCTGGTGTATGTGTGCCTCTCTCCAGTGTGGAAATGAAAGGTTGGTCTAGTTGTCTTTAACTGATTTAATCACCCACCATAGGGACGTTCCGATTTGGTTGTCATTTCTGCTTTCAGTGCATTTAAGATGATTGAGGTTTCTCAGATAACTGCAGTATGTGATTTTCCTACTAAGGAAGGCACTGGAAAGGCGTTCACCTCCTATTCCCTTCCTCACCTCCTTTCTCTCTCTTCTCCATCCTCCTCACACCTTCAGGTCCCCTCCCCAGTCACCGGCTCATCGGTGGAGGAATAGAAATGTTCAAATCAATATGAGAATGAATTGCCACATGGTCTTTATTGTGGAGGCAAGGTTCCTACAGAAAATCCTTGTAATCAGAAAAGAGGGAAGATGAGATTAAACTGATTAAACTGAGAAAGTCAAAAAAAGGACAACTTGAAAGATCAGCTCTACAATGGCAGGAAAGCATCACCCTCTGTGCATGCTAAGTAGCGCGTCCTCGCCACTATCAGCCCCTTCATCGGGTGACCTTGTGTTGCATCAGCACAGAGCGACTTGGTCCAAGGCAAACACTGAGAACTGAAAAGCCAGAGCGCCAGTGATTACAGCAGGTATCAATATTATTGTAATGATGCTTCGTTATCGTTAGGGACTTAATTACTTAGGGAGAATGAGAAGGCCAGGAAGTCAAGCACCGAGTCACAGCTGAGCCAGCATCCAAATCAGGGCAGATATTTGAGAGCTGCCTCCAGTTCAGATTGGAAGGGAGCCAGGGAATGAGAGGAAGAGGACAGGTCAGGAGAAGACTGTCCTGGGCACCAGGGGCCATGAACAGCAACAGCCACAGAAATGCAAAGACTGGGTTATCCGTCTCTACTGTCATCTGGCACACCATAGGTGCTCCATGAGCATCAAGTGAGTAAAGCAAAAAATGAATAAGTAAAAATGAACCACCTGCAATCACTCTGATGGCATGCTAGAAATGATTAGCTTCATAAAAATAAAGATGCTAATATATTAAATTTGGGGTACTGAGCATAACCAACCCACTCCTTTTGAATGCAAGGCTGATCTTTATTTCAGTCTCACACTGCCTTCCAAACTCAATCTCTCGCTCCCTCTCCACCTTCCCTCTCTCTTTTTACATAGAGGTTTGCAGTTCTTGGCCCTGGCTGTTGTGACGTTCTAATTCTGAAATGCAGAGTTCAAGCTGGGCACATGTTTTCTTTTAACTCTGACCCCTAAATAGAAACAGAGCATTTCTGAACACTCCAGGGCTGCCGCTATGCTGAGCCAAGCCAGAATTAGCCCCACTTATTGACCTACAAATAGACCTGACCCAGCCTGACCTGCCTCTGTCCAAGTGCTGTGCAAAATTCATTTTTCCAAATTTAATGAATCAAATTTATTTATTTATTTATTTTGAGTAGGCACAAAAGCCAAAGTAAACTCCGAACTGCATTGGAGTGAACTCTTCCATTCAGACAGTTGCACCAGCCACACATTTTTCTGTTGAACTCACCACGAAGACAGTTATGTCTTTGGTTTATTTGAAGATTTGGGAGGGAAAAAAATTCAAAAAATCTAAAAGAGGAAAATGTGTTTGGAGAAGGGAAGGAGAAGAAGTTCAGGTCAGAATGGAGCATTGTGAAGGCTGTGTAAACACTTGCAGATGAATTTAGAAGTCAGTGCTATTGCAAGGTGCAGGGACTTGCTCATTCCTTGGTGCTTCTTCATATTTACACTAAGGAGACTGTGGCTTGGGACAGGGAGGAACAGTGTCCAAAACCATGATGCTCTCTTGCACAAAAGCAGGCACATAGTTTTATTTAAAACCTCTCTTTGACTAAGAAGTGGAGAATATAAAGGGTGGGTATTTTTACTCCAGCCAATATGAATACTTTCAGAATCCACAGTCCAAATCTAGCTTCAGGGCTTCTCATGGTATGGGTCTACTGCCAGTTCACTGCCCAGGTGAGGGATCGTCAGGCATTTCTGAACCCCAGTGTTGAGGCTAATTGTAACCTGGACCTCAGAGAGACAAGGACGGTCTTGCTTCAGGCCAAGGTTGCCTACTTATTTCTTCATTTCTTGTTTTAGGATTAAGCTATTCCAATATTGATTGAATGTGGCTATAGTAGTCCTACCTTACCTGTCGGGGGGTGTGTTCCAAGACTCTAGTGAATGCTGCAACCACACATGGTGGTAAACCCTGTATGTGCTGTTTTTCTTCCTATACATACATACCTGTGATAAAGCTTAATTGGTAAATTAGGCACAGTAAGAGATTAACAACAATTATAACAAAAAATGAAAATTAAAATTGCATAAAATTTATGAATTATTTATTTCTGGGATTTTTATTTAATATTTTTGGACCATAGTAGACTGAGGGTTACTGGAACCACAGAAAGTGAAGTCATTGATAAGAGGGGATGGCTGTGCATTGCTTTCCCTCAAGAGAAACCCCCATCCTGTAAAACCCTGGATCTAAGAATTTAATCCATTGACTAAAGTCCATTTTTCAAACCCTCAGACACCAGTATTGCAATGTTGCCCATGTTAGACCTGTGGTTCTCCACCCTGGTCTCATAATACAGATTTTGATAAATACCTTCCTCCCCATATTCTGATTTAGTTGATTTGGAGCGAGGGCCAAGTCATCGTAGTTTTCTTGACTATAACAAGTCCTAAGGTGCTGCAGTCAATTGGTCTATGCATCCTGATTCTTCCTCATTGTTAACCAGGTTTTCTGGCCTCTTTTTTTTGAAACTACCATATTCAAAGAAACAAGGGTTCTCATGGTTTTGTTACCTTTTAAGTCTGCAGTCTGCTCATGATCCTAGCTGCACAATACACTGGTGAGGTGCCTGGACCCTCCCCAAGATATTGATGGGATTTGAGTGAGTAACCAGTCCTTTGTTTTTGTTTTTTTAAGTGAGAGCCTCAGGGTCATAAGCACAAACTGCTGAGTTTGAAGACCCCAGTTGCCCTATGGGCTTGGCCGATAAAGAGGAAAGGTTTATTTGGCTCAGTCTGGGAGGTTCCAGTCTATGACTGAGTAGCCTCCTGTTTGGGCCTGTGTAAAGTTGCCCACTGTGGTGAGGGCGCATGACTGGAGAACGTGGCAGAGCAAAACCACTCACCTCATCTCTAAAAAGCAAAAAATAGGAAGAGGATGGAGCCAGAGCCCCATGTCCTCTTTGGGGCAAATCTGCAATGCCCTAGGACCTCCTACTTGTCAGAGGTCCACCTCGCAATGGCGCCACCTTGGGGTTTGGGCATTTAACACATGGGCCTCCAGGTACGCTTAACAGCTAAAGGCCACTAGGGAGAACCATGATCCAGTCTACACAGGAGGGAAGATAGAACTGAGAGTTGCACAGGAAGCTGGATTTCATTTTTAATTGAAAAATATTATCTTTAAAAATAAATTTTGTTGTATGTATTTGAGGTTTACATGATGTTATGAGATACAAAGAGTTGACAAATTAGGATCGTATGTTTATGGGGTACAATAAGATGTTTTAATATATGTATACAATGTGGAATGAAATCATCAACTCGTTAACATCTCAGTCACCTCACTTTTGAGAACAAGGTGCAATTCTTGAAAGGCCACACTCTCTATGAAATGGTGAAATGAGAGAAAGGTCTACCCACTGGTAAAAGGAGCTTGGACATCTGATCTTGTTCAACATTAATTCCATTCCTGCCTGGTGTGTTTGTCTACACCACAAATGCTAGGGTCAAAACCAGAAAGGCTTTGATTACTCCTTTCCCGTGCTGTCCTTGAGGGTTTCACACCAACCCTGTATTTACATCATAAAACAAAAGAGAGCATGTGCTTTTCTCTTTGAGAGAATCTATACAAGATTAGAAGGATTCTTTTCTTTCTCATATGCCTAATACATTAACATCCAAAACTGTTGGATCCTAGGTTATTTCTATTTTGAGAGGGACATTTTAATCCATTGACTCTATTTAATGTTATAGGACTGTATTATATTATTTTCTTGAGGTATTTTTGATGTGTATTTTTTTTTAAGCAATCAACAAGTCTCTTGCTAAATCAGAAAAGTATGCTGACTTTTTCTGTTTTCATTTTGCTGATCTGCACCAGCAAACACATTTGGATACCTATGAAGCCAGGATCTGGATTGTGAAACCTCTGTCATAACCATGTTAGAAAACCCAGATGCATTCATAATTTACTTGCCGAAGTGACGTCAACACTAGACGTGTAGCCTTCACAGATGGTGTCGATTCATATTTTAAGTCCCAGGTCTGCACATCACACACAGGGTCCTAGCCACAAGGGAGAAAATACAGTTTCTGTCTAACCCTTAGACTTAACTAATAATGTGTTCATCAAGATCACTGGACATGTGAACAACAAAAAAAGATCAGTTGTAATTTAGAAAAAGTGATAAAATACAATGGTATAAAAATATAAGGTAACCGGGAATTAATCCCATAAAATATATGCATAACCTTTTTGGAGGTAATGATACAATTTTATTGAAAGATAATAAAAATGTCTACATAAATGGAGCCATATGCCATGTTTATTAATATTCAGTATTAATATCCTAAATATATCAATTTATCCCATATTTTAACTATAAACTTGAGAGACTCTCCTGCAAATTCTAAGAATTTTTTTTCCCAAGGAATTTGAAAAAGTGAATGTAAAATGTATGTGGACAATCAAAGGCCTGAGAATATCCCAAAATGTTGAAGAAGATCAGATGGAGGGGCTTTCCCTACTAGACATCAAAATATATCACCTAAGTAGAGTAAGACAGTATGAGATTGCCACAGGATAGATAAAGGCCCTAATGGAACAGAGAAGCAGCTATATACAGATACCCCGAAATTGGATTATGGGAGAGATAATCTTGGAGATCAGTGAGGGAAAGGGTTAGCAGTAAAGTAAGCAAAACTGGGCTAAGTGGCCACTACTGGAAGAAAAGAAAACTAACTCTTGGTATCAAAGCTTACTCCGAAACACAAACACTGCCAGGTCACTTAAGGACCCAAGTGTGAAAAATAAATTCTGAAAGTTTTCAAAGGAAATATTGAACCACGTCTTCACTACTCCAAGGTGTGAAGTCATTTCTTAAGATGCACAAAGCACAAACCGGAAAAAAAGAAAGAAAGCTGACAAATTTGACATCAAAACAAAGAGCTCCTTTCTATCCAAAGCTCCATAAGCCCAGGGAAACGGTCAATCACAAGCCGAGGTATTCACACAATGTGACTGGAGAAGCTTACTATTGAGGGTATTTGAACAAATTCTACAAAGCAGTAAGAAGGTGAACAAAATAACCAAGGAGAAAATAAGCCCAACAGATAAATAGATATTTTATATACCATATGCTTGAAGAAATGTTTGAACTTACTCTTATTGGGGAAAGGCATATGGAAAATGTGAGACACAATTGCATCAAAGTAACAATGATATTAGTGGTTCTAACACCAATGTGTGAGCATAAACAGCTATAATTGCTCTTGAAAACAAACTGGAGTCTTGGTGAAGACTGGCACACATTTGTAATTTCTTCCAATAGTAACATTCCTCGGTATATACCCCAGGGAAAATCTCCATGTGCACACAAGGAGGTACGTAGAAAATGCTTTCAGTACAATTATTTATAATTGTAAAAATCCAAAAACAGCTTAAATACGCTTTGGCAGAAGAATAAGTTAAAGTTACGCAGTAGTACTTCCAGATAGTTTTCACAGCATGGCACCAATAAACAAGAGTTTTATGGCATGGAATAACCTGGAGGTGATTTGGGGGTTACTAGTATGTTTTGATATGAGATGTCCCCCCCCCAATGCTCATATTAGACAATGCAGCAATGCTCAAAGGTGAAAGGATTAAATTGTGAGCACAGTAGCCCAATCTGTGGATTAATTCACTTGATGAATTAATAATTTAAATGGATTTCTGAGTGGTAACTGTAGCTTGGTAGGGCATGGCTGGAGGAAGCAGGGTGTGCTTTGGGGGTTATATTTTGTCCCCGAGTTCTTGAGATCTCGCTGCCATGAGGTGAGTGGCTTTTCTCAGCCGCGTCCTTCCTATGTGATAGTCTGCCTCATCTCAGGCCAAGAGCAATGGTGTGGACTGTTCATGGACTGAAACTTTGAACCTCTAAGTCACAAATAAACTTTTCCTCCTCTAAGACGTCCATGCCAGGTATTTTGCTCATGGAGTTGAGAAGCTGACTAGCACAATGGCCATACATTCTGGTTTGCCCAAGATTTTCAAGGTTCCAGTCTATTGTGCCAGTGTGATTATTAACAGTGTCCCCCTGCATTTTCAAAATATTCTAGTTTGAACAATAAAAATGATATAATCATCCATTGTGTATGGAGCTCAGTGAAACAAGTTATCATCTTTTCATTTTATCTTATGAACATGATAAAGATAAATAATATGAAAGCTATAAAATTTTGAATATAGGCAAATTAAGTTTTTAAATTTTAGTGAAAAATTAGAACTCATTCCTGTTTAGTATATTTTTTTAATTGGACTCCCTTGCAACTATAAAATGAATAGGTGTCAAAGATTTCATCTAATTCATTAATTAATGAGGGATCCAATATGATGTTAAAGCAAATACAAAAGAGAATTCAAACAACAGCCTCATACATAGGCAATGAGGAATGCTGAATAAATTTAGCAATACATGCAAACTGGTCAACAGCCAAAGGACAATAAATGAATGTTTGGAGACATTTCTTCCACATGGGAAAAACTAATTGTATCTTCATAAAACAAAGCTTGTTTGGGTCTCTATGAACAGGACCACTCACATTACCACCCACCAACAACTTTATCACCACGGCCCTCTACATGTTAAACTTTATCTCTACAGATTTTCAAAGTAGCTCAAAGGCAGTTAAAGGTACAGACATTAGCAGTCAACCCCAAGGAGTGCACCAATCAAGGTCAAGCATTCTTCAAAGGCCATCCAGGAACCTTTCTATGCACTTGTCTACATAGCATTAACATAGTCTAGAAGATAGAATATTCATTTGGTAGAACTTCCATTTTGGTGACATTAGTTTTTACAGATGGATTCTTTGGTGAATTAAACAGTGGCTTTCGGGTTTCCAAAGTATTTGGAAACAAAGCCTTTGTGTCTGTCTTTTCAGCTGTGCCATCAACACAAATGTACACAGTGTTTGTTTAATACCTTGTTCCAAAGAGCTTATTTATTGCTTTCAATATTCCACACTCCATAGTTTGTTTTGGTGTGTCTTTGCAGAACTAATAATGTTCTATAAAGCATTTCTCTCGAGGGCTTCTAATTAGTGCTATTAACTGAGCACTCTTAATAATGCCTGCAGATTCATCCATCTGCAATAAAGCCATTTTGCTTTTATAATTTTCTGGATCAGGGTTAACCCAAGTATACAGTATGTTGGCAGTGTGCGTACATTAGTGACTTTAAGTCACTAAGTGGTAGCATGCTTTCTAGTACCTAGGCTCCATTGGTCCAAAACATAATATTGATCATTTCTATTTAGGCTGGTAAAGCCAGTGACTCTAATCGAGTGAGGCATTTTGTAATCTTTAGCTATTAATTGAACAGTCTTGAAAATAGTTTCTCATAAAACAGCTTTCTTTCTTTTATGGTTTTGGGGCATGAAGACATTTAAAGGTCTATTTCTTCAGCATGTGCAAAAGAAAAATGTTTTCTTCTGTGATGCTGGTGTTTATTATCATCATTACTTTATTTCATAATAAATAAATTTCATAATTTAAATTGATAAAAAAGAATTATGGGACTTAAGATTCCAAATTTGAGAGTTTGACTTATTCTTTTTTTAAGTTCATTAACTTGTGAATGTGAGATTTTATAATTTCTATGAGAAATTTCTCTATCATGGTGGAGATAAATCATTTAAGCATTTATTACCTAAAGGAAACTTGGCTTTTAAAAGTTCAGGAAATTAAAGTAACTCTATTCTTCCCTAGCCCCATTGTGAATTAACATCTGCATATCAGAGAAGACATTTGGCTTTTATTTTGGGGGGATTGGCTTATTTCACTTAACATGATATTCTCCAGCTCCCTCCATTTACTGGCAAACGCCATAATTTCATTCTTCTTTAAGGCTGAGTAATATTCCATTCTCTCTCTCTCTCTCTCTCTCTCTCTCTCTATATATATATATATATATATATATATATATATATATATATATAATCTCACATTTTTAACACATTCATCTGTCAAAGGGCACCTAGGTTGGTTAAAATAAAAAAAATAAGTGGTAAAAAAATTTTTAGGAAATTACATTTCCAAAAATATTTCTTTTATGTCACCTGCATTCCCAAGAACTTTCTAAAGCAAAGAATAATTAATAATAATAATTTATTAATGGTTATTAATAAATTTTGAAAAATACTGATGCAGGAAGTAGAACTTAAGGAAACATGAGAAAATGATTAAAATTTCTTTGAAATTTTAAATTCTAAATCTGTGCATAGTCATAATCACTTTTATTTGGTAAGTGAAAATAAGTGTTTCAGAAGTAAGCATTTTGTTCTAAAAACAAATTTTGAAATTATTATTTGTTTCTATCAGATATTAGACTTTCTCTCCTTCCTAGCTTCAAGTCATAGAGAAATATCAAATATCAAATGCTTCCCCTGTACTCTCCTGCAGATGAGAGCTCTTCATGTCAATCTAAGCTGAAAATTTTCCTGATGTATTTTTTAATTTAAATTATCATGCTTTTCACATTTAGAAGTTTGCTCTTGAATGTGTCTGAACTTTAGGAAGTTCAGTCTCTTGCTCTTTACTTGCTCTTTACTGTTCCAGCTCCTTACTTCAAGTACATTAGACCTTTGACCTTCTATGTCCGAGAAGTCCCGTTTCTTATTTTCGTGTGTTTGCGTCTGAGGTCTGTTGTTCTTGCTGGCTCTTTCTTGGGGTGCCTTGTTTTATTTGTGCATGTTTGCTTTATTTTTATCTTTATTTTTTAATTTTTTACTTTGTGCCCAATTTAGACTGTTATCACGTCTCAGAAAACCTGAGAGGGGGGACTTTTTATAAAGAACCTAAACTTAATGCTCAGCTGTAAAGGAGTCAGAAATCAAGCTGCTGGCATCTGGTTAGGGCCTTCTGGCTGCATCCTCATGTGGCAGAAGGTAGAAGGGCCAAGGGGGGCTAAGACCGTGTCCTCATGTGGCGGCAGAGACCCAACCCTTCTGTAAGCTCTTTTCATAGCGATATTAAAAAACAAAACAAAAATAACAAAAAACTTGCCATTATTGGATCCGCCTTCATGAGCTATCCCTCCCTCAGGCTCACCTCCCAATGCTGTCACGTTGGGGTTAAGTCTCAACACATGGTTTGGGGACAAAAACTTTCAAACCGTAGCAGGGCCCAGATTTGTTGAAACAGTAAAAATGTAATTTCTTTGCAGGGCGCTGTTGC
This sequence comes from Marmota marmota marmota, assembly GCF_001458135.2. NCBI lineage: Eukaryota > Metazoa > Chordata > Mammalia > Rodentia > Sciuridae > Marmota > Marmota marmota. The sequence goes on from NW_025999983.1 coordinate 10,824,206, forward strand.
ACAGACCTCTAATTCTAGCTACTTGGAGGCTGAGGCAGGAGGATTGTGATTTTGAGGCCAACTTTGGCAACTTAGAAAGACCCTGTCTCAAAATTTTAAAAAATACAAAGGCTGGGGATGTGACTCGGGGTGTGAGGACCTGAGTTCAGTTCCTAGCACTGAGAAAGAAAGAAAGAAAAACGCATTCTCTTTGAAGTCTGTGCTAAAGTGAGTTCCTCAAAATAATTTGTGTTTTTCCCAGACACCCTGGGAATCCTGCTACCCTGGAATTACTTTATTCTAATTTCTTAGCTTGAGGATTTCATTCAGATTATCAAAGTATTACCAATTCAGGTTACAAATTCCCATGAAGTCTGGCTGTTTACAAATTCTCAGGCAGATATTTTCCCCCCCTTATCCTAAGTGCTCGTGTTTGAGGCAATTTCCCTGACAGTTCTCTGATGTGGAGGTCAGGAATTTTTTAATTGATATTCACACTAAAGATAGAGACTTTGGGAGCCCAGATTTACAGGCGACACTCCTAGAAGAATCATCGTTTTGAATAGACCCTGGACTTGGTCTCCTTTCCCTGAGTCCAGAGGGACTAGATATACATAGCTCGACTTGTTGTCCTTTAGCAGACACCCTAAAGCAAAAGCTGGGTTTGGTGGTCCACTTGCCTTTCTGGGTTCTTGCTATCCCTTGGTGTCCTAGCCAGGGGTCTCCAGAGAATCCAAAGAATCTACACATATAGAAAGAGTGAGATTAATTGTGAAGAGTTGGCTCATATGATTATAGAGAGTCTCCAAGTCTAAAATCTGTAGGGTAGAGGAACAGGCTGGACCCAGAGAAGAGTCACAGTTGAAGACCAAAGGGATCTGCTTGCAGAACTGCTTGTTTTTCTGGGGAAAGTTAGTCTTTCTATTAAGGCCTTCATCTGATTATACAAGGCCCACCTCCATTGTGGAGGGTAAACTGATTTACTCAAAGCCTGCTTATTTAAAGATCTCATTCCCAAAACAGGAAAAACAAGTAAACAAAAAACAAAACAACAAAAACAACAACAACAACAACACAAAAAACCCCAACAAAACCTTCACGGAAACATCTACGATGTGTCATTCAATATTGAGGGATCACGGCCAGAGTTGATGTATGAAATTCACCATCACGCTTGGTTTTTCAGGTTTGTTTGTTTGGATATTCATCATTGCTTTCTAGTTTTTCATAACAGTAAGAAACTATCTTTTTAAAAATAAGTCATTTAGCATTGTTCTCTGGAGGTATGCTTTACACACACTGAAAGTGTGCAGAATTAAAAGGCAACTAACCTCAATACAAAACAAGATGCATACCATTTTCAAACATACAATGTTTCTAACAGAGAAAGTTGCCATTTATCTTTTTCTAGTTGAATTCCACCTACTGCTCAGAGGAAACCTTTCTGATTATTATTGTCACAGATAATATTACCTGTTGTGGGGCTGAAAGTTAATAAACTCAGAGTGCGTTTGTGTCTCTTGCTTTGGAGATGGAGTCTTTTTGTTTGCTGTGTTAGTTGTTTATCACTCTCATTGCTTAGGAGCATTCTATCCTTTGGATAAACCATAAGTTGTTTATCCATTTTCTTATTGATGGATAGTTAGATTGTTTCCAGATTTTAACTGTTATGGAATAATCTTCTATTAATATTCTTGTACAAGTATTTCTTGTGAACATATGGTTTCATTCCTCTTGGATAATACCTAAGAGTCAAATTGCTATTTTATAGGGTAAACATATGTTTAACTTTATAAGAAGCTGTCAGTTATTCTCTAAAGCAGTTATACTATTATACATGACCATAAACAATCTACCAAATTCCAGTTGCTCAACATCCTCAATATATATATAAGTTCCATATATTTATATTAGCTAAAAAACAAAATGCCAAAATATTAACAATACCATATAGAATAGCATAAAAATTCAATTAGTAGCAATAAATCCAACAAAAGATTTGTAAACAACTGCAATGTAAACCACAAAGAAGTTTTTAGAGACATTACAGGCTAAATAAATAAAGAACCACATTGTATTCATGGATTGGAAGCAATGTTGATGTGGAAATGGTTCAGAATGGCTCCTGAAACTCAATTGTGCATATCTATACTGAATTCACATTCAATGACATCAGGTTGATAACTTAATATCATCCATGGTGGGAGTATTTGTACGGCAGAATTATCAAGTACTATGAACTGGTACCCTCTTGCTTCCCAGAGATTCCCTTGTTAGACATTTACTAGAAAATTATTGATTAGAAGATTAAATATTTTAAAGATAGTTGTGCTCCACAAACTGATCTATAAATTGGACACAATCCTAATCAAATTTCAGCAGGACTTTCAAGTAAATTGACAATATAATTCAACATTCATATGGAAATTCAAGAGATTTAAAATAGCACATTCTTGAAAGGCAAAATATTGAAGAACTTACATTCATTGACTTCAAGATTTACTATTGTTCAAAATATTTTATAATCCTTTTAGTTCTGTAAGTTTGGTAGCAATACCTTTCTTATTTCAGTGAGTTGACTCATATTCTTTTATCTTGGTCAATATAGTTAAAGATTTGGATATTTCATTAATCTTGTCAAAAGACCAGCTACTGGTCTCATTGTAATCCTTAATTTTTCTGTTATATATTTTGAGTTTTAGATCCATTAGAAAATTAAAGTCATAAAGAAAACTGCTGCTTTAAAATTTGAGAGACAGGGAAGTACAGAGAATCACGGCACACAAGAGCCAATTCCTGCTTTGGATGCCAGTTGGTACATCATATGTCGTACATTTGACCTTCAACAAAAAATTACAAGGCATACTAAAAATCACAGCAACAACACCAAAGCCCCTCATCTTGAAGAAACAGATAAAGCAACAGAACCAGACATTAGGGCATTATCAGGCCAGAAAATTAAAATAAATATGATGAGTATGTTAAAGATTCTATAAGAAAACAGTGTTCAAGAACTGATGGGTAGATAACTTGGACATGAAAAAAGAAGCTCTAAGGAAGGATGGAAAGGAAATGTTAGAGATCAAAAATATCGTAATGAAAAGGAAGAATGCTTGTGATGGGCTCTGAAGTACACTGGACACCAAACTTGAAGATATGTTGATAGAAACTTCTAGAACTGAAATGCAAAGAGAAAATAATGAAAAATAAAAAAATCCAAAAATGATGGAAAAATTACAATGTAATATCTTCACAACTGGAATATCAGAAGAAGAAGAAGAAGAGAAGAAGAAGAAGAAGAAGAAGAAGAAGAAGAAGAAGAAGAAGAAGAAACTGAAGAAAAATAGTTAAAGAATCAGGATTGATAATTTTGAAAAGTTAGTAACAGACACCAAATCACATATTTATGAAATTGAGATAATACCAAATTAATTCTACATATAGATATATAACCAAATGCATTAAAAATATTTTTTTTTGTTTTCAAACTGCAAAAAATACAATGCAAAATGAAAATCTTAAAGAAAGCCAAAATGCAACAGAAACATAGCTTAACTATTAAGATTCAAGGATAAGAATGACATCAGATATCCCTTTAGAAACCATGAAAACAGGAAGAGCTTAAATAAAATACTTAAATTGTTGAAAGGAAAAAAAATGGCCACTTAGAATTTGTCACCCAGTGAAATTATCTCTTAAAACTAAATGCAAGATAATGAATTTCTCAGACAAATAAAAATTGAGGAAACCCCAATAAGATTAACAGTAACTTAGCATAAATAATGGTGGCCAGATGACAGTGGGGGAATGTATTCAAAGAAAAAGCTATTAACCAAGAATTTTATATCCAACAAAATTAGCTTTAAAAAACGTAATGAAATAAAGTATGTTCTAGGTAAATAAAAACAGAGAGAGACAGGCACAGTGGTGCATGCCTGTAATCCCATCAGCTCAGGAGGCTGAAGCAAGAGGATTACAAGTTCATGGCCAGCCTCAGCAAGGCTCCTTCTCAAAATAAAAACAACAATAACAACAAAAAGGAAAGGGTTCAGGATGTGGCTCAGTGGTCAGGCACCCCTGAGTTCAATCCCTGGTACCAAAACAAAAGAAAACAGAGAATCTGTGACTAGTAAACCCACCTTACAAGAAATACTAACAAAAAAATTTCAGGGTGAATGCAAATGACCCCAGTTAGTAATTTAAATCAAAGAACACTAGTAAATAAAATTGCATAATAATAATTAAAAAAGGAGAGAGTAATACATTTATTTTTTTCTTTTTGATGCATGCATTAGTTAGCTTTATATTGCTACAATGAAAATTTGAGGTAGGTATTTTCTTTTATGAAAGGAAAAGAGGTTTAGTTAGCTCACAGTTCAGGGTGCTGGAAATTCAAACAGCATAGCACAGGCTCTGGTGATGGCCTCCCTTGACTGATCACACCATGATTGAAGTGTGTCTGTATTTTTCTATCTATGTGCTTTCTTTTCCAGCCTTTAAAAGCTACCAGAATTCAACCATGGGGATGCCACCCTAAAGGCCTAGTCTAATTTAATCACTTCTCAGAGGCCCCACCTCTAAATACCGTGGTTGGAATACGTTTTTATCCTCTTAATACCATTAATAAAGACTTTGGGGATGAATCCCTGCATCCATTTTTTGGGGGGTAACCATATTCAAACCACAGAAAACATTTAAAAAAGAAAACAATTATATGTGATAAAATATATAAAGAGTAATTCTGAACCTTTGTCATATAGAAATGTGATATATTTGCCAATAATAGCACAAGTCTATAGCAAACATAATAAGAAAAAAATAATATTTCAACAACAAAAAAGAAAATAGTGAATATAAAAAAAGAAAAAACTGATAAAACAAAATGTTTTTAAGGGTCAACAAAACTGACAATTCTGCATCTATACTGATGAAGAAAAAAGAAGAGAATATTCAAATCATTAGAACCAGAAAAGAAGAAAGGGACATTCCTATAACCTTACAGTAATACAGGAATCATAAAGAACCACTGAGTAATTGGATATCAAGAAAGTAGAGGACTTAGATGAGATTGACAGATGCTTAGAAAGATGAAAGTTCTGAACCCCCCTCAACAAGAAATAGACAATATTAACAGAGCTGTAACAAGTGCGGATTTGAATTAGTAATCAAAAAGTTACCCATGAAGTTAACAAGTTAACACTTCCCAATTCATTCTATGAGGCCAGCATTACCTTTAATCCAAAACAGACAGACATTACAAGAAAAGAACACTATGGACCAATATTTCTTATAAAATAGAATGTAAAAATTCTCAAAAAGTCCAGCAAATCAAATCCACTAAAATTCTAGAATAATCATAGGCAGTGACCAAATGAAATTTATTCCAAGAATGAAAGATTTAACACCTGGAAGTCAACTATAATAATACATTGTATTAATTGAATAAACCCCCCAAATCAAATGGTCATTTCAATAACTGTTCTTATGGCTTTAATCTGGGATGTCCCTTGTAAAGCTCATGTGTTAAAGCACAATCTCCCGGGCAGCAGGTTTCAGAGATGGGGCCCTTAGGTAATGCTTAGGGCTCTGACTTCATGAGTACATTAACCCATTTATAGCTGAATGGACTACTAGGTGGTAAATGTGGGCAGGTGGAGCACAGCTGGTGGGAGTAGGTCACTGCAGCAAGGTCATGAATTATATCTTGTCCTTGGCTCCTCTCTCTCTCTCTCTCTGTTTCCCTGCTGCGATGATGTGGACAGATTTCCTCTCCCACTCTGATCCCCCATGATGTTCTGCCTTACCTCAGGCCCAGAGTAATGGATTTGGCCAACCATGAGCTGAGATTTCTGAAACTGTAAGCCCCAAATAGGCATTTCTTCCTCTTGTTCTTGTCAGGTATTTTGGTGACTGCAGTTAAAAGCTAACATGGATGTATTTAACAAAATCCAAGAATTTTTGTGATAAAAACACTCAAATTAGGACTAGAAGGGAATATCAACAACTTAATAAATACCCAGAGTTAATATCATAGTTTGTGGTGAAAGACTTTCATTCTAAGATCAGGAACAACACAAGAATATTCATTCTCACCAATTTTACTCCATAGTGTACTAGAGTATTTAGCCAGGGAGATTAGTTTAGGCAAGAGAAAAAAATTTAGAATTATAAATTGTAAAGGAAGAAACAAAACTATCTGCATAGAAGGCATAATCTTTTATATTTAAAATCCAAAGAAATTCACTGAAAAATATTAGAACTAATATACATGTTCAACAAGGTGGCAGTACACAAGATCAGTGTACAAAATGATTTACATTTTTGTACCTGCAATAGACAATCTGAAATGAAATTTAGAATACAGTCCCATTCACAATAGCATCAAAAAGAATAAAATACTCAGAAATAAGTTTAACAAAGTGCAAATCTTATACGCCAAACATTGTTAAAAGAAATTAAAGTTCACAGTAAATAGAAAAGAATCCCATGTTCATGGATCAGAAGTTTTAACATTTTTAGGATGACAATGTTCTCTCATCTACAGACTCAATGCAACTTCTCTCAAATCACAAATGGCTTTTTCTTTTTTAGAAGTTGACAACATGTTTTAAATTCACATGAAAATTGAAAGAACCCAGAATAGTCAAAATGATCCTGAAAAAGAAGAACAAAGTATGAAGACTCACACCTCCTGATGTCAAAACTTACTATTAAACAATAGTAATCAAGACGGTGCAGTAGAGGCTCAAGGATGGACACATAAATAAATGGAATAGAACTGAAAGCCTAGAAATAAACATATAGATCTGTGATCAACACATTTGGAACAAGGGTGCCAAGACCGTTGGGAAGGCATCATTGTTTTCAACAAAAATAATATGGATAACAACATAACAAAACATAAATTTGGACACACACCTCAATGATGCATAACCGCTAAATTAAAATAGATCAAGGACCTAAATATAAGAACTAAACTCTAAATTCTTAGACTAAAAATTAAGAATAGTCTCCATGATCTTGAATTGTTAAAGAATTCTTAGATGCACCAAAAACATGAGCAACAAAAGGAAGAATTAATAAATTGGATTTCATCATAATTAAGATCTTTTGTGCATCAAAGGACATCACCAAAAAAGTAAAAGAGAGCCTAAAAAATAGGAAAAATATTTTCAAATCATATACATAATAATTAATCTGTATCTAAAATATGTAATATGTAATGGACACTTATATCTCAGAAATAGAAAAATAACATCAAAATTTGACAGATGACCTGATTACAAATTTCTCCAAGGAAGATTACAAATGGCTACATTGAAAGATTCTCATTATCTTCCATCATGAGAGTCGAAACCACAAGTGATACTACTTCAAATATACTAGGATAGCTAGAATTTTCAAAAATCCAGATAACAAAGTGTTGGAGACATGTGGAGGATATTTTATGGACGGCAAGGTAAAATAGTGCCACTCCTTTGGAAAGCAATATGGCAGCTCCTCAAAGTATTAAATGTGTGGCCCAGAATTACTACTCATATGCCCAAGAAAAATGCAAATGTGTCCACACAAAGACACGCACATGACATTCTGTATCAAAATTATTCTTAATAGCACAAAGGTGGAACAGCACAAATGTCCATCAATAAGTGAACACGATACCATGAAATATTTACCACTAAAAGGAAGGAAGCATTGGTAAATGTTCTAAACTGTAAACTAGCCTCATAGAATATTAGGGAGTGCTCCTCTTTCTCTGTTTTCTGAAAGAGTTTTTTCTAATCCTTCCTTCCTCCCTACTATCCATTCTGAAATTCTGTGGATATGGATTTTGTGATCATTTGTATTTATTTCTGTTTTGTTTTATCCCGTTTCTTCAGTTTTTCTCTTTCTTGCTTTCCTTTAGTTCTCAGCTGAGGATTTTCTTTATTGTCTTCTCACTTGTATATTTTTTCTCCTCCCAACTAAGGCTATAAACTCCACCCTTAAAGTTGGCATACCTATACGTTAGAATGCTAAAGTAAAACCATGCAATACCCCCTTCTCCAAAAATAAACTGTTTTTAGAATGTGTGTCACTGGCCATAATACATAGGGCACACTGAGCATTTTCTCTGACTTCTGTCTGATAGGTCAGCCCCACATATTGACTCTTACCATTTTTGTTGCATGGAACCTATGTTCAGAGCTACAGGCACGTTTTCCTTGACAGGACCATCTCCTGCCTGCTCTCTGCTTCCTGTCCTTTGAAAGTTTCTTGAGTGAAGGTGTTTGGGTGATGAGCTCTCTGCCCATGTTGGTTTGAAAATGCATTCCACCCTTGCTTTTAAAAGTGTTTCTGAATATCCTGTTCTAGATGGACAGTTGCCATCTGTCTGCACTCGATGGCCTCTGATGGTGCTGCTGGGAAGTCACCTGTTTCTCCCTTTAATTGTTGTGGGGTTTTTTTTAATATAATTTTTAAGAATTTTTTTTAATAATCTACCTGCTTTTAAAAACATCTCTTTTTTGGTAGTCTACATTTTTACTATCATTTGTCTATAGCTGTCAGTTTATTTTTTATCCTGCTTGAATTTTTTTGTTTCCTGAAACTGGAGATTTATCTTTAAATGATTCGTGAAAATTATCAGCTGTTGTGGGTTTGAATATTGTCTTCCTCCTGCATTCTCTCAGGTTCTCTTTTTCTTTGGAGTTCTCCTTAGGTTTGCTGGTCATCTGTGCCCTGCAGGTCTCTTGAACTCTTTCACACCTTATATCATGTATATAATATAATTTGCTCATTCTTCACCTGCCTATAATCTGCTATTAAACCTTTTTGGATTTTATTTGGAATGATTAAATACTTTCATTTTTAATAGTTTTTCTTAATGTTCCTATCAGCTTTAAGAGCCTATCTATAATATAACCCCCATTGTCACTATTAATACTCATCCAGCAATTTTCTAGCATCTGCGCAACTCCATAGACAATGGCGCACACATTCCTGCTGAAACTTTTAACCCACTTTGCCAAAACCCCCGAGAGCCTGCCTCTCAGTCTCTCTGGCCTTTGTGTGGTTCCTGATTGAGCTGCCTGGAGAATGCCGTCTCTGGAAACATCCAGACTTGAACAAAGAGGCATAGACAAGGAGACAAAGCTCAGTCAGAGACAAAGCCCGGGACTTCTTGAGTCCTCTGGGAAAGTCTGTGAACTTTAACAAATGCATGAGCAGACACAAAGAAGAACGGCTTGTTTCAGTCTGATAGACAGATAAATCCAGCACTGGGCTGAGAGATCCACGTGCAACCCTTATGGAGGTGAGAGCAGCAAAAACAGAGCTGGGTAATCTAATAGGATGCCTCGCACCAAACCATGTGTGGCCTGGTATGAACGGGGAGGTGCCTGAAGACTGGGAGTGTAGAAGGTTCAACGTGACAGATCAATGCCTTCACTCATCTGCATTCTTCCCATCAATGTCTTATGAGAACATTTGGTGAGAGAATTTCAGCACACCTACTTCATCACCTTTTTTACTGCCAAAGTGCTGGTAGCAACACAATCCAGATGCCAATTCACAGTGCTGTCCCAGTCACAGTGCACACAAGGCCAGCCACAGAGTGGTCTCCTTGATACCCCTGTCATTCAGCAGCAAGTGAGAGAGAAGCAAATCCTGCTTCTCCTCCAGGAAGGGAGGAGGGAAAAGCCAGAGCTGTCTGTTCTTTCCCCAGCAAATTCTACTGGCTCTTTCACTTCACCTTCAAATGTCTAATAACCTTGAACCTGAAGCCTGTATAACCAGTTTGAAATTCTGCTCATGTGAGTATGGTAGCGCTCTGTCTTCTGGATTATGTTGTTTGAGTGTTGTTTATTTTGTTCTGTTTGTATTTTGGAGATGTCAACCAAAACTGAAGCAGACACTGTTCATCCATGACATCTAAGTAGTTGCATTCCAATCAACATCTGTAAACCTCAAAAAGTATGTTCTATACATTAAATATAATTTAAGTATATCATTGCATTATATATTATAAGCATACAAAGAGATGGAGTTTTAAATGGATGATACAAAAGTAAATAAAAATAAAACTTTTCACTTTTCTTCCTATGCCAATCAAATTATTTTGCAATCCTTACTTTGGAGACCAGTGATCTAAAAATAATGATTTGATTTTATTTGTATGTTACCAAAGCAATAAAAATCAGAATTTTTTTAAGGCCATAAGCTTTTTCAGGTTATTATTCATAATAGTAATTAAGCTTTCTCCATTGAAAATCCAAAAAAAATGAACTCCAGGAAAATCTCTGTAGCAACAGGTGGATTTGGAATTCTCCACCAGTGTGCTTCTAGTTGTCTATAACCTCTTCAATAGAGTCTCAAAAGAATTGCTAAATACACCTGTTTTTCATAATTTTGCAACTTTTTTTTTTTTTTTTAAAGACACCACATAGACTGGTAGACTCAAAGATTCCACAGGATTTGCTGCTGGCATATTTTCAAGCTGTGTTTCATGTGCACAAATTATATCAACAAAAAATAATCAAGTTCACCCTGTATGATCATACATGGGGACTTCCATCATGGTTGCCTTAAACCAAGTGACAGGTTTTCTTAGGAAAGCATTCCAGCCCACGGGGAAATTTAATACAGATGATTCAGTAGTTCTTATTTAACCAAACTGTACGGTTACAGATATGATTGAGGCAGGGGTGCAAAAGGACAGTCAGTGTAGGTGATGAATGATTGGGTCAGGAAGATGGGAGCTGATTCAAGAAGAAATCAAATTCTAATACCACCAGAGCCCTTCCCCCTCCTCTAGCCTGTTGCTGAGGTTACCTGCCTATAGGGAATCGCTCCTCCCTGCAATGAGTTGTTAGTGAATGCCCCCTGGGCTGCTCCCTTCCTGCCTGTACTCCCAGGGCTTCTTTCCCACCTTCTGGACCACCTTTTGGTCAAGTAGGCGAGATAAGGGGCGGAAGGGGTATGAGAACAAAGGAAATCTAAAATCTGTAAAAGGCGCAGGACACACCCAGTCCCTTGGGCACCAACTTGTCCCTCCTCCTCTGTGGAGGATCCTCTGTCCCTCTTTCTTTCTGTCCTATCCTTTAAATAAAATGTTTTTGCTCTTGTTGGGACTGGAACCTGATTCTCAATACTGGTATCACCATCAGAATGGCTAATCCACAGACCAGGAGAGATTATCAGTAATTGATCTGCTCTGAAATGTCCTCTTTTTTTGGAAAAGCAGATTTTAGTTCTATGAACGCATTTTTCACTTTCTCTTTTTGAAAGCAAAGCAAAATATGGCGAAATAAACTGGTGAATACTTCAGCAATGAAAATAGTTTTCTTTCTTGATTTTTTTAAGTCATTTAAATTTTGTAACAAGACCTAATTCTGGAAATTAGTGCTATTCCTGCCCTAGCTTCCCCTTCAATCTGAAGTTTCCAGGGTGTATCAAGTTCTCATTTGGTCTTAAGGTAATTATTTTTTGCCATTTCTGGCAGGGATTAAGTGCTATAAATTGCACATTTGCTTTGTAGACATTAAATAATAAAGACTTTGTTAAATGCCCATAGATCCTCACTGTATATTTCAATGAAGTTAAGAAATTTTGAACTGTTAAATAATAATGACTTTTCTTTTTTTGCCATGAAGTGCTAGACTAATGTTAGTTAAGATGAAATGGATCAGCTGCCAGCTTCCCCCATGTTTTAAATAATAAAACTGAGGCAGAGAATTTAGGGGATTTGTGGAAAGCAATGGTAAAAATCAAGTAGAAATAGAATCTCAACATCTTCCAGGTTCTATTTTAGAGATTTTTATAATTCTGTATATTATTTTCTTCCCCCTCCATTCCCTTAAGAAGAAAGAAACATGTTTTTAAAGAACTATGCCCATTAATATTCTTCAATTTTTAGAACTTTCATATACACAGGTTGCCTAGTAAGAGTTGAAATCTTCAGAATTAACCTAGTTATTCTAGGAAAAAAACATACTCCTAGTTATGATTCAATTCAGAGCGAGACAGTGGACATGCGCATTTAAACCCCCATGCCTTTCCATCTACTTCTACATTTCTCCCTTTAGAGTAATTTGTGCAAAAAGGCAGGGAAAGTCATCATTATCATTACATTGTTTATGCCCTAATTCCTTCTGAGAAAACTTCCTCAGCCCCACCTACCTTGCATGGGTTGCTTGCGGCATTTTCAAATTGGAGGAGTTACACATAGGTTTCTGCAGTAGGGGATTCTACTGAGGGGTGGGCTGAGCACAGCGACATGGCTTTCTGCCTCCACCAAGTCCCAGGTGGGCATGTGCACCTCTCCAAACATAATGGTCCTTTCCCAGATCAAGGGCATGTGGCACAGCTCTGGGCAAAGCTCCAGAAGACAAAACTAATGGCTACAGATTCAGCTAATCATAAAAGAGATCAAGAACAAAAAAGACAGAATTAGAAAATAAATGTAAGAGGAAAGCATTTAAACTGAGACTTAAAAAAAAATGTTATCATAGAGAAGAAAGTAGGAATTTACTTCCTAGGTGTTTTGTCATTATCACAAATGTATATTTGTGATTTCTATTCTGAAGAAGTTGTAGAAAATAGAATGTGTGTGCACATGTGTGCATGTGTGTTTAAGTAGAAAACTGTACGAGAATTAAATTATTTGAATGGTTAGAATAAAATCTAAAAGCCTTTGAGAAATTTCATATTTCACACTTCATTTCAGAAACGTTATCCTAGGTACTGTCTTGATCATTAAGGTCAGTTCATAAATCATTTAATTCCCAATTAACCTCAAATTCCTCATGTTTTCAATAAGTAGAAACAAGTTGTGATTAAATCAGCTGTTTTGTAAGCATCATGACACTGTTTTTTAAAAGCAAATTGTATTTGCGACACCCTCCCTAGGCATCAGACCCAGTAGCTAATCAGTTCTTCAGACCCTCTCCACTGCCACCTCTGGAGACATAATAAAACATCATCCAGTCTCACCAATGTTAGTCAAGCACTTCACGGTAGGGGGTGTCACTATTATTTAATAAAAAGGTAATTGTTATAATTTGGATCTGGGATCTCCCCCAGAGTTCCTGTGTTGAAGGCTTGGTCCTCAATGCAGCAGTGTTCAGAGGTGGGGCTCTTGGACCATGAGGGTTCTGACCTCATCAGTGAATTGATCCATTGATGGCTGAATGGACTACTGGAAAGGGTGGAAGTGTAGACAGCGGCCGTGGTTGGACAAAGTAGGTCATCAGGGGGGTGACCTGAAAGGGCATTTCTTGTCCCTGATCCCCCTCCCCCACCCCATCCCTCTCCCCGCTTCCTGGCTGCCAGGAACTGAGTACCTTCCTTATGCCACACTCGTCTGTCATGATGATCTGCCTCACCAGGGTCAAAGCAATGGAGCTGGCTGACCACGGAGTGAAACCTATCTTTCCCTCTTTTAAGTTGATTATGTCTGGTATTTTGGTCACAGAGATGAAAAGCTGAACTCCGCAGGTGTGTCAAAATTGCTTAATTCCATGGGAATATATTACCAATATCTACAGGCATTTGATTAAATACTACTTAATGCCAATAGAGTAAATGCATGTTCTGGCATTTAATCGGCTCTAAGCATGAATAAAATTAATCGCCTTATGGGTAAACTATAACTGGGGCATGTAGCCAGGACAGGGAAGTTGTTGCCTTTCCACTGAGAAGTTGGGCTTCCTCCAGTAGTTTTGACCAGGAAAAGAGGAAAGAAATGGAGAGAGATGGAGTAAATTTTCACAGGAGTATCAACCTCATGGATAGAGTCTTGATAAGAGAGAAACCCAGGAGCAGAGTGGGAAATTCTCAGGGGTAGTTCACCTCCTGCTGTCTCCCTTTACTAGTTGCTGTAAAATGTAGCAATGGATCTGCCCTATGGTTCCTTTTAGCTAGTTCTCCTCTCTCCAGTCTTGTATTAGCTGCAATAGGTAGATGCCAAGAATAGGAGTTGAGCTCATGGGTTTCCTAGGAGCCGACTAGACACAGGGCGCTAGAGAAGTTCTGTGAACCAGAGTTAAGCAAACTTTAGGAATAAAAAGCATGCTCCAAAGACACCATCCAGGTTGGAATCTCTCTAGGAACAAAAAGCAGGGCTGTCCATATAGCATAAGCACATGACTGTGGGTCCCCAGATTTCCCTTTAAACACCAGTGTGGGTTTATCAGTTGGCTCTTATGTCTCTCTGCTATAATCCTTAGAATCTTAGTAGTACTTCCATAGTTTTTACTTTTTTGGTTCCCATTAAAAAAAAAAAAAGACTCATGTTTTCAAAGTGGCTCATTGTGTCTGATTATATCAAGTAGAAATTTTGTGACTATCTACAATGTTTATAAGCATGATTTTATTCTCCAAACCACTAGAAACTGTTCCTGAATATATTTCCAAAACAAATAAAATGTATCAAATGTGGTACATTTAACACCCTGCCTGCCACATTCTGTCTATCAAAGGGACAGGCCAAGTCTGTCATAATGTAGAAATATATTGGTCTGATTTTTTGCTTTGATCAATAGTTTTATGGCTAAATCTTGACTCTGGCGAAACTTAAAAGGAACTCAAATTTGGATAAGTTCTGCAAAGAAACAAAACAATAGGCATGTTTTTCTTTTCTTTTTTCCTTTCTTTCTTTTTTTTTTTCTGGTGGGACTTCAGGTCATAAAGTGAACTATATCATGTGCAACTGTCTCCTATGGAAAAAAATAACAAGGTTGGGGACATTGTCTCTGGTTTGCTCAAGCTCTCTTTCCCCTTCCAATGCTCATAGTTTCTGCTTACGTATCTCTCTTTCAAAAGATAAGTATGACTTGTATTGGTCAGTTCTGCCTGCTGTAATGAAACACCAGAGACTAGATGACTTAAACAAACAACAGAAATTTATTTCTCACAACTCTAGAGGCTGTCAAAGTACAAGATCGAGATGCCAGAGAAGTGGGTGTCTTCTCTTGACTTGCACATGGCTGCTAACTTGCCGTATGGTCACATGGCTTCTGCATGCTCTCTGGTGTCTCTTCTTAGAGGGGTACTAATCCCACAGACCAGGGCCCCACACTCATGACTTCATGCAATCCTAAAGTTTCCATCTCCAATTACCATCCCATTAGAGGTTAGGGCTTCAGCATAGGACTGAGGGGAAGGTAGCATTCAGACCAAAACAACTTCCTAACAGAAGACCCGGTGAACAGGTTGTTCCTCAGTGGTTCAAGGCAATTATTTTCTGAGTTTAAGATATTTTGTTCAGTTCATAAATATAAAGGGTCCAATGCTGTTTGTTTATTCCTAGTGACATAGATTAAATGGAAACCAACTAGTATAGTCTCTTAATCTATGCTGACCTCATGGCCCATCACATGTAAGATTGGAACTAATATGCGGATGACATTAAGAAAGCTATCAGAATCACTTGGGGGATAAAAATGGAGTTAAAAGCACTTACATGTTCTAAAGTCAGAGAGTGAGTAATGGGTTTTTTGTATCACTCTTCTGACTTCTGTGCAGTAGGGATTTTGATACCAAGTATTGTGTCTGCCACACTGCAAAATACCTCAAGGTATGACAAAGATGTCAGAATGTGTTATCAGTATTTGTAAAATAGATAACTAGATTTTCCATGTAAGAAACTACCAACTTTATTTATTATTATAACTTGTTACACATGGAATCTGTGATATTATAGGAATATTTAAAAATATAAATAAGACCATAAGCCAAACATATATATCCACCACTATTATTCTTTTTATCTCTCCCCCTTATATATGTGTATACAAATTTATGCCCCTATATGATACATTTAAGAGAAATAAAATAATACCTTATTGTACTATGACCTGATATTTCTACTATTAATGTATCATAATTTTCCATACAAAGAAGTAAACATTTGCATAATTATTTGCATAAAAACTTACTTTAAGACACTTAGATTCTTTTAAAGATTATCTCTAAGTTGTGTGGTGAACACACTTCATGTATATTTGTACACTTGAGTCATTATATTCCTGGAATAAATACATAGGAGTAACTTGCCAGGACAGAAGAAATAAACCTGTTCAATAAATATCATGAAATTTTTTCTCTCTGAAAAAAAATTGCCATGGTTTATATTTCTTTGGTAATAAAGGCAAATTCATATTTTTCCATATGTATAACAACATATTATTATGTAAAATTTATTTTTGTCAAGCAAGGAAAAAAAGGAGTTTAATTTATAGGATCTTTGGTTACCTGTAAGAATAGCCAAATATATATAATTTTATATGCAATTGTAGTCTTATATTTTTATTTTCATTCTTTTTATTGTTATTCTTGTTGGAACAGTTGGGTTTTCCTGGTTTGTGTGAAATATTTATGTCATTTATTTTTCTCATTTTTTACTTTTAAATTTATCTCATAATAGGAATTTTCAAACATACAAAATTGTAAGGAATGCTCGGTGAGAAATGATATATTTTTCAAATCTTTTATTCCCAATTTATTTCTGGGATTATTTTTTACTTAATTAATTAATTAATATCTGTGTGTGTGTGGTGAAAGCCCTATTTTGTTTTGGTGAATTTTATTTTCCTTATGTTATTTGGGGGGATTGATATTGTACCTTCAGCTCTGGAGAATTTTAGAATAGATATTCCATTTTTAAAAGGGAATCTGATTGTCAGGTTATGTGGGCACAATATAATGGAAAAGATGGCTCACCTGAGTTCTCCAGTTACATATTAGTCAATACTGTAGATGTTATTTTGTTTTCTTTTGGAGAATGTTTATTTTTCCAAATATCAGCGTCCAATCTCTATCCTTGGGCCTGATGCATAAGACATACTCAGATATAATATACTAGTCTATTTAGGGCATTTAAAATATGCTGAGGAAAGAAATCTTTGTTATCTAAAGACTTAAAAACAGTATCTAAGCAAAGCAAGCCTTACCCCAGATAGCTCAGCAGGCAATTAAAGAAAATGATTGCTAGAAAGAAATGCCTTCAGTTGCATGTTTAAAAGACCTGGGAATCCTAATGTATACTTCCTGCCCCTCTTCCATTATGTTGCTTAAAAAGTCCAGAGTTTTATAAGTTGAGAAATACACAAACAGATGTGTTTGCTGAAATGTTTGAGGGTAGAGTTCTTATGGTCTGGCATAGAGTTCCCCTCCTCAGACACTAATTGCCTTATTCTAAATACATGGATTACTAGATTTTTTAAAAGCATGATTTGTTTTCTTTAAAACAAGAGTTTACTGATTTATATTGATGCTAATGGGAACTTCATGATAAAATTGCATTTGTTAAAGTTTTGATAGTCATGCAGATTAGATTTTGCAAGCTAACTCTCACCCTTTGTAGTCTTTTTTGCTAAAAAAAAAAAAATCAAGAACATTATGCTAAGGAGTAAAAGGACAGTGTTCAAATGAATGACCATGTTACTCCAAAACTACATTTATAAATTTAAATTATTTCCAGAATTTTTAAAATATCTCTCATTCTTCCCTAAAATAAAAAAAAGAAAAGAAAACAAGAAAGTATACAAAGTAGTTTTAATGACTCAGACTTTATCCTCAGGCTTTATATGGTTTGTCCACCTAGCTAACTGACAGAGAGACAGCTGGCAGAAACAGGTTTAATAGGAATGCATGAAACTCAGAGCCACAACCTGATAATGTTAAACCAGTGCAAAGACCTCAAAGGCATCCACTATTCTACAAATGCATCCATTATTCTTTCTAATTTCACTTAGCTGAGTAGTACATGTTCTCAGGTTTAAAACTTCCCCTTTCACAGAAATAAGTGGGTCAGCTTTTCAGAGGCTCTGAGGCAGTCAAGTTGATCTGCAGAATCTGCTCCATTAGGTCAACCGGAAACTGCAAGAAGCAGAAGAGATGATTTGGAAGCAAGTATCATTTCAGTTCTGGATCACACTGACATCGGTTATAACATATTATCAAACGTAATGCCCCAAGTCGAGATAGAAATAATATAAGGAAAGAAAAATGCTACAAAATGCAAACCATTAGGATTTTGTCACAAACGGATAATATCTAAAATCAACCAGCTGATGTCATACTTGTGTAATAAAGAAAATAAATACATCAGAATGTGACAATCTCACTAATAGCTTAATTGGATAGTTTTCTTCAGTGGCTATTTCTATTCACAATTGTCAGGTGTGCAGGCCTGTTTTCTACAAGATAGGTGTCCTGGGCTTTGTGCCTCCTGTAGGAAATGGTGCAATCGCGGTAGATGTATGAATGCAAAATGTATGAGCAGGAAAAAAAATGACATGACTGTCAGGAGAACACTTAATGACTGGAGGACTGATTTTCTTCCCTGATCCTTTACTTTTCCTTCTCTTCCTTTTAGGTGCTTTTCAGCAAATTCACTTCTCAGCAGTCATGGAAATAAGAAATCAAGGCAGGATCCATTGCAAATTGGCAATGGGTTATTATATTTCACCTCACCTTTCTGTTCTCTTTAGACTTGACTTACCTGGAAGTTTGTTGGCATGTGAACTCAAGTCCAATACAGAATTAAAGCTGAAAGAAGGCCCTGCCCTGAGACAGCTCACAAGTGTACCCCTCTACAGGGGCCCTGTACGTGAAGCATAACAAGCCGGGGACACTTATGTAGCTTAAATCTTCTTAAGGACAGTGTTGGAGGAAAGACGTGGTTGAACCACTGTGGAGGAGCATGGCTCCCCCCCCCCCGGCCCCCGCCAGGTGATCTCTGTGCTAGTAGTTAGTGGACTGCGTTGAAAGAAACGAAGATCTGGTCAGATTAGTTGGAAAGATTTGTAAAATTTAAATATGTATTTTTAAAATCTGATGTAAGAGCTAAGAAAACAATGGTGAGTTCTTCATTTTCCTCACTTTCCCTGTAAAGGTTTTAATCTTTCTTCTAAATACTGTTGGAAAAAAATCTTAAAGGATATTTTTTGAGTACTAAATTGGTTACCTACTCCTGAGTCTCAAGTTGCTTTACTGGCTCTGGCTAGAGAGAGGTGTATGTTTTATTAGTCCATTGTTATACAGAGTCTATTTTGGAAAAGGTCACTGGAAAATATAAGCCAAATGTCAACCAGGCAAGCACAGAGCATTTTCTGACCATGAGATTTGAACAACATTGGGTGTAGTGAACAATGTTGGGTATATGACCAAAGGAGACTGAATTCTCTCCATGTGAATGTTCTATGCAGGGCATCCCTTGTCTGAAACGAGAGCTGAAGTTAGGCATGGTGTACAATGTTCAGTTGGCTTGCGCCTTCTCCGGTGTCAATAATTGAAATTGAATCCATGATTCTGTGATGTACAAAGATAAACTCACTATCTTACATTAGAAGAACTCAGTTTGACTTGCAAAAGTCATGGGAACATGTAAAAGATTCAGCTTCGTTAACTACACAGCAGGAAAAGGGAGCTTGTGTTTGTCAATTTGCACCAAATACAAAGACTTCATGTTTCTCACATTTTTTATTAAAAATAAGGAAGCTGCTTGGATAGCAGTTTGGAAAAATGTTTGTCATCTTTACTTATTGATGTGTTATTACATGAATATATCTCTCACCTTCTATGGTTATGCTGTATACTATTCTAACAGCTTTATTATAACATAATTTGTATACCATATAATTTTCCCTTTTCAAGTATGTAATTCAATAACTTTTAGTGAATTTTCAGAGGTGTGTACTATCATCATGATCTGATCTTACAACAGTTTTATTGGGCCCCTGAAGGTCCCTTATGCCTATTCACAGTATTCTCCGCCTCATCCCAACTTTCCAGCAACCACCGATCTACATTCTGTCCCCGTGAAGCCACCTTTTCTGGATACTACTCTAGGGGGTCTCTTCCACTTCTAGCCCACATGTGAACTTCCTAGGGCAGGGGTGATGCCTTCTGGGACCCTGCTGAAGACTTTGATAAAGGAGAGCTTCCCACTGAAAGGGATGACCATGAAAACCTCTGTGCTCAAAACGACCTTTGCAAATCTCTTTTAGGAAGGCAGCATGATTAAAGTCTGAGCTCTGGATTGAGGCACACCTGGGCCTAATTTCTAGCTATACACTTTCCAGAACAGTGATCATGGAAAAATACTTTATCTTCACTAAGCATATTTTTTTTCATGTGCAAAATGTTGGAATATGGCATGAGCTCACGTCAGTGCCCAGCACCTTGCATGAACTCAGTAGAAACGTTTACTCATGACCATCAAGCAAAATATGCCTTATTTTTTGACCCCTTGTTTGACTTCATAATTTATCTGCAATCCACTGTGGTATCATTATTATGTTTCCTTTGCAAACCTCTCAGGCTGTTCCCTAAAGGATAGCTGCTTGTCATCCTCTATAATAAGTTCATATTACATTCATAAAAATATTCTGATTTCACGAACAACATACATTTGTGAAGATATACCTGTGATGGTTTTGTGGGTGATACAAAGAAGACCTAGTCATGTTAGGAAACAGACAAGTCACTGGAAATCCAAGATAAATGAAATAGATTTCTAGAGATCCAACCAGTAAGGCCTCTATTTGGTCAGCTAGTTTGATTTTGAATACCTACTGGAAGGAAAAAATTCTTAAATGCAGAAAACATGGACAGAGTGACTTAGCCAAACATTTATTATTGCTAGAAATAATAGGAGATGGCTATTGAACTATCCCTTAAAGGATGAATGGGGTTTTGATGGGCAGAAAATGGTAAATAAATAAAGGTGCATTTCAGGAGAAGTGAACTTAAATTCATCCATTCATTTATGCTTTGATTGACCACATCGGTGAGTGCCTGCTTATATTAATCAGTATTCATAAGATTATTTCAAAGTAACAATACCAAACATTAGTGACTTATGAAGAAATAATTTCTTACACATAATACCTCTCTCTCTTTCTCTCTCTCTCTCTCTCTCTCTCTCTCTCTCTCTCTCTCTCAGTTGTTTTTAACTTTTTTGCAGTAGTTCCTGGCCTTGTTCTTCACTCAACACCCACACAGGCAGGGCTATCTCTCTCCCTGGGTCTCACTGTCTCATGGCACAGGGAGAGAGCAATGGTGGTACTGGGAACCACATTATGTCTACGGCTTCTCTCCTACAAAATTTCTTCTCACATCTCACTGGTCAAAGCAAGTAGTATGATCATATAGGATGTCCAGAGATGAGCATGGCAGACATGGCCTGATGAAAAGCCTGAGCAAATAATATAATATAATCTACCCCACTCCTACATATTAAGCTGAGAGCTTGAGATAAGAATCACTGCTTCCAAAAAAAAAAAAAAAGAATCACTATTTCCTGGAAAGGTATAGTTCAGCGTAAATCAAAATGTGGAGCTGTAGATGTACCTCCGTAGGGCCGAAAAATGGTGAGGAAACTAGTAACATGAAAGAATGTAAAGGAAGAAGAATCCAGAAAGAACACAGTAGGTCAGATTGAAAAAGACCTCAAAAACCATGCTGTCAAGATTGGATTTAGTTTTAGAATCAGTGGAGGCAACCAAGTTGTCTGAGGTAGAGGTGGGACATTTACTGTTATGTGTCACATTGGCTAACAGTAGCATTCGGTGATTGCATCACCCTGATCAAGGTATTGCTGTAAAGGTATTTTGGAGATGTGGAGAGTATGGCAATCAGTGGATGTTTGGTAAAAGATGTGGGTAGATCTCCTCCAGTCAGCTGAAGGCCCTAAAAGCAAAACACCAAGGATTCCCAGAGAAGAAGAAATGTTGTCTCAATGGAGACATTGAATTTCCAGCCTGTTGATCTGCTTATGGGTTTTGGACCTGACAGTTCCAACAATGGCATGAGTCAATTTCTTCAAATAAACCTCTTTATAGATATTGATACACACAGACAGGTAAACGTGAACCTGTTGGTTCTGTTTCTATAGAGAACCTTGACTCATAAGAGGATATCATGGTTCAGTGAAAAAAGAGATACTGCAAATTAGAACAGAAAGACATTGCTAACTGTTTAGAGGTCAGACTGAGAAAGACAAGGTAATGATGAACATGGTCATATTTTATTTTGTGATCTAAAAATTCTACTAATTCTGTCATTTCTTCAAACTTCCTTAATGTCTATCCTTATTTCTACAATGTGGTGCCACATTGCTAAGACTTCAATTTGTTTATTGTTCATTATGTTTTAGTCAACGTTTGCAGCGCTGTAACTGAAGGACCTGACCAGGAACAACAGTAGAGGAGGAAAAGTTTATTATGGAGCTCATGTTTTTAGAGGTCTCAGTCCATAGACAGGTGGCTCCATTTCCCTGGACTCCAGGTAAGGCAGAACAACATGGCGGAAGAATGTGGCAGAGGGAAGCAGCTCATGTGACGATCAGGAAATAGAGAGAGGAGTCTCCACTTGCCAGATACAATTATATACCCCAAAGCCACACCCCCAATGTCCAAGTCCTCTAGCCACACCCTACCACTTCAGTTGCCACTCAGTTAGTCCCTATCAGGGGATTAATTCACTGATTGGCTTAAAGCTTTCACAACTCAATAATTTCTCCTCTAAACCTTCATGCATTCTCACACACAAGTTTCTGGGGGACACCTCACATCCAAACCATAACATATTATGAAGTGCTTATATGAAAATGCATTAGAAGCTGCAAATGTACATTACTTTTCTTCATAAATATACTGCTGCTCACAAATTTCTCTAAACTTAAGTTTTCTCAATTGGTGGGAAATAGACCACCAGTATGTGGTCCGAGTATGTGGCCTGGCAAGGGTATGACTTTTATTAAATTATTAAACTCTTATTTTTTTTTTTTCAAAATGCATTAGAGTTGTACCAAATGAGTGAGAACATGTCAGAATTTCTTAGGGATTTTTACCAAGAGGGATGAGATCCCATCCAACACATCTGGAATGCAGGATCAGTGTTGGGGACCGCATATCAAGTCAAAATGGCGCCTGGCAGTTTGCTAGGAGGAGTGGTTTGTAAGGCAATGCCACCGAGCCATTAAGATGGTCGGGATTCCTTATTGGCTGATTGCTGTAACTGGATGATGCTAATTGAGTCAAGCTGTGTGTAACCAGTTAAGTATATATACCTCTGCTGTTTTGCAATAAGGCGGCTCCTGCTACCTTGGGTGCCCGCTACCTTGAGTTCCCGCTCAGTTCCCAATGAGTTTCCCCACAATAAAGCAGTTCCTGCCTCAACCTTCAAGTCGCTTGTCACCTCCCGGTTATTTTGCCCAGCAGGACTGCAGCAGATCAGAAGAGGCGTGACCACCCCCTATGTCTAACCTGAGCAATTTAATTCTTTCCACCCTTACTGTATTGTCTACCTCCGTAACTCTTCAGTTTCTCTTGAAATTTCACATGATCTCAATCTATAACTAGGTCAGAGATTTTAGGGGAATTATTATCATATAGTAGTTAAGAATGCATTCACAATATTAGATGAAGTTACAAAATTGAGAAATTTAATTTTGCCATATCCCTCTGAGATAATTTGCAATATCCTGTGACTGAGGAAATTTTAAAAGTCATGTAGTTTTACCAGGCGTGCGCGCGTGCGCGCGCACACACACACACACACACACACACACAAAGTATGACTAAGGAAATGGAAATGCTAATTACCCCAATTTGATCATTATACAATGTATTCTCTTTATCAAATTATTGCATTAGAACCCCCAAAATATGTGCAATTAAAAAAGTATGTTGATAGATCTATAGTCCCATAGATATTGCTAAGTTACCAGAGTGGGCAAAGCTCTTTCCAAGGGATAAACAACAACAAAAACAAACAAACAAAAAAAAACACACAAATAAATGGCACTATATACACTTACTATGGAGAAGTAAAGCTTTGGTCCCAAAGAAAACCCTAATGTGAATCAATCACCCGAGCACACTATTCTGCCCTGCAACAGCCCTCAGTTCCTCACCTTTGCTTCTGGGCGCCCATCTGGGTTCCTCATTCTGACCTGACTCCTGCTTCCCTGTCTTGCTTACACGGCTGCAGCAATTCACTTTAGATCTTTAAACACATCATGATTTTAATCCACCATGTCCACAACTAAAACCTAGATCTTTCTCCCTAAATCTTCCCTCATCCAGTTTGTGTCCAACCCATCCTTCTAGTTGTTCTGATTAAAAACATGGAGTCATCTTTGGTTACTGTTTTCCTCCATTTCATATAGAATCCGCCAGCACATCAAACTGAATTTGCTGTTCAATGCATCCAGTATCTAATCAGTTATCATCATCCTGACCATCGTGGTGTGAGAGAAAAATATATTGTGGGGCTAAAAGCAAAGAAACAAATGAACAAATGCCGTTCCCTCCCACTGGCTCTAACTGAAAAGCACGCAGTTGCATACATAAATTCAGATGAGGGGAGTATAAAGTATTGAAGGATGGTTATTGGGCTATAACCAAGCTCTTCAAATGCTTCTAAATTATCACAGGTTTTAATCATTACCCTCTAAATTAAGTATGACTGTCTTGGGGGCAGGTGTCAGCTCTCTCTGAATAGACCTTGCAGTTTTCAGCCTCTGGCTTTGTTAGTAGTAAGAAGTTTGTGTACCTCTTTCACATGGTCACAGTGACAATAGCCAGTAAAGTCCACTTTCTTCAAAGGTTATTATGTTGCCAGGTATAGTGCTAGGTACTCAGAGTCATTGTCTCTAATTCCCATAAGACCCCAATGATGGACATATTGCTGTTATTAATGTCCTATTTTATCATCATCATCATCATCATCCCATATGGGTGAGCACTTCAAGACTCCAGGAAGCTGTAACAGCCCCATGTCACATTTACTGGACCTACAGGATGCAGTCAGGATTCTGCTCAGGTCAATCTGGCACCTGGCATAGAAGCCAGTCTCACCTGTAGATTAAACTACTCCCAGACCCTGAAGAAGGAGTTGAACTGGATATTTTTAAGATCCCTACTCATTTAAGTTAAATGAGTCTAGAAAGTTCTTGGTGGTTTTGGGATAAATGTTTCACGTGCATTTGGTGAAAACAGAGATGATTTTTTTTTTCTTCTAATGGGCTTCAGTCAGCCACTGTTGTCCTTGTTATAGGGGAATTGTACCTGATAGCTTTCAGCGAGGTCACTGGTCCCTCTTCCAGGTTTTTAAAAAAAGTCTGAAACTCAGTGAAACAATCGATTTGGTTGATCCTAGTCATGGCCTGTGGATAAGATGCATACAGGTATTTAAAAACCCCGTTGGACTAATCTGATCAGGCTGTTGTTACAGATATCATCACCTGGGTGGCCTAAACAAAAGAAATCCATTTTTCTCACTGTGTGAAGAATGGAAAGTCCAAGATCAAGCTGCAGGCAAGGTTGACTTCTGGTGTGGCCTCTCTTGTTGACCTCCACATGACCACCTGTGCTGTGTCCTCATGATGAGATATCGTGTGTGTGTGTGTGTGTGTGTGTGTGTGTGCACACAAGTTCAGAAAGCTCTAGGGTTTTTTTTTCTCTTCTAACAGGGACACCAGCCCTACCATATTAGGGACCCACCTTCCTGACCTTATTTAACTTTACCACCTTAAAAGTTATCTCCAAATATAGTCATATTGGGAGTTAGGGCTCCTGCATATATATTGTGGGTGGGGGGTAGACACAGGACATAATTCAAACATAACACCTCCTATAATCTTTAATTTGACTTATTTCAGTTTTTGATTTCTGAATAGTAGATAGTATATATTCAAAATTGCCCTCTGAATATTGCTAAATTTAAGAGCTACAAACGTAAACCATGCATGAATTTATTATTCATTAAGACAAATTACTTAGAAGCCTGACACTTGCTGATTTTTACATACTTACGAGCTAATGTGCAAAGTTACCGTTTTCAGGGCAAAAGTACAAATGTATCACCTAATGTACAAACCTGGAGTATTTAATTTTAATTATTATGCTATACCTTTGAAGTAAATTAATATTTTGTGTTATTCCTCTGTATTAATAACAACAACACGAAATGGCATACTACTTTTAAATGTCAGTGAGGTTTTAATGCAAATCATTTATTAAATGTTGTATATTCAGTTTAAATCTAACTGGGTAACTACACATTAAGGGGAAAAAATCTATATTGGTCTAATTTGAATTATATGTTCTTCTCAACAAGCATAATTGCTATTGACTGCCTAAAGCACTATTGTCTAAGTCATGAATAATCATAAAACATTACAATTGGCATGAAAAGAAACCCATCCAGAGAGAGACAGAGAGAGAGAGAGAGAGAGAGAGACAGACAGAGAGAGAGAGAGAGAGGGAGGGAGAGAGAAAGAAAAAGAAGCACAAAATACCAACAACCTCCCCCCCTTCTCCTTGGCCCAAAAGAATAAAGCCACGCAAAACATAATGACTTTATTACCTGAGAAAATGTGCTACATAGTAATCATGAGGAACCTCATTTATTATAGATAGTATTTCATTTCACTTCAGGTTTGACATTTTATTCTGGAATGAAGCTCACTTGTTACTAAGTATGTGTCATAAAAAGAGAGAGAGAGAAAGAGAGTCCCTTCGTACCTTGCCATCCCCTCTCATTAACTGAATTCTTAATTCAGAGCTAAGAATACAAATTTTGCATTAACTGAATATTTTTCCAGAAGCTCTAGAAGTTGGATGTCACAAGTGTCACAAGTTGAATATGGTGAAGAGTTTAAAGTCAATAAGCCTCTTGCCTGAGGGACATCTAGAACCACTTTGCCAAGTATATTCATTAAATTATTTGGTACTCAATCTCCAGCATCTGTGGATCTAGGTTCTTGCAGAGCCTTTCCAAGGAGGTGATATTAGAATAACATAAAACAGGATTTTTTTAAAAATCCATAGGTTAAACTTAATTTCCTTTAAGTCAGCGTTAGTTTGATACATAAATATCATAAATATACATGCATATTTTAAAAATGCTTATACTGCTCTGTTTCTATTATAGTGCATAAATTTTAGGAAAGAGTCTCTTAGCTTGGGCCCTGTGGACATTTGGGGTGGATAATTCGTTGTCCTGTGGGGCCATCTTGTGCACTTTAGGACACTGGGCAGCCTCTATCCACTAGATGACAGCACTCTCTTGAGTTCTGACAGTAAGCTGTCTCAGATTTTGCAAAATATCTACCTCTTCTTTCTCAACCCCTCACTGCCCAACCCCTCATGAGAACCATGGCCTTTGAAGGTAAGTTTATTTCAGGATGATAAAAATGCAGAGCCAAGGTAAGTCACCAGTTTGAAAAGCAATGAGCATTGAATGTCCCTTCACATGTCTTAACCAATTAGGAGAGGCATCCCAGCATGGCGGCCCAGCATTTCCAGGGTCCCTTTGATGGTTCCCATCTAGGACTATGAAGTCCCTAAGGAGATAACTTGAAGTTTTCCATGATCAATGATAATTAGGATTCTGATCGACCAAACTAAGGGCAATCAAATGCACCATTTAAGAAACAAAGAATTCTTGGAATGGGCTGGCAGGAATATCTTTTAAAAACTAACTGGTTATTCCAGAGTTTTCTTTAATTATAAAGAGATCCCTAATTCCTAAGTGGAATGTGTATTTCCCACCTCTGAGTTTCACAGTCATTTTCTAATGCCCACAAAAGCTTTCTCTCTTTGTATTTGGATTATTTGCTGAAGTATCTGTCTCATCCACTGGACTATGTGCCTTTGATAAATAGTGATTATTTCTTAATTATTTTTATATTCTTTATGTCCAGCATATGGGGAAGAGGAATCATTAAATAAATATTTTCTAAATAGATAGTAAATACCATATCTGATGATATTTAACATTGCGTAAGTAGTATAGTATGGCAAAGATTGGTCTAGACCTTGGGAACACACAGATAAGTTAATTTTGATATTTCTTCTTTGAGAATTCATGGCAGGGGGAGAAAACAGTAGAATCTCTCTCTCTCTCTCTCTCTCTCTCTCTCTCTCTCCTCTTTCTCTTTCTCTTTCTCTAATGCTAAGGAGAATATTATAAGGCACTGTAAATAACACTAGTTAATTACTAAGTCCTATTTTTTTGGAGTGAAGAAAGCAATGGATTACTTTAATACTTTATCTTGCAAACTATATACTCATTTAAAGGAAATCCTATGTAAAATTATGGTTGGGATATTAATTTCAGTTACATAAATAATCAGGATTATTCTCTTCTCCAAGCATTAGAAAAAAAAAAGAACAGAATCACTAAATGGAAGGAGAATTAGAAGGTCTGAGTTCAAGCTATGATTTGAAACTATTGAGGCAAATCATTTAAGCTCCTTATTCTAACAGGTTCTACTAGAGTTGGGATCTAATGCTGCTATCATGAAATACCAAAGGGCTTTAGACAGTGTGGGATCTTACCTTTGTGTAGGTCATAAGTCTGACATGGGTCTTACCATATTACAGTGAAGATGTCAACAGGGGCAGACTCCTTAAGGCCTTTCCCAGCTTATGGATGCCGTTCACACTCCCTGGCTCATCTCTTCTTCCATCTTCAAATCCAGCTCATGTCTCTAACCTTGTGTCCCTTGTCACATCTCTTCCTGACCATGACCGGAAAAATTTCTTTATTTTTAAAAGAATAATGCAATTAGTTTGTAATTTGTAGTTCATCAACCTCAATGAAAATTTTAAAAAGAGAAAATGGCTTAAAAGGAGGCATGGATGATTTGGCTACTATTAAGTGTTTTTTCAGTATTGAATTTGGTGGAGTACTATTAAAGATCTATAATTGCAGGAACTTCTCATTGGTCGGAGATGCATCTGAGATGTGTAAGATTAAAGATAAAAAACATGATTATTACCTCTGTGGGGAAAAAAGTCATCAACTACAACTGGAATGCAGTATTATCAACAGTGATTCTTGTATAACGGATACACCCGTGTTTTCTAAGTTGAGACAGATTCCAGGGAGAAATGCTTTTGTTTTGTTTTTGTTTTTGGCAGTTCTCAGCTTTTTTGCATTTAACATGCTGACACCAGCATTTCTTTGGGTTTTAGGTTGTTGAAAATGTGCATCACCCACAAAATACTCTTTGAATTTGAGTTAGTTTTTCATTGTTGTGATGGAAGAAAGGAGAAAAGAAGTGAGTGATATATTATTCTTTGTATTTATGAAATGTCCTGAAAACATGCGTTTTCTTTCTAGAAAAAAATAAAACAAAATAGAGTTCTCCACAGTTAGCAATTTTGTAACCAGGAAATTCGGGAACACTTATTATGTTTTTCTCATCCTACTCTCTAGTTTGACAACTTTGTGGGAATTACTATACTTTGAAAAATGCTATTTGGACATTTTCATTGCTGTGTTTTCTTTTCAGAGATACCTATTTGATAGAAAGCAGTGAAGAAAAACTATTGAATCAATAAGATAATTCTAAAGTCACAGAGTTTTGGAGTTTGAAGTCATCATAGAAGTGATTTAGTTGAGCTCTCTAGTGGGCATGATCTGCTTGGCGGCAGCCTATGGGAATTCTGGGCGACAGGATCTCGTGAGTGTCCTGGTCCTCACACGCCGGGTTCTATTCTGGGCTCTTAATTCCGAGGACCCTGGCTTGGGTACATTCTAACTTATTGCTCTTCTGGGCAATGCCCATGAAGAAGCCCAAAGTTCCTGCTGGGAACTCTGTCACCTTTCCCTAGGCACCCTAAGCAGTTTGTTCTTCCATTTGTATTGGCAATCACATAATGGTGACTACACACAGATAGGCTGCCACCCAGCCACCTCCCACGTGGCCATGTGACGTGCTGCAGCCAGGCCTGTTGGACATCTTGCTTTTGAAGTATACGTTGATCTGTTTGAATTTCACTTCCAAAGGTGTGAAAAATATGAATACATCATTCTGTTTGTCCCTCATTCCTCCCAACCCCATGATATCCATCAATTTGGAAAAACAAACTTCCTGTGCCACTGTCCCAGGGATCCTCCTGCTGCTACTGGTGTCTGCAGCCAGGCTGGCGGCTACCTTGCTTTGCTGCACGTCTGGATACAAATTCATCCGACTGCCCATCCTAGATCAGTCTGTCCCTGGGATAACATGAGGCACCCGAACATGTGCTTTGTTGAAATCCAGAAACATAATTTTCCCCAGTATAGTTCATGAATCTGTTTCATACTTATTTTGCTACCTGCCAACAGGATACCAGAGAATTGAAAAGGTCCAAGTCATTGAAATGGTAGAGCCAGCTTTCCTGGCATGTAAGCCAG
This sequence comes from Marmota marmota marmota, assembly GCF_001458135.2. Taxonomy (NCBI): domain Eukaryota; kingdom Metazoa; phylum Chordata; class Mammalia; order Rodentia; family Sciuridae; genus Marmota; species Marmota marmota. The sequence goes on from NW_025999983.1 coordinate 10,854,365, forward strand.
GAAAGGTCTCTTTCAGCTTAGAAGGAAGCCTCGGCCGACTGTGCAGTGATGCTTCCAATTCCTTTAATTTGTAGCTACCACTTAATTAGAAGTAAGCTTCAGATTCATATAGGTGGAAAGTTAACATATTGACATGATTTCACACCAACCAAGAGACATCTAATACCTGATTTGTTCCCAGGCAGATTTGATTCCGAGTAGTAAGGTGAGGATGAGAGAGGATCGTTCTCGATTTGGTTCTGTAAATAGTTTGTGACAATTCATTTATCTGTGCAGCTGAAGTGAGTGATTCGGGACTAAAATTAAAACAGATCCCGAGGCAGTTTCTTCTCACCCCTTCCAAACTACCTTTGAAGACGCAGAAAGGATGAAAATTCTCCAGGAAAAGAGAACACGGATATAGTTGTTGGATTAACTTCCAGAATTTTGAAGAAAATTCCACCAACCATAAAGTCTACCAAGAGGAATAGAGAAATCTAATCAGACACACTCCCAGATTTTGCTGCTTCGAGAAGCAAACCTGTCCCCCTCCCAGAAGATAGGCTAGGACTTTGTTTCTCCCTCACTGCCAATTTCTTGGGCCAGTGTTCTGAATCTGAAGTTTCCACCTAAGAATTAGCTGTTCCTCTGACCTACACTGGTGCCACTTTAAAGGTGACCTGAATATTGTCTGTGCCTCTCTTCTACTAGCTACGATTCCCTATTCAGCCACTATTAGACTTCAGGGGGAAAAATAGAAGAGGATTTAAGAAGATAGGCTGTGGTATCTATACCCCAGGAAACTAGCTTGAATTAATAAATCAGAATAGATGGAAAGACACCTGGAAAACCATTCAATTTCTCCATGTTCTTAATGACTGCCATGCCTGTGTTGTTCAACATGTTACAGACCATACCACACTACATGTATCCTCAATAAATTTCTGCATATCTCCTTTTTTTTGGTCAAGCTTTGTGAAATTTAGTCACAATCATATGAAATGCAGTTTTTCAAACACAGAAGTACTTGACTCCTGTCCTTACTGTGCTAATATAAAAAGCAGAGCTGGACACTGAACTGAGATAATAAATGACCATCAATATGTTCTTCGGATTAGATTTGATTACATTAGGATTCAAGTCACCACCAACTGGACAAGAGTAGAAAGAGCAAGGAGAGGCTGGATATTCCTGTCCAGAGACACACACACACCTGTGGACACAGTTGCTTATTTTAGAAAAAAAAAAAAGGAAAGGGAAAGATACAATATGCAGTAATTGGTACATCACCCGAAGGAAGGAAGGAAGGAAGGAAAGAAAGAAAGAAAGAAAGAAGGAAAGAAAGAAAGAAAGAAAGAAAGAAAGAAAGAAAGAAAGAAAGAAAGAAAGAAAGAAAGAAAAGGAAAAACCCTGGAAATGACTTTCTAGAATTCTGAAGATATGGTAAATTTCTTTGAATCCTCAATATCATAGAAAATTTTATGAGCTCCATGAACCCTCAATTCTAAGAATGAAAAGAGACTATGGAGACAGGAAAAAGAGCTGAAGGAATTAAGGCAGAGTATCAATCATTAAACTCGAATTAGTGCCAGGAGCAGTAAAGAACAGAACTGATGTTGTGGAAAATTGAAACATTAATTTGGAAAATAATTTGGGCTTCCCTGGAATGAAGAATAAAGGGAGAAATATAAAGGGTAGTGAGAAAATATGATAAAAATGGAATTTATAAAGACCAAAGCTGACCAGAATCTAACTAGGGTGCTTAAGGAAGAGACAGGCAAAGCTTAAAACAATCATAAACTTTAAGCAACAAATAACTTTCTTGGATTGAAGACCTAGATCTTCCGATTCAACAAGCTGGGGTAAAAGTGAATAAAAATCGATTCACATAAAGACCTGTAAGAACAGTATATAAATAGGAAGAAAACCAAAACAAATAAATGTCCTAAACATATCTAGCATGGGGGAAGACAAAACTGTACAGCAAGCAGGCCTCATTCAGTAATTCCATATGCCAGAGAACAGTGGGGATTTGTACTTATTATAAAAATTTGGAAGCAGAGAAAAGAATAGCCAAGATTTTTATACAGGGCAAGCAGTCTTTCATATGTGGTTACAACCATAGGCCCTCTTATACAATTATGAGATTCAGCGAACGCATGTTTCACCTTACCCTTGTTAGAATATATGAAGTCACGAATGGGACACTGGACTACTACCACGTTCTGCATAAATGTGGGTTCTTTCCCACTACCTGAGTGACAATCAGATTTTACTAAGGTCCAAGAGGAAGCAGGTACATGACAGAGCTGGCATGCAATCGACTTTCCTTGATTCTTATTGAACCTGATAGGGGGTGCCTGGTTACCACCAGCGGCCTCTGACACTGAGGACGAGGCATTTATCTCCTAGGACTGAGAACTTGATCCAGGGCCTTAGACTTTCTGAACCTCAAGTTTTCTCTTCTGTAAAATGAGTCATTGGGGCTAAATTGTTCTTCTGGCTCTACTGTACTGTGTCATAGAGAATCCTAAGGATCTGTAAGTAGGCCACTACATTAATAGAGGTCGTACTTTGATTTTTTTTTTTTTTTTTTTTGGTACCAGGGATTGAACCCAGGGGCTCTTAACCAATGAGCCAAATCCTCAGCCCCTTTTGTGTTTTATTTTGAGACAGGGTCTCACTAAGTTACTCAGGGACTTATTAAATTGCTGAGGCTGGCTTTGAACTTGCAATCTTCCTGCCTTAGCCTCTCAGGTTGCTGGGATTACAGGGGTGAGCCACTGTGCCTGGCTGTATTTGATTTAAAAAAAATTGTTCTATTTTTTTGCTTTAGAGACATAAAATTTTACTTTAAGATAGACATACTGGGTAGATGAATGTGGAATTTAAATCAATAGCATTAGGCTTTTGCCTGACTGGCCAAAAAGACCCAGAAGTCATGTGCAAAAGGAGAAAATCTATTAAAAAATAGGTTCTGGGTGTATATCTAATGCTTTAGCAATTATATTTAAAGCCAAATAAAAGTTTGAAATACTCCATTCCACAATAACGTAATATTTGGGGTAGACGGGAGAGGATATGGCTGTAATGGGGTTAAGGAGGAGCCTAGTGAGGTTTGTTAATGGAATCTCTACGTGGACTGTGTAGGAACTTAAAACACATTAATAATAAAAGCTCTGCTTTAAAAACTGACCTTGTATTTGAAAGATATGCACTTGTATCATTACCGATTAATGTGTTAGGTAACATAACTTGTACTTGGAAAGCAACAAGGAGGAGTATCTAAATGATATTCACACATCTTAATTAGTGTCATTAATAGTTCTTTTGCCATCTTTCATGAAAGCAATGGCATTACACTGCTAGCATCTTGTTATAAGTCAAACCAGCAAGTTGGATTTGAAGCCAAGTCCTTAAAAGTGGTTTTAAGTTATGGTGTCTACATGACTAGAATGCTTCTCCAGGGCCTCTTCTCAGCTGTAGAACCTTTGAAAGCAGTTGGCAACCGCCAGGCCAGAAGGTAATGACTCATGGGCAGGAACTCGAGAGCTCTGTGCAATCAGAATGCAAAAACAAAAGGAGAAATATGCAAATAGAATTTTTCTTATAATCCCCCCTATGACTGATTTTTATAATATTGGTGAAATAATATTAAACGTTTCATCTACGAACTCAATGTCTGCCACTGAACAGCAAGGATTTTGAAGCAGGTTCTGAAACTACTGTAAAAGAAGTCCCACTAGTATGCCTTATCAAGAAAGACCTCAGGTTAGCTGATGTCACAGCACATCCAAGCAGGTACAATCAGACCCATCCCATAATAGGCACATGTTAATGATTTGGCCTTTTCTGGAAACTACAGTCTATATCAACTACATTGAGTTTTCTACTGATCTAAAATGTAACATCCCTGATGTGAGGTTGTGGGAGGGATCGGGCAAATTACAAAATAGAATGAAATGAACAAGAAAATAGTTTGGTGTGTGTCCAGCCATTGTTTTTTTCTGAATAAGCTATGTAGTTATGAATTCATTAGTGCAGCATTTAACTTATATGTCTATTTTTCTTATTGTCACTTTCTTAGGTCATTAAATTTTTCAAAAGCATGATGAATACCAAATAGTCTATTTTGTGAATGAATAAACTCTTAAACTGCTCGGGCAGCTATAACAAGATCTTGGAGACTTAGATGACTTATAAACAATAGAAATGTGCTTCTCACAGTCCAAGATCAAGAAGCCAGTAGGTTTGGTGTCTGGTAAAGGCCTGCTTCCTGGTTCATAGACAGCACCTTCTTCCTATGGCCCTCACAGTAGAAAGGGTGAGGGAACTCTCTTGGGCTCTTTGGCAAAGACACTAATCCCTGGATGAGGGCTTTGCCTTCAAGACTGACCTAACTACCTCCCAAGGGCTCCATCTCCTAATATTATCATACTAATGATTAGATTTCAATATGTAAATTGTGGAAAGGATACAAACATTCAGATTAATGCATGCTCTTACTTAATTAACCCAAAACTTATTTTTTGGACATTCAAGTTATTCCTAATTCTTCACTATTGAAAATAATCCTATGTCAATATGTTCATAAGTTGTTTCTATAATTCTAATTATTTTATTAACTAGATACCTCGAAGCATGATTTCTAAGCCAAAGGATATATCCATCCTTCAAACTCCTCATACATATTGTGAAATGGTTCTAAAAAAACCTTAAAAATTTATACAATTGCCAATTTTATAGAAAGAGATCCAACTTTGCAAACTCTTCATTTTTATTTTTAATGGTACTCTTCAATAATAGTGAAGATGAATGTTTTCACATTTATTAGCTCTTTGTATTCTCTCTTCAAATCATTATCTGTTTATATCTTTTTAGACACTAGTATATTTATAGTAATTGTTTCTTGGGATCAATTAAGCCCCTATGCATTAATAAGCGCTTAAATTTAGGATTTTAAAATAACAATGGAACAATATGCATCTCATTCTCCACTACAGAATGACTATAATGTCATTAATATAATTCTACAAGTAACTAGCCACAAATAATAGGGTGTAGTGAAGTAAAACTGAACAATGTTGCTGTTTGACCATTTGAAGCTTGTTTGTGGCACATAGCAACACAGTTATTTAAGCTTAATTGATTACATCTCTAGAAAATAAAACTTTTATTGGAATCATGATAAGGACTAAAATGGAGTGATTATAACTAAGTATTTCTTACGATACAAACAATCCCTCTTTTTTAAAGATTTGCAACATTAATATTTGTGTCCCCATTCCCTGACCCCACTGACCCCACTGACCCCAACTGGTTTGTTGTCATTCCACTTTTTCCCTAAGCAGTACAACTATATTCATTTTAAGGCAAATCTTTGTTTCCAACCCAATTTAAGTATCCTAGACATTTAACATTTTTTTATAGAAATAATTTTTTGAGTGTTAAAAATATAAAACAAAAATTATGGTTTTTAAAATTCCTTCTGCAGCAAGTGAGTGGTTTCATTACTGAAACAAAATACAGTATTATAAAGCTGTGTTAATATTTTTATTTCTATGAGTAGGTCAATTAATCCTGTTCACAATTGAGATAAAAATAACTTTACTCAATTACATTCATACATCTTTCTTATTTTTGCATGTAAATGCAAAGTTAAGTTCTAGGAAAGTTATTATGGCAATAGTATATTCACATCTCCCTTGTGAAAATTTTTAGATAATATGGCATAAATTTTCTGTTGGAAACGCCTCCCTCCAACATATTAGAGACCCAATGAGGAAGGCATTTTTAAGGACAACCTAACTTTGTGTCTACAGTTGTAAAAGTATAGAGTTGAAATGGTTTTTCTAAAACTTTTACCTTTTCAAATTTAAACAAAAATACACCCCCACCCTTGCACCCCCCGTCTTTTGGTACTGGAATTAAACCCAGGGAACTTTACCACAGAGCCACATCCCAGCTCTTTTTACTTTTTGTTTTGAGACAAGGTCTCACTGAGTTGCTTAGGGCCTCACCAAATTGCTGAGGCTGGCCTTGCACTTGTAATCCTTCTGCCTTAGCCCCCAAGTTGCTGGGAATATAGGCACGCATCACCATGTCCAGGCTGTAAGGCTTCATTTTTATTTAGCATTAATTATTCTGTTATTTTTCTACTTGTTGCCTTTCTTTAAAAAAACAAAACCCTTTATTACAATAGCCTGCCCTTGGAGACACACGCACACCTCCTGTTGGAACTTCGGTCCTAAGGTCCTGCAGCATAGAATTGAGAGTTGTTTCTTTCTCCTTGTCTGTGTACAAGTGTTTTAAAAATTCTACCTTGTATTCCCTAGAAGTTTTTAAAAAACTTATACCACTTTTTTTTTCATTATATGGTAGAGATGAGTCCATTCAACATAGGACTTTGTATAATCATTGACCAAGAGAGATTTCTATTTTATTCCAGTTCAAATAACTGATCTTCAAAAAAAAAAAAATCTAATTTGGAGATGTCTCTCAGATCTGCTAAACAGAGCAAGAAATTTTTAGGAGAAATGTCGTCCGTATGACCATGAATAGAAAGCAGTCTGACTGTATCCCACACAAAAATATTTTCGGACAACTTAAATATATATAAACATTTAGATATGTGGAAGGAAGAGTTAAATGTCTTCTTAACTTGTTAATTTATCTAGTTGCTCACATTTACATATTTAAGTTCTCTTGTTAGATGTGTGTGTGAGTGCATGTGTGCATGTGTGTGTGTGTGTGTGCATGTGTGTTTGCATGTGTACGTGGGCTCATTGTCCTTTGCTACCCTTACTTTCTATAAAAACAAGTCAGCATCCCCATGAAAAATCCCAGGCCTTGGATCAGTATCTCCATTTTTAGAAGATCCCTAAATGTGGAGTATGCACAGTCAAGTTTGATAATTGCAGGGCATTCCATCTTCATTTCTAAGTGCAGTTTTTAAAATAGAGAATTGTCTTAATTCAAGTATTATGCTGGCATTCCAAGTTTTATTTTGGGTTAGGAAGACTTTCATTTGAACACTAAAAACCACTTTCCATTCTTGTCCTGCACAATGTTAAAACTGACTATATTACTTTTTAAAATGAAATTTGATTTATTAGAATAACATCTAGCCCTGCAAAACTGGGAGATTATTCCTCCAAGAAAAAAAATGATTAAATCTGCTTTAAAATGATCTTCTTTTAGAGTTTTAAACCAGTATTCAAATGATCTCCATGAGCATCCAAAACTAGGATTATTTGAGGAGGTTTCAAGGTAACACAGTTTATCCAGAGAGTGTCCAGTTGTTCAAAAAAGAAAAAACAGGAGGGGGGCACTCAGTGACTCAGTGGTATAAAAAATTTGTTAAAATGAAAACAAGGTGGGGTGGTAAAAGCCTGGCCTTATACTTGGAAATATATGGCTCCTGTTGACTATATGTAGATGTAAATGCAAGAAGAACAGTTCATTTCTAGTTCTCTTGTGGGATGTTCAGATGTGATAGATCCTGATGGGAATGAAAAAAAAATATTTATCAGCAGTATAACTGCAGACAAATACCCCTCATATGCATAAACACACTATTCAAAATAGATGTCTAATCACATATTACACACCCATAAGTGTACTCAGACACACATGTGACAGGGAACTAAGGTGAAGTCCAGGCCCTTAAAAATCTAGTTTACCATTAATTTCAACTGCACAGTAGAAGATTCAGGTAAATTCTGCTCCTCCTGAATTTAGATGGCTTCCCCCTTGTAATTCATGAGAATTGATGAAGCCTCACAGTGTGACTCCTGCATGCCTTTTGTTTCTGTTGTTTCCCTCAATCTTGCTGGCTAAATAATGTAGCAAGCCTAATAAATTCAAATAAAACTTCTGATTGGTTTGGCAGCAGTTTAACAATCTAGAATAATTTACCGATCTCAGAGACTTCATGTGAGTCCATAATGTTTAGACTAGAAATAATAAAATGCACTCAATTGATTAAGCTGTTTGTAGACGTCTAAGAATTAGCATATTGTATAATTGCATATATTTTATAATTACCAAGTGGGGCTGATAAAAGGGTTCAGTGCTATTGACTGCTGGACCGATTACCTTGATGAGGGGAGAATCTCAATGAAAGGTGAGTTCACTGTGGGCTGAATACAGAGTGAGCTGGGTCTGGGAGCCAACTTGCCTCCTGTGGATGCTGCCAGGATTCTCCAAAGCTCTCGCTGCAGAGGAACCCTTCTCTGCCACCCTGCAGAGGAGCTTTGTCCTGTGCTCCTACTGAGAGAAGAGATATTTAGAACTGAAACACTAAAAGCAGAGGGTGCCAGACCTATTAGGAATCTCACCAGCTTTCTAATGAGGCCTGTTTGGCTTTTGTTTGTTTGTTTTTAAATCATTCCTCAGATTTTCTAGTTTGTTTTTGCAGAACTTCAATTTATTATTGTCACTAACACTTGTGCTTTCTAAGTAGCTCTTATTCAATGTAGAATAGAAATGGTGAGAAGAAATGTCCTTATCTTGTTCCTGAGGGAATTTTTAGTCTTTTGCCATTAAGTATGATGCTGGCTTTGGGGGTTTCAATCAGACTATGGGATCTTCCTTTGATTCCAAGCTTTGTCTGATTTTAGTAACAAGGTAACACCAGCTTCATAGGATGAGTTGAGAAAAGCTTCCTCTACTTCTATATTTTGGAAGAGCTTATGAAGAATTTATCTTGTTCTTCTTTAAATATTTGCTAGGATTCCCCAGTGAAACCATGTGGGAACTGGGCTTTGTGGGTAGTTTTGAAATTACAAATCAATCTCTTGTTGTATGTTATTAATTATTCTGGAGACAATTCAAAACCAATTTCTCTCCACCATGAACTTTCTAGGAGCAAGGCCTCTAGATAGCTCCCAGCCTTGTTCTTTTTATTGATCTGGAGCTGGATTCTAGCCTAGTCCAGTGGCCAAGAGTTTCTTACTCAGGCAGCTGCACACACCTGTGTCTGCTACTTACTTTTGTATCTTCCAAGTCTTTGGCTTGTTATCTATAGTGCTATTGTAAGGAGAGTATGGCTTGATGGTAGAAGAAGCAGGCTATGAAAGTAATGAATAAAATTCTATTCTGGTTGAAGAGTTTGGGTGAACAGGGATAAGGAAACCACCTAATCTTATCTTAGTAAGGTTATCTTATCTTATCTTATATTACTAATCTTATCTTACTAATCTAACTTAGTAAGGTTATAACTCACTCTGCATTCAAAATGTTGGAAATAGTCTACTGTGAATTCTAGTCCAGATTAAAATATAACTCCTTTAATGGGAATTTTTAGCAGGAAAACAGATGATATGGGGAGATAAATGCTAAGGACATTGGCAGAAGGGGAAGCCTCATGAGTTTTAAGTATCTGACTATTTAGACAGACATTGCATACTAAATCTTCACTTTCAGATGGATCAGAGTCATGCCAAACTTATTGTAGTAAAATATGCTAGCTGGAATTGGGGATTATGCAACCTGCATTTATTTCTGAATACATGTTTGATAGGCAGAAGAAACAGAACACATGTGTTCATCCATTCTGAACTCATTAACAAAGCAGAAACATTAGTAAAATATGTCTTTTGCTGGTTTCTGGAATGGAAGAGGGAACAATTAAGCTGTAAGACACTCCAGGGTGGGTATTATGACCTAATCATGACATGCCCTGGTAGTTTTGACTGAGTGCCATTAACTGCCAAGGCAGATCATTGTTCGTCTGTAATGCTCACCCCGGAGTGTCTTATGGGAAGGATATAAATGTTAATTTCTAGAGAAACTCATTCAGCAAAAGAAGGCACTATTGCTCTAAGAAGAGGGAGATGTCAAAATTTCCATGTTGAGTTTAGTTTTGGGAGGCAGACTGGATCGAGCTGTTTAAAGATTTTTCCGGGGGGTGGGGGGGGGAAGTACCTGAAAGAAACAGGGCCCAGAATCAGAGATGCAGATTTGCCTTCCAGCTCTGCTGATTTCCAGTGCTTGTTCCCTATGTTTTGGTTGCTCTGAGACTCGTATTCTCACTCTCCTCTCCTTCCAAGTGAGGTTGATGATGCAGCTAGCTTATTTTATAGTGTAACTGGAAAGTAAAATAAGATAAAAATACTCTAAAAGTCTTTATAATCAACTCTGAACTGCTTGACAAATGTATAATAAGCCACGGTAAAGTAGCAAAGAACCGTAAGAGAATCAGAAAGCACAAGTTATCAAGTGACGAAGGTTCTATTTTTAAGGAAGGCTCTGAGGTGTGTAAAGATTTGGGATTGAGTTCTTTGTTTCAGTTGACCTTTGCAATCAGCACTCACTACCTGTGGGCTGGTTCGTTCTACCCTTTCTATTGACATTCAACTTCCCTCCTTGGCCTCCTATAACAAACAGTTCACGACCACAAAGATATTTCATTGGAAGAAGCATGATGTGGAATTTCTGTTTCCCTTCAAGCCAACATGTTACTTGAGACCCAGGATAATACCTTCCTGGTATTTTGGTCAAAATAAGATCTCTATTTCATCTCTGAGGCTCAGTTTTTGTATTTTCTATTTATCTGAATTTTTTGGGTTAATTATAAAAGCTTTGTCTCATTTTTGATATTGCTGAGAATATAATCCTCTAAAATGCAAAGAATCTTGATGAACATTTATCCAACATGGGTAGAAGTCACAGAGAAATATTTCTACACCTTGTAAGGTCTCCCCAGTCCCTTGCTTATGTAGGCTAAGCACATAGCAGAAAGGAAAAAAAATGGCAATGTTTATTTTGATCTATACAGTACTGGTAAGATCACTAATAGTAACTAAATTAGCAGCATTAACATTTATGAAGATAGATAATAATATCTAGTGTTTATGTGCACATTATGTCAGCACAATAAATAAAAGATTATTGTATATTTGAATCCCCAATAAGTACAAGCACAGAAACAAAGCTGTGTGGGTTGTCCACTGTTTGCATTTGGGGCTTCTGTGTAATGCATAAAACAGATGCTCCATTAATAGATGAGAACCTTTTTTGGTAGAGAACATAGTTTAGCCAACCTGGGGTAATGAAGCAACATTATTGGTTTCCTCCCCCTCCCATGGATCCGTTGACTTTTCCTGCTCATGAGCAAAGTATGCAACCCTCCTTCCAACCAGGAATTTTGCCAATTCCTGAATGAATTCATGAATGGATCAATGCCAATTTATCACACCACCAAACGCAGAACAAAATAAAGCATTTTTTTTTAAATCCCATACGTAGCTCACGAGCAGCACTTTTTTGAAGTTTTTTCTTGCATCTCCCCACATTTGCTCTGTTTAGAGAGCATAACCCTGACTGGAAGAGAGAAGATGTCAAATGAGGAGAAGACAGTTACGTACTGTAAGTCCAGATGGGGGGTGCTGGGAGGAGAAGTCAGATGCAAGACATCTGGGAAGATGCACATGACTTTTGCAGAGAAAAGATGCTGTTTTTGTGTGTTTGCTTTTTAAGTAGATTTCTCCATTGGGCAACCAATATAAACTAAGATGTAAAAGGACTCAGTAATTATATTTTGCTGAAACAGAGGGTTATTGAAGAACAAAGAAAAAAGCCTGAGAAGAATAGCAGGACAAAATTCATGTTTTTTTAAAATTATTATTCTGTATAAAAGCATACATGACTCGATGTGACTCAGGGAGGTATAAATGTAACATCATAGGACTCTGGCTTTCTAGGACTTGTCAATGTATTAGAAATGAGCTAAGCACAATAAAAATAGCTTCAAAAAAACATACGTTGGGTAAGTACCAAGAAGGCTGGGAAGAGCAGGAATTCAGCTGGGGCTCTGCTGCTCCCAGGAGAGGAGGAGGGGGTGGTGCCCTAGAGTGAAGCAGAGGTGAAGGACCCTTCAAGGGAGAGCTAGGTGCTTCTCAGCATGAAGTTGCTAAACTTGGCTATCCTGGTAAGTTGCACCAAATGAGGTTTTACAATGGGCTTCTACAAGTAGCAGGGCAGGTTCTGCTGAGGAGCTGAAGATCTCCAACAGAGATATTCTAGGTACAGTGTCAGAGGGCTTTGTGGTCGCCGGGGTCCCTGTATCAGAACTCAGGAATGGGCAGTCAGCACCAAGCTGGCTTGCTAGGAAGGGATGCTGACAGGAATGAGAAGAGTCTCTCTAGACTGAGGAGGTGTGATCGTTAATTTTATGTCAACTGGATTGAGCTAAAGGATGCCCAGACAGCAGATAAGACGTCTTTCTTGGTGGGTCTGTCGGGGGGGGGGTCTCCAGGAGAGATTAGCACCTTCACTAATGTGAGCAGGAATCATCCAAACCATAGATGGCCTTTCTGAATAGTATAAAAACATATTGGAGAGGTGAAATTTGTTCTGTCTTCTTGAGCTGAGAGCTCTATCTTCTCCTGCCCTCAGTTCCTAGCTCATGGGCCTTTGGACTCCAGGACTTAAAGTATCTCCCTACTCTTCTCCTCCCCAGTTCTCAAGCCTTCCTCCTTGGATGGGAGTTACACCATCTTCTTCCCTGATTCCCAAACCTTCAAATCCAGATTGAAAGCCAACACTGGCTTTCCTCATTCTCCGGCTTACAGACAAATTGCTGTGGGACTTCTTGGCTTCCATACTTGCATGAGCCAATTCCCATAGCAAATCTCTTGTATCTATCTACCTATATCTATCTATCTATATCTATAATCTATCTATCTATCTATCTATCTATCTATCTATCTATCTCCTATTGGTCCTGCTTCTCTGGAGAACCCTAATACAAGTGGGTTATTATACTAAAAATACTTCAAAGATGGAAACACAAAACAGAAATTCAATTACTAAGTCTATTATAGATACTGACAAAATGGATTTTTTAATTTAATCATAATTTTGATTTGGCTGTGACATCCAGGAAAGAGGAAGTTCAGAGATCAGTGAGGTGATCGAGAGGTGGAGTAGGCCTCAAGGAAGCGTTGAAAGTGTTGAACATTCTTTCTTGGTAATTGAAATATATCTAAAATTTAATGATTTGTTTTTTTAGGACATATAAAAATATCTGTATCAAAACGTTCCTTTATCAAAATAATCACATTAAAATATCAGGTACCCAGCATGAGACCACTGCAGAAGATCTGTTATTATAGCTGACATAAAGGTTTATGGTTAAAATAGCAGCAATGCTGACTTAATCCCGAATATCAAAGTGTTAGCTGTATTAATTTAAATCCCTCCTGCCTGGGTAAAAATATATATAGATCCTACTTATAGAAGCAAAGACGAGGCTCCAGGTGGGATCCAAACCAAAGGCTTTGGTTCTGAGCCATCAGTAGCTATGGTTGCAGGTAAATAGCCCAGCTTCAGGCAGAACTGGGAAAGAGAAGCATTGAAGATAGCCATTGATTCAAGATAAATGAAGTTTATTCCCAAATGGAAACAGTAAAAACATAATAAATGAAAACTCGAATTTATATATTAGCTTATCTATATGTACATCTTTTAGGTTTTAAGGCAATTTAAGAAAGCACTAAGAGTATAGTAAGAGAGTCTACCATGATTTCTTTTGTCTGCTAAAATAATATTAAACCAAGATATAAAGAAAATATTTACCCTAAAGATGACAAAGGACAATGCCCATAGTTTATAAAATGTTCATATGGGTTATTAAAAATACTAAAATCTTGAATAATTAAGAAGTGTTTATTGATAACACAAATATCTATTGAATATTGTTGATGCAACAGAGCAGTGCTAAAGTCTTCTATAGACCAGAAAATGAGACTGACACTGCTAATGGCCTTTTGAAATTTACAAATTTATCCCCAAAGTGATGTAAATAATTTACACAGAAAGATAATCCAATACTTAAAGTATAAAAATTGAATTTCCTAAAATATGTATTTAATTAAAATATGAAAATAAACCAGATGTAGTGGGACACAACTAATTTAAGCAACTTGGGAGGTTGAGGCAGGAGGATTGCTAGTTCAAAGTCAGCCTCAGAAACTTAGTGAGACTCTGTCTCAAAATAAAAAGTAAAAAGGACTGGGGATGTGACTCAATAGTTAGGCACCCCTAGTTCAATTCCGAGTGCCAATAAGTAAATTAAATGTAAAAATTGATATATTAGTGAGGTATAGTTTTGTTTTCTTCTGAGCAAACAAGTATGTAATAAAAATAATATACTTGTATCTGTTATTGATGGCCATAGAAATTGATATAAACTTTTTGGAAACAATTTGTCAGTATACTTCAAAAATACACAAAAAGCATACCTTTAGCCCAGTAATTTCAATTCTGGAAAATTATCAAAAGATATTAAAACCAAAGGAGAATGTTATACATGGAGCTATTAATTACAGCACTATTTATAATGGCTAAAATTTAGAAACAACCAGACTGGCCATCAATAGAAAAGTATTTAACTGAATTATGGCACATCTGTTGGCTGGAAATTATGCAACTATTAAAAACAAAAACTCTGACAATTATATAGCCAAATGGCAAGGGCTCATAGTGAGAATAGAAAAATGTATAAAATTGATACATTTTATGAAGATGCATATGCATATGTAAAAGAGAAAGGAGAGTATAAAAATTAAATGACTGTTAGCAAAATAGCATTATGTATCAGATCTGCTCTATTATCCTTTCAACGAGTGGAAATGAAGAGCAATATAGTGTATATGAAAGAGTAGAACAAATCAAACAGAAGCATTCTGGGTTCAAGTGGTTGACATAGGAACAATTCCTACTTTGGCTCAATCATAGAATGTGACCAGAAAAATAGAATAAAATAATTTGCAATGTTAAATGTGTTCAAATTATTGAGAGCCTTCCAACTCTGGAAGGACTTTTGACAACTTTACAGAGGCAATTAATCAAAAGTATGATTTTGTGAAAGTGAATAATAGGATAAGAGCTGTGAACCAGAAAGGTTAATTCGAGCTGCACTGAAAGATGAGCGGAGGAAGTAAACTGGAGGCTAGCAGACCAGACCAAAGGGCATCGCAATAATTTAGATGACTTCAGTGAGGAAGCGGACATGGGGGGTGAACAAGAGAGATAATAAATCTGAGATGGAATATGAGGCCATTGACAAGCTAGGGTGTGACTGCCCATGTGCTTTAGAACCTGGATGCGGGGGGAATGGGAGTGTCACCCACAGGTGCAGAAATTGGTGGACAAATGCAGAGCTATGGTCCAAATATGGTTAGTTCCCCAAGGATGCACTGTGATTGAAGGTTTGGTCCACAAGGTGGCACTGTTGGGAGGTGGTGGAACCTTCAGGAGGTGGAGCCTGCGTGGAGGTCTTTAGGTCACTGGGGTAGTTCTGTGGGTCTCCTTGGTACTCTTTTGGGAGGGTTGTTTTAAATGCCTGAGTTTGAACCCACCTTTGATCCTGACCTGAGATATAGTCTTTTACTTGCCGTCTACACCAAGCAGGTGTGCAGCCAAGGCACGGCCACTCTTCAAAACTGCATGCTCAATAAACCCCTTCTTTATACAAACTTGGCAGTCTCAGGGTGTCATTGTAGTAATGCAAAGCTGACTGGCACATACAGATTCACTAGTTTCTAGGACACATTATTAGAAAATAGAATTCAAATATGTTTTAGCCACTGAACTGTAGCATTTCAAACTGACTCAGCAGAGAAGCCCTTTTTGGAAAGGGAAGCCAGATTCCAAAGTGATGGGATTTTGAATGTGTCGCTGAGTCACAATAGAGACTTTCAAATTTTGGGCTCCCTTTCAGAAATGTAGGTGGAGATGCCTCTCCTTTGGAAGAGTTGGGCTTAAATGTGCTTTGTATTTCCTGTTTGAATATGATTCCCAACAACTTTCCATGCATTTCTTTCTTGGACTAAGAACTGCGAGCCCTTTAATGTTTTGACCTACATGTTAGTTTTACCTGAGCTAAACATTGCACTTTTGAGATCTAATTCCTGAATGCTAAAAGTGGATCTCCCAAACCTAGTGAATTAGAATCTTTGAGGAAGAGGCTCAATGTGGGACAAGATGTGTACAAGAAACAATTAGCCTGGCCTTCACTCTAGTTTCAGAGGAGAGGAAAGGAGACCAAGGGATTAACTAGCCATACTGAGGCTTCCTTGATTCCAAGTCCTCTTTCCACTGCATCAGCACACACCCTTAATCCCTCTCTAGAACTTGAAAAAAACAAACTGCACTTGGGAAGCATTTTCTTTTCTTTTTCCTTTAATAATAACAAACACCATTGCACAGTTACTCATAAAATGTTAATTACTCTCCAAACGATTAGCTTGAAACATTAGGTATTTCAACAATAAAAAGCTATTCCCCTTTCCATATACCTTCAATTTTTTATTTCTTATAAATATTCAATTGAATATTTCCATTTGTGGTGTATGTTTGCTAATTTACTGGAAGTTGATTCTATTCCCCGGAAATGTCACTTGGGTGGCCCTGCTGGGCTAAAATGGAAAGTCTTAGTACTGATTTTTGAACCCTGAGTTCTGCGTAGGATGCAACAGCTGTTTGTTTCTCTAGGACATTTGAGAATAGCTGCAGTTTAAAAGTATTCAAAAAAGATGACTCTTTGAAAATAGAAGCTTTCCCTAAGTCTGGGTTCCTAGTTCTAAATGATAAAGAACTTAATTTTGGTGGGATAATTACCTGCAATTTATATTTTATTGGTAACCCACCATGGAGCCATCTTTTATCAAATTGAACTATATAGCATGTCAATAGATTAAAAGCCCAACATAAGCTTGCACTTCTCTAGCTGATTACATAAGGATTTAACCAAGAGAGTATTTGTGAGACATTTTGTTAAAGATCTGCATGTACTTATCCACTTCCACTTATTCTCCTTATTCTCTGTGAACCCTCAAATAGGAATTAGAAAAACTCTAGTGTTATTATTAGATGACCAAGGAAACAGTCTCATCTTCATAGGCAAATGACCAGTCAGTTACTATTTAGAATTCAGCAAAGATGCCTCACACCCTTCACAGAGAGGTAGAAGAGTTCGATAAAAATTTAGAAACAGAATCTCAAGAGGTCTGCCACGAATCTGAAAAGAACAGACATTTTCTCTTCTAGCAGATAAATACCAGAAGAGTATCTTAAGAGTTCTTTTAAATTGCACTCAGTGCAGGGGGCAAAGTCCTATTTATGAATCATTAGATTGCCTCATAATCCATTTAAGAAATTACTAGAGGATTTTGGGGTGCAAATCAATATTGTACTGGAGCCCAAAGAAATTTCTTCACATGTGAATCCATGCCTATTTGTCTTTCCTTTGCTATAGACTTAGCACTTCTGGAATTTCAATGGGCCCCAATCTTCCTGATGTCAAGGCAGCAAAAGTAACTTCTAGCCCCACTGTAGCTACCCTGGAGTCCCAGTCAGATGTGAGGTAAATGGAGCCACAGGGCAGCTGGGATGGGGCACCAGCCATCTGCTATGGTGGCAATACCATCTGATCTCTCTCATCTCATGCCAGGGCTGCAGGATTCCAGGGAAGATCTGTGTAAGACCCCAGCAGCTGCAAGGAACCCAAATAAGTCTAGGAGCTAATGAGGGGTGAGCTTTGCGATTGTGCATGTGCTAGACTGCTGGGAAGTTTTGACTTGGCCTTTGTAGGAAAGAAAAATACCACAAATGTGCATTTTGAAAAACTGAGTTTTCAACATGGTAACCCCCCTCTCCCTGCCCAACTCCCAGATACTCATTTATCCTAAGAAAGACCTTTTTTCCCATGTGAAATTTATTATTTAAAATTATCTTAATGAGCAAATATATAAGCTGTTTTTTTCTTGCTTGCTGTTTAAACACGTATTAATCAGAAATATCTCTTTTTATTACCCAGTTTAAAAAAATGTTTTCTCACAAACCAGTTCACTGATACCAGTTAATGCTTTTCCTATGAGGACATAAGACCTTGGTTCTCCATGCTCAGTACAGCCTAGAAGCATCCAGGGGTCAAAACTCTTCAGGAGGACCCTGGGCACAGGATGTTTATTTCAGAAGCATCCTGAATGGTTCCACTGGGGAGCCAGACTTGAGATCCTCAGCCACAGACATTGGCTTTCTACTTTACAGCATTTTCATTTAACGTAAGGAGATTTCTATTTGGTGTGGCATAGCATGTAGTACTCAAATTTTCTCTGCAATTTGTAAATTCAGGGCACTAGACTGTGGAGGGTGGATGGCGAGGAAGGTGTGTCCTTATTCTGCTTAGATGATTCATTGCCGTTATTTACTCCCTGTGTGATCTATGGTCATAATCAGATACTTCTGCCTTCACAGTGCATCCTGTGCCCTGTTGCTGTAGTAACAGTTAATTGCCACCTCATTTTAAGGAATAGCACCATGACATAACAGATAAGGTTCCAGTGTAGATGTGCAAATGACTGGCATCTGGTGAATGAGAAGTTCCATGTCTCCTTCCACCTATCTCAAGCTGCACGTCCCAGTTCTTTTCCCCCAACCATTCTCTTTTTATTAAGGAAATAAGATTGCTTTCTGTGAGATAAACACAGGTTGGATAAAATCCCAGATATTCATCTTCAAGAGCAGAATGAATGACTTGACTCCAACATAATTCAAATACTGTCTACGGGTATGTTGTCTCCTCTGCCTAGCTCATCCCTCCTGCAGAAATAGATGCCCAGGGGTTTTTGGAGTCAATTATAAGTTTAATCATTTTTTAAAAATAATTGTTGTTTGTTCATCATCCTATAAAGTAAAATTTAGTATTTCCCTGAAAGCTGCCCTTGCTGGGTGACAATTTCGCCAGCCTCAGCTCTAGGTGCCAAGTGCCTGGCACTTTGAAATGGTGAGGAGGGAATGTGAGCCCAATTTGAATATAAAATGAAGCTGAAATGAGAGATCGTGGCAGATGCGCTCTGCAGGTCAGGGAAGCCTCCTCTGTGGAAGCAACCACAAGAGTGGATTATTGCTTCAGGACAATGTTGGTGTTTGTGATGACCGCCACAGCCCTACCAGACTGTGGCACTGCCATTAGCAAGACCACTGCAGGCTTGGTGCTTTCCCTATCTGCATGATGGGTGCTTTCCCTCTCTGCACAGCGCCACACATTTTACCTGCCCACTTTAATGTATTTCCGCCAAATGACCTGCTTGGGTACATATCCTTAGCGATCCTTTACAGATGGGGACACTGAGGCTCAGAACAGAAAGTTCACTCAGGTTGTCCCCGTGGGAAGCTGCTGAGAAGATTTAAGGCTGGGCCCGAGTGAGGTGGGAGCCCGCACTCTTAATCACCGCCCATGCGCTCCAGCACATTTATCTTGCACACTCCGGGATTTTATTGCAGATTTCTTTGGGGGATAAACATGTGATAAATTACAATATTTGAGATCTGCTGAAACATTCCTTACACGGTTTTAACCGGAGCTCTCAGGAAGCAATTTCCATCTTGTTTTGAAACAGACTCTGGGACACTGAGTTAAAACGGTCGTCTTTCCTCTGCGCCACACTCCATCACAGGCTGGGCTCTTGGGTTTCGCCAGCCAGATCTGAGAGATGAAGTTCTAATAAATTCTCTTAAGAGAGTGTTGGAACTTTGTCCTTTTGAGCTTGCATATGTCACAGAATTTTAGCATCCTTAACTGGAATTAAGACCACAGTAAGTGGCATTTGCAATGGCTGGGTTAGATGCCTATGGTGTCATTGGGATGGATTTAGAAAGCTATCCTGATACTCTATCTTTCTTTTTGCCTTTTCTCATTCTTTCCTGCTGCATTTCCTAGACATGGTCTTCAAAAGCACTCTGTAACAGTCTGTCCTTCCCTCTCCTTCTGTCTTTCTCCAGGTCTCTCGCTAAGCCCTTCATATCACAGTTTTTATTTTTACTCTCATTTTACTCTTGAGTTCTTTCTATACCTTGACATTTCCTTTCTATCATTCTTTGGATATTTAAACTATGTTCCGTTTTACATTCTTTTTAAAATTCTATCCTCATACTTGTAACTATGTTCTTTCGACCTATCCATCATTTCTAAGTTCCCCCTTCATGGTGAATTTCATGCTCACAACAGTGTAGTTACTTGGAAGTTCCACTAGGGCAGGGACCTCTAAGTCACCTTGCTGAGCTAAGTGCCTGGAGGGAGCCCGACCACGTACACGCCCCAGAAAGTGAGGGGAGGAGGGAGGGGCTGGGGTTGATGGGAGATTTCAATCTAAAATGATACAGCTTCACTATAACTCATATAACATATTGCTTTAGGAAATTATGGAAGAGGAGTTCTGAAATTGCTCTTGAGCAATCGGAATATCGCTCGAAGAAATGTTTAGTCTTTAGCCAAAGTACTTTTAAAAGGATTTCATTTGCTTTAGATTTGTAAGTGTGGGCTAAGTAGTTTTTGAGTAGCAAGCTGTCTGAAGCCACCTGTTTAAAAAACATTTATCTAACTTTGGTAATTTGGGCAAGAAAAAGGCTCTCTTTCAAATGTTATTTTTAAGTCTGAATTGTTTCAAATATACAACGAAGAACAGAAAATAATACATCAAACATTCATGCATCTACCATATACCAGATTTAACAAATAGTACCGTATTTCCTTCAAATCAGTATTTTTTGAAAGTAATGAGGTGTTTTATGTAGCTAAAGCTCCATCCAGTTCTTTTGCTTCCTTCTCAGAAGTTGGAAGTGCTTTGAAGCTGAAAAGTGTATCTTCTTTCATATTTTGTACTTTGCTTTCTGAACACCATATAGAAGGCACACACAGCACAATTCTGCCTGAACATTTTACAAAAATAATGTCACACATTCCCTTTACAGCCTACTTTTTTCACAACACATTCTGAGCATTTACCTATGTTAATCTATGTATATATAATTGATTTATTTTATGTATATCATTTCGTGAATAAACCAGCTTATTTACCACTTAATTTTCAGCCTTTTCACAACTATAAACAATGCTATAATCAAAAACTTGTATACTTTATTATTTAATTAATTTATTTATGTTTTCATCCAAGTTTTCTAGGATTGAGCTGCTTGGTCCTAAAATATGCATAAGAGAATACATATTGTTTTATTTATATTCTTTCTCCATTTACTTTTTAAGGTGACTTTCATTGAATTTTTTTGCAAGTCTTATGCTGAAATTTTGAATGGGACAACTAGAATTAACAAAGTTTAACTTAACCAGGTTGTCCACCACCCTTCTGAATAAAAAGAAGACTTTAGATCACTTTAATTCCAAATACCGTTCTCCCTTTTCAAATGTTATCAGATGTTATTTTAGTTCTGTTCTGCTTTTCCATCCCAATAAGTTATTGTCACTATCTTGACTATTATTGAGTCACTAGATTTTTGTTTTTGTATTTGTGACATGCATTCCGAATTTCTTAGCCCCAGAATTGTTTTGAATACAACTTTACTCTCACTTTGTTTCTTATTACTTATTTTGGTGAGAATTTAAGCAGTAAAATCTCATTTTGTCTAAAATTCTTTTTACCTTCAAACTTAAATAATAGTTTCATTAATATGTAAAATCCACTTTGTCCCAAAACTTTTTTTTTTTTTTTTTTTTTTTTTTTTTTTAT
>NW_025999983.1:10879657-10942664 GCF_001458135.2 Marmota marmota marmota
CAGGCAGCCGACAGTCGCCGAGTCGCGCGGGCAGCGGCTGGCGGGTCTGGACCTCTGCGCTGCGTGGCGGAGATTCACTCGTCTAGCGCAGACTGTCCCTCCAAAAATCCTACCGATTCCCGGCCGATCTCTCTTTAGTGGAATTTTGCTAGGAGTTTCTCAGCAGGTCGTATCTAAGCGTATCCATGCGTCTCTCTGACCCCGTTGTTGAGGAGGTACTGAAAGCGCTGCCTCCCCTCTCGCCGCCATGTTCTCTCCCCTGCTTTCTGTCCCAAAACTTTGAATGTATGATTTCATTATCTTTTGGCTTGTTGTTTCTGTTGATAAGTCTATCAGACAGTCTAATTTTTATTCCACTGGTAGTGAATTATTTTATTTCTGCTTATTTTAAAGATTTTTTCTTCCATTCCTTGATATTATTTTTTGTCCTGTTTAGGACTCACTATGATTTTTTAAATTAAATAATTTATATTTTTCATTGATGCTGGAAAAAAATTTCAATCATGTATCTTTAAATATTGATCCTTCCACATTTTAATTTTTGCCTTCTTCTAAACTCCTGTTACATAGATTTTGGCATGATTTATTCTATATTTCACATTTCTAAACTCTTCTTCAATATTTTCTGCATCTTTATCCTTGTGTCTATTTTCTTGGTGATTCCTCAGATTTATCTTCAATTTCATCAATTCTTTCTTCAGCTTTATCTAATCTTTTGTTTGGCTTATTTGCTGAATTGCCAATTCATTTCATTTTGCTGGTGGAAGTTTAAGTTGATATGACTTCTCTGTCAGGCAATGTGGCAATATCGAATTTTAAAACTTAAGTTTTCATCTCTTAAAATTATGCAAGTAATCTTTTAGAAATATTTTAATGCACTCATTAGACAATTTACTCATTATATTATGACAACAGTATTTATTTCAGCATTCCTTGTGTAAAATAGAAATGTCTATCAGTAAGGGAATCCGTTATTTACTATCCATAAGATAGATACCATTCAAACAGTAATGTTACAGAATAAAATGCTCTGAGAAATACTTGATATATTTTAAATTGAATACAGTGTGTTACAAAAGTATAACAATCAGCTTTTCAACACTGGGATGAAATGCCTGAGAAAATCAACTTAAGAAGGAAGGATTTATTTTGCTTCACAGTTTTGGAAGTTTCATTCTAGGCTTGGTTGGTTCCATTGCTTTGGGCCTGGGGGGAAGCAGAATGTCACAGCACAGGGTGTGGCAGAGAAGACTGCTCATTGCATGGCAGCTAGGAAGCAAAATGACAGAAAGGAAGGACAAGCCCTTCGAAAACATGCCCCCAGTCATCTACTTCTTCCAACTAAACGCCACCTCCCACAGTTTCTGCCATTCCCCAGTAGTGCCTCCAGCTGTAGAGCAAGCCTTCAACACATGATAGTTAGGAGGACATTCCAGACCCAAACTGCAACAAAGGCCATGTGCATGATCAGGACAAAGTTTTGTGAAAGGAAAATTGGCATAAGCTAAGAAAAAATAGCATTAGGATACAAGTCATGGTGGTAACTCTGGCTATTCCTGGTTAAGGTATGATTTGCATACTTTTCTACATAACTATCTATTCCAATTTTTCCATAGTAGCTAAAATTCTTTTGTTATAAGAAAACAAATCTGTTTTTGTAACATTCTTTTTTGATAATGTATAGAACAGTTTTAACCAAAAAGAAAATCAAGTCTATTGAAGATTAGAAAAATTAATGTAGTAATTAAGACATTATGTGATATACAATGGCAGCACAATTTGAATTGATGAAAATGAGACTGGTCGTGAGGGCAAATCTAGTAACAGATTTGGCTGTATAGAATAGGAGGACAAATCAAGAGTCTGCAAAGCTTTGTCACTTGGAGAACAGCAATACTAGAAACTGAAAACTATAGAACTGTATTTCTACATACATAGACCCAGACTAAAACCTCACTCCTTAAGGGGCAACTGTCCTGTGAAAATCTACTTCAAAGAGCCAGCTGGCTTCCCCCATTTGATATTATTCTTTGGTGATTAAAAATAGGGAAAAAAACAAGAATTCTGTCATTAATTCAGCAATAGTGTTTTGAGCAACAACTATATGATACTACCATTCCAGGACCCAGGGATTTAGCTAGAAGGAAACATTTTAAGATCACTGATAAGGTTGTAATCTCCCCATGCAACATTGCACTCCCCTCCTTTGTCTGATCTTGTCCCTTCAGCTCCTTCAACGTGTCTTCAGCCGAGTGCTTGGGGAAGCCCCCCTCTATCATCAGTAACTCCCGACTAAGTTCCACTTCCAATGCCAAGCATAATTAGTAGGTTGCAGCAGCCTACATCTTTGTCCAGTGGTTATCTGGGCTTCTTGGGGAATGAGCCCATACTTTGATCTGCGATGCTCAGCAAGGCTTCAGTAGGGAGAAGTGTCAGCAGATGTACTAGCCATGGGGCACATCATCCCATTGCCTCCAGCCAGCCGGGTGTCCCATTCACATGTGTTAGCGTGTAAGCTTTTAAAAGCATGGCCGGAAAAACATCTCCCACTCTCGGAGCACCCATATTAAAGATAATGGATGTGACACTAGCAGTCTGGGAAGTCAGCATTTGTGCTCTGTTTCCTGATGGAATTGAAGGACTCAAATCTCTTAAGAGCTATTGTGCTTAGTATTGCGCATTTCGCTCTATGAGAATGGAAAGGGATAATGGCTGAAAATTATATGCATCATATAAATGTTCTTCCAATCTGTCGGGTCATTTTGTTTGGTCATTGATGATCAAGGCTTTGATTCAGGGGTCTTGGTTCTGACCCCAGATAATTCTTCCATTTTTATCCAGCCTCCTGGGCTTGACCTGATTCCAGGACAAATGCTATCAGAATTAGAGGCTTTCTGGCCTCCCTCTGGTGAGTAGGCTGCTGTTGATTGAAGGTGCCTCCAGGCAGAGGCTGTTAGATGAAATGGCTGGTGTGTGTGTGTGTGTGTGTGTGATGTGTAAGTGCTGGGGTGTATGTGTGTGTGTGTGTGTGTGTATCCTCACTTGACAACTTTGAATGAATCTACTATTATTTCTAAATAAAAAGTTAATAAATAAATAATTACTTTCAAAACGTGCTCACAATGTCTTCCATTCCTTTAAATCGTTTATTTTGCATGGCCAAATTCAGACCCTTATGCACATAGAGGAAGACAAGTAAGTGCTCTCAAAGAGGGAAACTGGTTTGGAATGACCTTTTGCAGCGAGACCCTCTCAGAACAGGCAGAGGAAATGCAGCTCCACACTTTGATCCCATGCTGCAAAATTAAAATACTTCAAAGAGCAGGGCTGGACATTTGACTGTTTTCCCCATTTTTAATCAACTGTAATATCTGAAAACAAATGCAACCTCTAGTGTAAAATTTTTCCCATTCCCTTTTTTTTCTGAAAAAAAAAAAATAGTTCTTGATCTAAATGGAAAGTCCTAATAATACACCATTTTTTTTAGGTTTGGAATTTAAAGATTCTAATGAAAGCTTTTCCAGCTAGGTTACTTTACAAAATCTTTTGCTCTTTTCTCCATTTAAATCTGTCTCACATTAAAAAAAAAAATCCCTGGAATGTTAAGAAAGTGTTAGCTCACTTGTTTTAAAATGTATATATGCTTTTTCTTTCTTTCTTTCTTTTTTTTAACATTTCCATAGACCTTGGGTTTTTTAAAGTTCTGATTAAGATAAAAACCCATAGTCCTCATAGTCCTCAATTTCTCTCTTTTTGGAGGCACAGAAATTAGAGGTTCTCATGAGAAACAATCGTTTGTTTATCTCCCTCTTCCATCACTACACAAATTATATACCGTTTGAAAACATTACCACAAGTTGTCACACTGTTCTGTTTTATGCACATAAATACATTAGGGATGTTCAACATATGTGGGTTGAGCATTCCTAATCCAAAAATCTGAAATCCAAAGTACTCCAAAACCTGAATGCTTCTGAGTACTGACACGACAGCAGAAGGAGACAATTCTGCACTTGGCTTTGCATGAAGGGTTGCCGTCAGAACAGAGGTGCACTAAAAATCTTGTGTAAAATTGCACATTACAGGTCATGAGTATGAAGTGTATTCAAAGTATTTGAAACATAATGAATTTCAGCTTTAGTCTTGGGTCCATTCCAGAGGCACCTCATTATGTATATACAAGTATTCCAAAATTTGAAAAAAATATATGAAATTCAAAACACTTCTGGTCCCAAGCATTTTGGATAAGGGATTCTAAACCCTTATATGTATGTGTGTGTGCGCGTGTGTGTGCTCACACACATACACATATCTTACACATACTTAAAAATAAATATAAAGTTATAAAACATATTTTAACATATTCAGCCCACCAATGACACTTGACTCTTTCTTCCTAATGGTGATGATCATTGAGAACTCACTATGTCCAGATACTGTGCTCAGCACTTGCACTTGACTGACTTATTTCAGCCTCACATCCTCTCTGCGGGAGGCCTTGTCCACATCTCCATTGTGCTCCCATCATCGAGCACCTGCAGTGCCCAGAGGCAAAGTATATTAAGCATCTTGCTGGAGCCACTAGCTCCTGGGTACGAGGGCCTCTTCCACACAACTGTTATGCTCTTCTTCCTGCTCTAAGGTGGCTGCATTAAGGTTTTTATGAGGCTTTTCCCTCCTGGACTCCAAGGGGAGTCCCTCTGCTGCAGGGGTGTTTCCAGAGGGTGTCAAAAGGATGCCTGAAATTCTGAACATGGGAAACTCCTCCCCTCTTCTTTTGCAGACTTCCAACTTTGTGGTAGTTTCACTTTTTGTTCAACAGGAGCAGACCTATGGTGTAGACTTGAAGAGAAGAGCAGGGAGATTCTAACTGAATTCAAAACAGGCTGATAAAGGCGTATGGGAGGTTGTACTTGTATACTCAACATTCTCATGGCTGTGCTAGTTATAGTCAAAAGACTAGAAGCATCAGAATTCAAGGTACACCACTTCCTCCACTTCCTACTAAAATTTGTCTCAATCTTTATGTGTATAGTTCTCAAAACTAAAAGCTAATGTGCTTGGTGATATGCAAAAGTCCTGTGGTCAGAATACAGGTAGGTGGGCTGGTACACAGCTAAGTATTTAAGGTCATAGGCATAGCCTTATGCAGAAAAGCTGTCTCTCATTCTTCATGGACCTCAGCACCTTCCCCTCCCTCTGCCTCTGCCCTTCTTTTCAATTCAAACCCACTATGTCCCAACCTGGCTTCAGTTAAATTTAAATCTGATTAAGAGAAAAAGAAAAAGCCCTGATGCTTTCAGATGCTGATTTGTGTCTGTCCCTTTACTGATTCTTGAAGCATCTGCTTGAGAAATCTCTAGGAGCCGTTTTCCTAAGGCACTTATGGTACTTCCTGTGATGATTCTCTGGCAGTACTTGAGACAGTCTTCCTGAGAAGGCATTTGCTAGTTTATATTCCCAGCCCCATGCAACTCCATGGAGAAGAGGCGCACCTGAATGGCACCTGGTGAGATGCCGCAGACAGATCTTGTGTGTGAATTCCTAACCCCCACATGATGGCATTAGGAAAAGGGATCTTGGTAGAAGATTCGGTCATCTGTCCTTATGAATGAAATCAGTGCTCTGGTAAAAAAGACCTTTTACCACACAAGGAAGCAGAAAATGGCCATCTGTGAACCAAAAAGGCCCTCACCAGACATCAAATCAGGCAGCACTTGGAACTTAAAGTTCCTGGCCCCCAGAACAGTGAGTAATAAATTAATGTTGTTGATAAGCCCCAAGAATAACACACAAGAAGACCACAGGTGTTCTGCTTCTGCAATCCAGACAGACCAAGACAGCGAGCAAGCGGACAGAGGAGACCAAGCCAGAGCAAGGACGCCTCCCGTCATGCTCCTTGTGACCTCCCAACATCAGGGTCATGTCATTCCTGTGAGTAGAGTCCAAATGCTAAGTGTATGAGGCCATATATAGTCTACGAGGCTCACAGGAAGGTGGGTCTATCAGAGCTGGTCCTTCCATCAGGGAAGGACATTGGGGTGTATTCAGTCAGAGTCCTTTACCAAGTTTGTAACCACCAAGGACCGAAAGAACCTCAAGGACTCTTCAGTTCGCCTTAGGCTTCTTAGTTTCAAACCTCCAGGAGTGTGGCTTGATCCATAATTGTTAAGGCAGTACTCTTGTCTACAAGAAAGAAAAATAAAAGAGAGAAAGACTTTCAAATAGGCACAACTAGGACTAGTTACTTCGTGAAAACTGCTTTTAATTATAAATGGGAAGAAGCCTGAACAAGATTTCCCTGTTCTAAGTGACACCTATAATCATTAACAATTGACTACAATGGCAGTCTCAATCTTAAGAACACATTAAGTTCTGAAAGTTTTTCCAAAAAAAATTATTGACATAATGTTGCCAATCATGTTAATTTCCAATATAAATGCACAAATCCAGATTATTTTATAATGTAGAATAAAGATTGTGAAACTCAACAATTTAAACACTTCATAATGGGGTGGCCCAATTGAGACTAATGCTTACAGTTTTCATTTTTTTCACCCAGCATCCATCAGTTAATACATTCAACGTTAATTATGTAAAACTGACTTGAATAATCCTATTAGAGCAGAATCTAAACAAAGATTGAAAACACAGTGTAGTTAAGGAAAAGGTGACCGAGAGAAATTAAGTAAATTACCCAAGGACACACAGCTGTAAGGTAGTTTATGGATTCAAACCCAAATAAGAAGGTTCTAGAATCTGGGCTCTTAATCCTTATGAACCTATGCTGCCTCTGCTTGGTATAATTCAATGAGCTGTTCATTCCATGTTTTTACCTCTTGTCAATTTTCTTCCACGCCACCTAAAACATTTTAGAGTCTTATTAAACCATGTCCACAGAATTCCTCCACCAATATCGAGCCAGTAACCCAGACTGACACATTAATTATCTCCCTACAGATGGTGTGATTTTTAAATGTGGACGCAGGCAAGAGCATAAGAGTCTCTCATTGAGAAGAGAAATAAACAGAGCTGCAGGAGCACAAGGAGACAGGGATGATGCTCAGCAAGGGGACTTGG
Source organism: Marmota marmota marmota (assembly GCF_001458135.2). NCBI lineage: Eukaryota > Metazoa > Chordata > Mammalia > Rodentia > Sciuridae > Marmota > Marmota marmota. Next base: position 10,886,738 of record NW_025999983.1, read on the forward strand.
TGCTAAGCTTGAAAGTGGTGTCCTTGTCCAAGGAAATGAGTCAGAGCAGGACCCTCCCTGCAGAGGGCACCGACATTCTTAGGCCCCAAAGTCTGGCTTCATGAATGTGGGAATAAACCACCCAGAAGAGCCATAGGGACCAACAGAAACCTGTGTCAGAGCAGAGCAAGGAACATTGATAGAGAATGTCATGCCAGGATTATTAATGAGCATGTCACGAGAGCCAGGATCTACACCTTGCTGAACTTGAGATAGATTATATCCATTATTTCTCCCCAATCCAGCAACCCTGCCATTCTGTCATGGAAGATTAGATCAGTCTAGACCTGTTTGCAACAATGCCAGTGACCTGTTCTATGAATGTCTTCAAATTGATTTCTGGGTGATTTATTATACAGTCCTTTCAGTCCAGAAATTATTATCCAATAATTATTTGGGTTCTCTTTTCCTTGCTGTAAGGGAGGGATAAAGGAGCACAGCATCTTTTTTCTTGGCTTAAGACACTTAACTATGAATTCTTAAAAATGGAAACAGTTAGGCTTTTGATGGCCCCACCAGTCCTGAGAGTTCTTTGGTGGCAAGTCATCAGGGCCTGGAGACAAGTGGGGTCACGCTACCTAATTCCCCTCCACTCTATCCAGACTGGTGTGCCCCCTCCACCTATGAACTCTCATTTCTATTAGAGAATGTCTAATTCAGAGCTATCAAAGCTCTCTATTAAGATCATCACTAAGGGGCTGTAGTGTTGTAGCTCAGTGGCAGAGTGCTTGCCTAGCATGTGGAGGCACTGGGTTCAACCTCAGCACCATAAATAAATAAATAAATAAATAAATTAATTAATTAATTAATTAAATAAAGGTATTGTGTCCATCCACAACTAAAAAAAATTAATCTAATGCTAAAAAAAAACCTTCACTAAGATGATCAATGACATTAGTGGTGCTTCAGAGTTCCTCCTACAGAAGATTCACGATTCCAATTGCTTAACGTGAAAATATCAAAGAACAGAATCTTGCATTCCTTTATACTCAATGGAGCAAATAAGGGGTGGGGGGAAGAAGTAAATGGCAAATTAAATACGAATGATGGCATTAAAGGTGACTTGACCTCTTTCTCAGAAAATAAGAGGCAAAGAGAATGATATTAAAACAGAAAAAAACTATAAGACCCACTGATGAGTAAGATAGAAGGAGGTGTTCTTTCTTCCAAATACCTGGGCAATAACCTTGCTGTGACCTGGAACTATTTTCCCTATGCACCACTGATGTCTCTATTGAACACTGCCTTATAGATCTACCAATGAGGCTGGCCACCAAAGTTACCAGGAGGCCATGTTTCTCTTTAACACCACCTGACTTTACAAGGCCCAATTTTACCTGCATGCTTTTTCTTCTCAGGTGATCTCCTCCTCAACCTCAAAGACTCTCTGGGGTTGTTTCACATCCTATGCCCTAAGACATGAACAGGTAACTCACTACCTCACCCAGATATATTGAAATTTGTTGGGCTTATGAAAAACCTTACATCAAAGGAATAATCACAACTAACTCTGTCAAACACTTATTCTGGAGCAGTCTTTATTTAATTACTTGTATACATCAACTCATTTTATTCTTTCAACAACCCTATGTTATAGGTGCAAGTGATGGCCCAACGATATAGATAAAAGACTGGTGCAGAAATGTCACTTGCCCAAACTACTCATATAGCTGGGCATCAGGTGGCTTCCCTAAATTCCTGTACTCCAAACTGTATATTTCCTTTTTAGAAAAAAAAAATTGTGCTTGGAGTTTTGCTCTTTCTCATTTTTTTAAGACTTCTATCTCATGAACTTTTTCATGTTCAGTTTTGATTTCATAGAGAATATTGCTAATAGAATTTCCTAAGAGATGGTTGTGGTCAAAGAAAATTTCTGCCCTTTTACTCTTTTATCTTTTCTGTGCCTCTTGCCCAGTCACCTCATCCTCTAGTAAACATTGCCTCAAACTCATCAGGAAAAGTATGGAGTTGCTCAGGATCTCCCAATAAGTTTTGGTTTTTTGATGGGATGAGATATACCATCACTTATCTTGGTACATGCTGTGCTCATAAAACAGAGATAGCTAAGATAATTATCCATAAATGGTTACTTTAGTATAAAAAGACAGATCCATTTCTTAGGTTTAAAATGCTTTGTCTATTTGTCATATTGGTATTTTCCTCTTGACAAATGGAATTTTAATGTACTAGATTTATACAAGAATAAGCAAACCAAAACTTCCATCTACTTTTATTCTGTTCACATTTACATTTATACCTTTGGTAAAGAGAAGCAAAATTCTAAGTTTCATACATATTTTGTGACACAGGATTAAGAACTGGCTGGAAGAGTTCTTTGAAGAACACCTTACGAGTCTCTTAGCGATTTAGAAATACATGTGAGGTAGGAATGTAAGATAGATGCTTAAATCTTTCCAATTCAGTGTTGGTTTTCAGAGAAAAAGCTGATGTTCCATTTACTAGTCACTGTGTATAAAACCAACTTTCTCCCCTTTCTCTCTTTATCATATGATCCAATAACACTATGTTTTAAATAATTATAGCAATCATTTTTATTAATGGTCAAACTATCCCATGTTTGATCAATGGGAGGAAGGCCCCAGCTTTTTTTTTTTTCTTTTCACATGTCCTGAAGCTAATTAAAAATCTTCTTGTTTGGGTACAATAAAAGTGTCCAGGATCTACTGGCATTTATTTAGCTCAACCTGGTGGAAGCAGCAAATTCTCCCAAGAGTCCTCATTCTTGTGGTGGAAATGGGACTTAGAGTCCATATTCAGAGTCCTTTTTGTGTATATTGGATTGTCATTTAGTCTAGACCTCTTCAACAGACAAAGCTAAGAAAGAAATATTTTTGAAAAAAAAATCATTTTTATTAAAATTTCCATTCATCAGTAAATATTATAATCATTTGCATCTTTTGTAATCATATCTATCCTTTCTCTCATGCTGAATTTTCTGTCTCTCGTCACATTAGCATAATTTTTTATTTGTATTACATTATAATTATATAATTACCATTATTACCGTGAATAATTATGCTTTTAAATAAGAGCTAGGATTTTCTTATGTCCTTCTTATGAAGCCTAAAAGTACATAACCAGAGCCAGGTGCAGTGTCACAAGCCTGTAATCCCAGTCATTTGGGAGATTGAGGCAGGAGGATCACAAATTCAAGGCCAGCTTTAGCAATTTGGGTAGGCCCTAAGCAATTTAGCAAGACCCTGTTTCAAAATAAAAGTTAAAAGGGATGGGGTTGTATTTCAGTGGTATACTGCCCCGGGTTCAATCCCTAGTATCAAAAAAAAAAAAAAAAAAAAAAAAAACCTTTAAAGATGAAAAGGCAAAATTGTGTGCTCTAAATAAATTAGAATAATTATTTTCTGGGTGGGTATGATATTAACTTGGTGTACAATTATGTTAATTTATTTTAGTCTTTTATCAGTTTTTAGAGACTATTTTTCTCTTTTAATTTTTAATAGATTAAACCATAGATTTACCAATAGATTTACCATAGTATAGTAAAGGAATTCTACCTCAGAACAAATTAAACAAACGGGGGCTATATTTGTCCTTTCCCTGAATCAACTAAATATCCAGACCAAAAAAAAAAAAAATACTGCTTCACAAAACACTAGCTATCAGGCTTTGAAGGAAAACCGAAATTGAGAAAGAAAAAATAAATGAAATGGAGCCTATGAACTGACCAAGTTTGTCGCCAAATTGGGAGAAACCCAGGCAGGGTATGAAAGACTCCCTAAGTTCATGAATGAGTGTTGTAAAGAGAAATTCCAATATACTTGAGACTGCTGTGCAGTAAATGTAGGGGGAGAGAGCTATACCGAGGGAACTCTAGACATCTACAAATATCCCTCCCAGTGTTCAACAGAGAACTGATCAGTGCAGGAGTGAACCCCTGGGCCAGGCCTGGGAAAGTATGTCCCAGGGGATTCGAAGTCACAGTACTCAGTGCACAGACAGGACATGTGCCTGCCAGCCAACTCACAGAACTTCGTAATGCACAGAACATTATAGTACCCAGAAGGGTTTGTCACAATAGTTGGGAAATATGAGCTCTATACTGAACTGTGACCTGGCCCTACCTGATAATATGAAAAGCAAGAACCAAAAGGACCAAATTGTTTCCAAGTAACTTAATAAAACTGTAGACCACTAATAAGAATGCAAAGACAGTGAATATCCAAAAAAAGTAGAAGTCACAACCTCTGGCATCTAGTAAAGTGACCAGGCATGCAAAGAAGTGGGAAAGTAAAATTTATCAGAGAAAGAATGCAGTCAGACCTAATGCAGAAATGAAACGATTTTAAAATTAGTGAACAAGGACTTAAAAAGATAGGACACTTTTATTCTATCATAAATTTAAAAGTTAAAGGAAGATATAAAAGATGTGAAAAAGATCCAGATTGAACTTCTAAGGACCAAAAATGACCGTGTTTGATATTTAAAACATGCTGGATGGGATTAATACCAATTTAGAATTGCACAAGAAAATATCCGTGGTCATGAAGGCATAGCAGTAGAAATTATACACACAGAGGAGAAATATTTTAAATAAATACAAAGCACATCAGTGAGTTGAGGAACAACTTCAAGCATGCCAACTGAAGTCCTCAAAGGAGAGAAGAGGGAAATTTAAAAGCAATAGTTAAAAAATAATATATAAACATTTTAAAAGTTGACAGAAATTATGAACCTGCAGATTCTGGTACTACAGAAAACCCAAGCCCAGGAACCACAAAGAACTATATTAAGTTCATTATCATTAAACTGCACAAAACCAAATGGTAAGGGAAAATGTTAAAAAGCAGTCAAAGAAAAACCAGGCATTAGGTACAGAGGAACAAAGAAAAGGAAAGGATGAAAGAAGATTTCTCCTCTGAAACAAAGATGTATATTTAAATATCACAAATAAATATTATAAATAAACATGTATATTTAAATATTATATGTATCACCTGATATACAATATATGTAATCTATTTAAGTATTATATAATTTGTTATATTATTACTTTGTGTTTGTTCTGTTTAAATATATTTCACACATATTATATTTTAAAAGATAATTCACTTTTTAAACAAAAATAGCAATGTAATATAGGGTTTCTAATATCTATAAAACTGGAAGTTATCACAACAATAGAATAGAGACAAGTAGAATATAATGTATCATATAAAATATTTGCATTCAGAATACATAACAAGCTCTTAAAACTCAATATGAATAAAATGAACAATCCAATTTAAAAATGGACAATTTAAATAGATGCTTTACCAAAGAAGAAATGTGTGTCAAATAAACATATAAAAGCATTATGAACATTATTATTTTTTGAGAAATGCAAATGAGACTACCATGAATGAACTTTAAATACCTAATTAATGACTAAAATTAAGGAAACTGGCCTTCGCGGTGTTGTCAGGATGTGTAGCACCCATAACTCTCACACACTCTCGTCATTCATGTAAAACAACACATTTGAAAAGCATCCCTGCCTTTTTTTATATTCAATATATACGTACCACAAGATCCATTGGTTCCACATTTGGTATTTGCCCAAGAGAAATGAAAGCCTATGTCCACACACCCTTATGAATAGTCTTAGCAGGTTTATTTGCAGTGGCCACACCTAGAAGATAAATGCATTGAATGGTTAAACACCAATCAGTGAATGGACAAACTGGGGTATATCTATAGAGTGGAGTACTATTTTGCCGTAAAAAGAACTATTAATACATGCAACAACACGTATGAGTCTCAAAATAATTGTGCTGAGTGAAAGAAGCCAACAAAGAGAAGATCAGTACTGTAAGAGTCCATTTATATGCCATTCTAGAAAACGCCAATTGATCTATAGTGACAGAAAGCAGACGGGTGGAGACTTGCTTGGAGACTGCAGGTGGGATGGAGGAAGGAGGAGAAAGGGGCAGGGCAAGGAAAGAGCTGCAGGGGAGTGTCAGAAAGGGCAGGAGAAGACTTTGTGTTGGTGGCGACGTTACTATCTTGATTACAGTGATGGTTTCATTAGTCAAATCTTGTCAAATCATGCCCTTAACCATGTGCTGCTTATTGTATGTGAGTTATACTTCAATACAGCTATTTAAAACCTGAATAATTATAATGCTATTTTCAGAAAAGTCTCACTTCCACCCAAGTCTCCTCTATTCAGTGCCCTGACTCCTCCTAGAATAGGTGGCTATTTGCATTAGTATTTTATTACATTCCAAGTCTCCTTTGCATAAATAAAAGTAAATGTGTGTGAATGTTTCCCTTATCTTACTCCACAACCAAACACCATGATTCTCTCCCCTACTCCCTTTCTCGCTCTCTTCTTTCTTCCCTTACCTATATATTCCTGGAGATCACTTCTCACTGGGAATATAGATGTTTTATTCTTCATTCTCACATAAGCATAGAATTCCCTTGTACAACTACACCAGAGCTTATTGAACCACTCCCCTTGCTGAGAGGCATTGGAGTTATTTCCTTTCTTGTGTTATCATAAATCTTCAAAGTCTTTTTATTTTTAACAATTTATCTTTGAGATTGATTCTGAGTTTCAAGAGGTAAAGGCAAAGGTAAATTTTCTAAACAGTAACATTCCCAAACTTAACATTCTTGATTTTCACTGTTTTGAGGCAACCTTGAGTGGGATGTGATCATTGGTTATTTTAATGAGGCCCAAATTTGAACAATGCTCACATTTAGGATTATGTACAGAGGTTCATGGCTTGGCAGTCAATCAGTGGGGCTCACTGTTCTGCAGACACCTGTCTATCCAGTAGACATAGTTTGCTGTGGGATCCAAGAATAGGCTTCAAGGGTCTTGAGCCTTCTAGCAGGTCCTACGCCTGTGGACTCCCACTTTGATTAACCTCAGGTTCAGCAAGTGAACCACATGCAAAGTGCTTAGGATGATTCCAGGCACAAGGTAGGCACTCAATAAATGGGAGTCTGTATTTCATAATGACTGTCGCCTTGGGACTTCTATCCACAGACTACATGAAATTAGGGGACATACTTCAGTGATGTTTGTGATTCAGGGGATTTTTGTAAGCTTGCAAAGAGCATCTTTGATAAGAGGGAGTCCTGTTGTACATATTATTATTCATGTGGTAAATAAAGACATTGCTGTGAAGGATGTATAATGAGTCTGATATTAGAAACCAGTTCTTCCTCTAGAAAATCTGGATTAAAGGAATCCTAGTCCTCACCCAAAGTGGTTCCTCTTCAGTGGCCTCCAGAGTTGCACTCTCTTTGGGGCCAGCCCTCGGTGACCCTCAGTTTTGTTTCTGGAGCTCTTGCCTAAGGCCCAGTGTTTAAGTCTGTAGACTTTGCTCTTGCCTCTCCACGGAAGGTTGGCTCCCTCCCACCTGCTCTGGAACTCGGCCTGTGTGTGGCTGCTGCTCTTTGTCTTCCTGTTTCCCCTCCTCCATCTGCCCTGGGCTCGCTGGGGGGCTGCATCATCCTGGGTAGGCCATGCCCTGCTCTACCTGGAGGAAATGTGAAAGGCTGTGCTTGGTTTGTGGTAGAATGAGAAACTTCCTGCTGAGAGTCTCCGGAAAACAAATCCAGCCCTTGTGGGACACCATGACACTTCCTGTTTAACCCCAGGTAGGCACAGCTTGGTGGGTTGCAGCTCAATACAGTATTTCTCTGTAGACAACCCGTTATTCTCAGAGAGGACTGTCCTGTGAAGAACAGGACTGATTTGACCAGGAGTGAAAGTGTGTGTGTGTGTGTGTGTGTGTGTGTGTGTGTGTGTGTGAAATACCAACAGGGCCAACAGACATTGATGATAAATAGGTAGATGGATAGATGATAGACAGCAGGGCAATTCCATTTAGAGGACCTTTTTACATTTCTTGTTAAATCCCTATTGAGGGTGGTTGTACTGTTTTTACTTAAGCATTCCACTCAGGTGGAGTCAGGGAGAACTTCTTGTAAGATGGAAATTTTAATACGTGTGTGGTGCATTTTAATCAGATCACTTCTAAATACCTGTGAAGTGACTGGAGAGAAGAGTTAAATGCATGTAGAATGCACATACTAATGAGATGCTCTTTCCACCATACATTAAGAATCTTGATTTTAAGTGTTAATGCCATCATTTGTTCTGGAGGAAACCTGGTCCCCAGTTTATAGTGGATGTCAATAGGGAGATGCTCTGTCTCTAGAAAGACGCCAGGCACACATGCAAGCTCTTGTTTCCATAATGACCACCATCTTTGGACAGCTGTCTTACTGAACATGTATAATATGAATCAAAAGAACATTTTTTTCAGTGATTGTTATAATGGGGCATTTTCGATTTATAGTTATTTATATTGTGAGCAACTTTACAAGACCTGCCTAATGACAACGTATAACACAGAACATGTGAGAGAGCAAAAAAACCTGGACTTGAGTTCCAATCCTACCACTCCCTGTGTGGGCTTGACTTACATAGCATTTTTTTTTCTTATCTTAAAATGATGAGTTTAGGAAACGTTCTCTCTGTGTGTATTTCCTCATGAACTACTGACTATAATTTATAAATTAAGACCAACCTGCATTTGGAAGTTAAGACTCCTATGTGATGCATTTAAAGAATTGTGAGAATTTTTTTTTCTCTTTTCTTTTGTTTCAACACACAGGCACTACCTTGGTTCTTCTGAGTGGTCTTTGGGAACCCTTGGTAGTAGTGGAATGTGTGTTGCTCCTGCTTTCTGTGCAACTGCTCTCCTACGCATCTCCATGCACCGTGCTGTGGTTTTGCCCTGTTCAGTGGCTCCTCTGCCTAAAGCCAAGGGAGAGCTGAAATTCAGGAAGAATTGGGTCTGACTCCAGTCTATGATCTACACACAAACCCCATGAGTCTGGATGCAGAAAAAAATGCCTCCTCCTGCCACATAAATTAGCAGAGACTCTGCATCTTGCTTTAAACCCAGCCTCAACCCCAACTGCAGCTCAAGGAACTGTTACATTCAATATGTTAGGAGCTTTGGGTTCCCCTGGAAGTGTGAAGCTTGAATTAAGAAATTCAGCTCTTAGCAAGCAAAGTGTGCAAGTTACATAAAATTTTCAGAATGATTCCTAGCCCAGAATAAGATTGAATTATGCTCAGATCAGTGGGTTTCCTTCCACTTTCCCAGCTCCTCTTTCCTATTCAGCTTGCAGAGTATGGACAGTCAGTACCTCCTCCACCTTAGCCCCCATGTGAATTAGGCCAGACTTCCCCATGGGTGGAGAGCCAAGCGGGAGAGAGAGCGAATCCAGGCAGTGGGAACACCTAGTCACCATAAAAGGGGCTCTTATGGTAAGATAGGAATAAAACCCTGGTCTCTACCACAGCCTGAATGAATTATAGTCCCTATTTCTTAAACATCAGAGACGCTTTGAGATCACTGATATGACTTTCCAGTAAATTTAACATCATGAAAGGGCTCACTGTAGATCTGGGAATTGGGGTTTTGGGTCCCCAAAAAGGTAAATTAGATTGCTTCATGGTAAATACATAAATGAAGATTTTGTGATTATACTTCAGTGAAATGGATTTAATTGGCCTCTCTCTGTTGACTTGGATCTAAGTAAACATGGAACTTTGATGAGCTCAAGCCCTTGGTCCTAAATAGCTCAGGAGCAGTGCCTCCACCATGGTAGGTCCAGCAGGGTTTTTCCACCTCTGAGACATAGGGCAGTCAGCTACCCGTGGCGACACCTCTATCTAAGAGAATCCAAAATACAGTCCTGTTCACCAGGACAGGGGCTTTATTGTTGTTACCCTGAGTTCTTCTGAGCACCGAAGCCACTGTATTTTCCAGCCCTGTTATGGAAGCGTCTGTATTGTTTAGAGGGCTGGGTTTCATCATTATTATTAAAGTAATGAAATAATGCCTCGTTACCAACTCTCTGACAATGCCCTTTATGGTAACAAAACATGCATTATTCCATCTTTGTCTAATTAATATCATGTTTAATAGGTATCTCACTTCATGCTAGATTCCAGCACTCTTTTCAAAAGCAGCAAGCTTAAGAATTTTTACTAATTTAATTGAGAGCAGTCTTAAATTAATTGTATAATTAATCTTGTCAAATTAAGTAACATTTCATACACTACCTTATTAAAGAAACTTGAATATTTTAAATTGCCATGCTATTAGGCATTAATAAAGAAGTTCTTCTTCTGTATTGTTCTGCTTTATAACACAAAGAAGGTAATTGCAATATAAATTGCAATATAAAAGCTAATTTCTATAGTACATTAATAATTAGATACACATTATTTCCCATTATATCTTTTTTTAATTCAATGGATGATCTTTTTTTAAAAAAAAGAAAACATTATTCCCAAATTCTAGGATTTAACTATTTTATTGATGATTCGTTTTAAAACTGGACCTCGGGATATTTTTAGGAGTGTTCCAGTGGAACCCAAACATGTGGTTGTAAACTGAAAAATATCAGCTATCCAGAACTGGAAACTTTTATATCATCATTGCTCTGATGTGTGTGAAAATGCAGCCTATTTGTTAGATATAAGGGAAGGGCCTGATCGTTCATAAGTGCTTGGGGATTGCAAAACACGATGTCCTCACATCGGAAGTCAGGGGGCTTTTCTCTATAGAAAATCGGGTGACCATAGGGCAGTGCAGGGAAACAGGGATTCTAAACTGGAGATGAGACTTGGGGTGGGCAGGAAGGAATGCATAATGCCTTATCAATATTTTATGAATAGACAGAGCTGTTTCTCAAGGTCAAAACCCATAATTTCTTAACTTCTGTGAGCGCATACATTTTCATAAGTATTTGTCCTAATTTTAAGTTTCTGGGTAAGTGCCTATGTTAACTTCAGGGAGCCAGGCTCATGCCATATACCATATCCTCCAGGCAAGGACTCTGTGCTAACATAATCCAGAAACTAGTTTATGCACATTTCCAGACAGATTGAGCCTATATCTTATTTATTTATGATGCTTACATATTAGTATTTATGACAGACACCCAAAAGATTGATACTGAGTACTTTGGACCCAAATCCACAACTCTTAGTGGGCATTCAAAAATCCTTTGTCAAATAAGCCAATTAAGTACAAATATTCATTTTTTTTTAAATCTTGCTAATGGCAGGATCTAATACAAATCTTTTCTTTTTTTAACTAGTAATTCTCTAGATTTACTTGGTAGTGCTGTTATGTGAAAATGGCCAATTGGCTTAAGGTTTTATTTTTTCCTTTAGAGAAAAGTTTAATAATCTCTATCAAATTCTGTTTTCAAGAACAATTTCAGGGCAATAGAAAAAAAAGTGTCAAACTTTTTTTTACCATGCATTTTGAAACAAATCTGTTACATGAAAAACGTATCTTCATGGGCTAAATTTCTCCTGTTTTTACCAATGTCAGTTTCTGACTATTGTACCATTCTGTCTGGTTGTCATAGTTTCTGTTCACAAAGGTTTTCACTGTTTCTTCTGAGCAAATGGTAGGAGTTCATCTTTCTGCCTTTTGGGGGTGAGGGATGGTCTCTGGCTTATGAAATAGGAGAGAAGGAGAGTCACACCACCTTTGCCAATAGTGTGACTCCTCACATTCCCTTTTTCCTGCCTTAATGCACCTGAAAACATGAAATTGACTCACCTGGTTCCCCAGGGAAGCCAGCAGTAGTGTGAGCAAGGAACAGGGGGGTGCTCTTTTGAGTTGCTGGCCTTGGGGTTGGTCGTGATAAAACACACGCCGCACATCTCAGCTGTGTGATCACATCCTTGAACCATGCGACAGTGAACCCAAATAATCCAGAATGCGGGGGAGAAGGTTCACTGGTCTGGGGTGATGGGATGGTGAATGGGATTTTTAAAAGCGCTTCTACTCGATTCATAAGTTTGAAACAAATCTCTCACATTTCTATGAATTTCTTTTTGACAGCTTAGAAGATTAGGTTCGACTAATTAAAAAGATTTGGGATTAGAATATGTGTGTGGGTAGAACTTGAAAATGGTTAATTCTTAATTACAGTGAAGGCGTTCTGTGAAAGGGTGCTAGGGCATAGATGGGGGTTGTTCTAGTCAATGGTAATTTTAACAGTGTTTTACTGTTCACAGGTTATACTTACTATAGTATTTTCGGTAGTGCAGAAAATCACAGAAGATAAAGTTTACATCTCTTTTTATCAGGCTAAGAAGCCAGTGTTAACCTCAGTATGTTCCATTGTCTTTTCTTTCATTTAAAAGAAATTTCATGTTTAACTTTGAGATGGAAAGTATTTTCTTAAATTATAAAGCAGAAAGGGCCTCTTTTATCACTTGTTTTTCTCTTACAAGCAAACCTACGGTTGAGATTATCCCATTAATATGTCCTATTTTTCTATCTTTACACACATGTACATGTAACTATCTATATTGCTGTAATGGCTTAGATATGAAGTGTCCCCCAAAGACTCTTGTGTTGAACGCTTGGTCCTCAGTGCAACAATGTTCACAGTGGGGATTTGAAGGTTCTGACCTCATTGGTGGATTAATCCACTGATAGCTAAAAGGACTATTGGGAGGTTGTGGAAACTGTGGGAGGTGGGACCTGACTGAAGGAACATGTCACTGGGGCATAGCCTGGGAGGGTATATATCTTCTCTCTGGTCCCTTCTGGTGCTAACACTCTCGCTCTGACCCCCCACCCCCTTCCTGGCTGCCCGGAGTGGACAGCTTCCTTCTGCCACACCCTTCCACCATGATGTTTCTGCCTTGGAGCCAGACTACTATGGATGGGCACCTCTGAAAACCATGAGCCAAAATGAATTTTTCCTCCTTTAAGTTGTTTATCTCAGGTAGTTTGGTCACAGGGACAAATTTAGCACAATTATCTATCAATGTTATTATGTACTATATATAAATCCACATAAATTTGTGGGTTTTTTTTTTTTTTTTTTAGCAGGATGGATTCATTCAGAACATATTCTTCAGCTCTTAGACAAAACCAGGCCAGTGCACAAAATGCTCTCTCTTGTTTAAGGGCTGTATAGTATATATTTTATATACTAAAGGTGTGCCTCCAAGTTATATGTTTTATATAAAAATGTTTCTTTTGTTTGTTTTTTACTGAACGGTCCATCTGGATATGGATATTCATACTATCATGCCTTTGAAATCTTTTTATTTTTCTTCATTGAATAATGTTGTCTAGACTTCCTCTCAATGTGTGAGCTATTTTAAAAATGCACATGTCCTACATAAAAATTTCAGACTGTCCTTAGATCCCTCTCCACCCTCCCCTTCCCCATAAATAGCGGAGGTGGTGCCACATTGTCCACAGGTGCCTCCCAATTGTAAGGGAAGGGCCCAGGCCTGTGGACCTCAGTCAGGTCTGCCTCAGCAGGGCTGAGGGCACCACGTTTCTATCTCGGTGGGCGGTGGGCTGCAGCGGAGCCTGCTCAGGGCGGGCAGCCCGGCTCCCTCCTCTCAGCTTCTCTGTCACAAGTAGACTTGTTTGTCAAGGTCCTCCTGCCAGGAGGAAAACTCTGGAAATGCCATCAGCGATAGGATAAGGGCCAGGAATAAGGATCAAGATTCAACAACTTCTGCTCACACAAGAGTTAAACGTGTCCAAGTCTCCAGTTTTCAACAAGAATTGACTTTAAATGTTTCTAGATAGCACTATACTTTGGACTAATATCTGCCCTCTGGTTTAAGGTATGTTATTTTATGGTTTACAATACCTTTTTATTTTAATATAATTCTTTTAATTCAGCTACAGCAAAAATATATTTGTACCGGTTTAGGTGTTTTTAACACAAGTAAGAAGTCACCACTACCACAATCAGCAAACGGAATTGTCCTATCACCTTGAAGATGCCCACTGTACCCGATGCTAGCCCCCTTGTTTATCACATCCTCTCCCAGCCCTGAAACCACGGCCCGTGCTCTCTTCTCCATCCCTAGACCTCTGTCTTTTCAAGGGTGTCGTATAATGGAATTGTTTGGCATGGAATGTTTAGGATCTGGCTTCTTTCACCGATCAGCAAATGCATTTGATATTAACTCAGTGTGTTTCTGGTATTGACAGTTTATCACTCCCTATTGCTGTAGACAAGAGTACAGTTTAACCATTCATCCAGTGAACAATTTTTTTTTGGATAATTATGCAATTATGAGTGGAACTGCCATGAATGTTTGTGTACTGATGTTGACATGAGTGTTATTTTCGCATCTTCAGGATAAATAACCAGGCACAGGATTGCTGAGTCTCATAGTAAATGCATGCTTAACTTTACGAAGCACTGACAGTGTTTGCCCTGTTTAGGTGACATTCCATATCCCACTAGCGATGTTTGACAGTTCCATTTGCTCTGCTTCATTGTTGGCATTGATATTGTCATTTTTTCCCGTTAGCCATTTTAATAGTTGTGTAGTGGTTTTTATCAGGAGCTAACTTTCCCATTTCCTTAAGAGCTAATGATGTTGACCATCTTTCCATAGGACCACTTGTCTTCCTTTTATCTTTTTATCTACTTTGGTGGAATGTATTCAAGTTTGTGTCTATTTTTAAATTGAGTGGTTTGCTTGCTATCAAATATTGAGCATTCTTTATATATTGCTACAAGGCCTTGGTTGGGTATATGAATTGCAAATGTCTTTTTGCAGTTTGTAGAGTCTTTTAATTTCTCAATAGTTGACGCAGCAAAAGGATTTCATTTTAATGAAGTCCAATGCAGCAGTTATAATATGGTTTGTATTTTGCGTTTCATATCTAAGAACTCTCTGCCTAACAAAGATTTGCTCCTGTTTTCTTCTACAGTGTTGGCTTTATACGCAGATGCATGGTCTATCAAGTTAATTTTTGCATGAGGTGGAGGTAAAAATGGAGGTCCATTGTTTTACATACCAGTTTTGATATCTAGTTTTCCAACAATTTGTGGAAAAGACTGTTGTTCTTCATTGAATAATCTTTACTCAGTTTTCAAAAATCAATCAGCCATATTGGTGTAGGTGTGGGTCCTCATGTGGACTCTTCATTATGTTCCCATTGGTCTGTGGAGGTGCCCCCGTGCCAGTACCCCCTACCTTATTCATTTAGCTGTATAGTAAATCTGAAAGGGTAATTCATGTCCCCCAGATTTATCCTTCCTTTTCAAAATTGCTTTGGCCATTCTCATTTCTTCACTTGGCACATAAAGTTCACACACACAGAGAAAACTCCTACTGGGATTTTGATAGAAATTGTATCAACTCTGTATATCAGTTTGGGAACAATGAAAATCTTTAATATGCTGTCTTCTAGTTCATGAAAAAGGTGTGCTCCTTTGTTTTCAGCACATTGATCTTGTTCATGTGTTCTTAGATATGTTTTCAGAAGTGTTAGTTTTGGAGCTATGGTAATTGCATATAAGAATTCGGTTTCCAACTGTCTTTGCTAGTACTGTATATAGAGGTACCACTGAGTTTTGTATGTTGACCTTGTGGCCTAAGTGCTTACTGAATTAACTTAGTTCTAGGAGATTCTGTGCAGACCATCAGGTTGCCTGTGAATGGGGACAGTGTGACTTACTGCTGTGCAGTCTAGGTGCCTTATCTTTCTTGTTCCTCCTGCATTGCTTTGGGAGGAGCATGAAGTGGAAGGTTGCCTGGCTGATAGGAGGGTAGACATCTTTGCTTTATTCCTGACTTTAGGAGGAAAATACTCAGTTTTTCATGAATAAGCACGAAGTAAGCTGTGCATTTTAGGAAATGTCCATGATCAGGTTGAAGAAGTTCCCTTTTATTTCTGGTTTCTTGATTGCTTTTTCTTTTAACTCATGAATGGATGTTGATTTTTTGTCAAATGATGTCTTCACATGAATTGATATGTTCATGAGCCATGAGATTTTACTTGTTCAGACTGCTAATACGGTGTATACCATCGATTGATTTTCAAATATTGAACCGTTACTGCATTCCTATGATGAATGCCAATGAACCATGTTATATACTTTGTTTGTATATTGATAAATAAATTTTCCTAAATTAACCAGTAAAATGGAATCAACCAGTAAAACCACATGGATGCAGAAAATTTTTAAGGGTTCTTTAAACTATGAATTGAATGTTTTTAATATTTATAAATCTATTCAGGTTATTTCTTTCAAAATGTATGAGTTTGGACAGTTAGTAGTTTTCAAGGAATTGGTCTTTTTTTTAGAAAGCCATTGAACTTTCATTTTATTTCTTAATTACCATAAGAAAAAATAATCAAATACATAATTTAGAAATATAACTTTCTAAGACTTTAATAGGTTCTTGTAATGAGGAAGGAACAGGAAGGAGACAGAATTATTTGGTGGCATTTATACAAATGCCAATAATGAAGACCCAGACTGGATTATAGAAGTGGGAATAAAAAGGAGAGGATCCATTAGAGAAGCACTAACAAAATTAGGGATTTTGTGTGCATGGATCCATACATGGTATCCTCTTATTATATGTTTAATGGCTACAGAGTGTAGGGTTATGTTTTCTTTTATTGCTAATTTTGGAAATTTGTATCTTATCCTTTTAATTTTTTGTCGGTATTGCTAGAATTTGTCCATTTTATTGATTTTTTTTAAAGGAACCAACTTTTTTATTGGTTGTTTCTTATTGGTTTCATGTTTTGATTTCATTAACTTTTGTTCTAATCTTTCTTATTTATTTTTTTAAGTTTTTAAAATTTGTTCCTTTTAAGTATACATTACAGTAGGATGTATTTTGATATATTATACATATATGGAATATAACTTATTCTGATTAGGATCCCATTCTTGTGATTGAACATGTAGAGTTTCACTGGTTGTGTATTCATATTTGAAAATAGGTTATGTCTGATTAATTCTACTGTCTTTCCTACTCCCATTCTTCCTCCTTTCCCTTCATTCCTCTTTGTCTAATCCACTGAACTTCTATTCCCTGCCCCAGCCCACTATTGTGTGTTAGCCTCTGCATATCAGAGAGAACATTTGGCTTTTTTTTTTTTTTGGATTAGTTTATTTCACTTAGCATGACAGTCTCCAGTTCCATCCATTAACTGACAAATGCCATAATTTCATTCTTCTTTATGACTGAGTAATATTCCATGGTGTATATATACCACATTTTCTTTATCCATTTGTTTGTTGAAGGGCACCTACATTGGTTCCATAGCTTAGCTATTGTGAATTGAGCTTCTGTAAACATTGATGTGGCCACATCACTATAGTATGCTGGTTTTAAGTCCTTTGGGTATATATCAAGGACTGGGATAACTGGGTCAAATGGTTTTTTCATTCCAAGTTTTCTGCAGAATCTCCATATTGCTTTCCAGGGTGGTCACACCAATTTCAGTCCCACCAGCAACCTATGAGTGTACATTTTTTCCCCACATCCTCACCATCATTGATTGTTACCTGTATCCTTGATAATTGCCATTCTGACTGGGGTAAGATGGAATGTCAGTGTGATTTAAATTTGCATTTCTCTAATTTCTAGAGATGTTGAACATTTTTCAGATATTTGTTGACCATTTGTATTTCTTCTTCTGTGAATTGACTATTCACTTCCT
Organism: Marmota marmota marmota; assembly: GCF_001458135.2. Classification (NCBI taxonomy): domain Eukaryota; kingdom Metazoa; phylum Chordata; class Mammalia; order Rodentia; family Sciuridae; genus Marmota; species Marmota marmota. The sequence continues at coordinate 10,904,311 of NW_025999983.1, forward strand.
TTGGCCATTTATTGATTGGGTTATCTGTTTTTTTGTTGTTAAGTTTTTTGAGTTCTTTATCTATGCTAAAGATTAATGCTGTATCTGAGGTGCAGTGGCAAAGATTTTCTCCCATTCTATAAGCTCTCTCTTTCTGTACTTGATTGTTTCCTTAGCTTTGAAGAAGCTTTTTAGTTTGACATCTTCCCATTTATTGATTCTTGGTTTTACTTCTTGTTCCCAAACTGACATGATAGAGAGTTGGGCCTACATATTCTTCTAGTAGGCGCAGGGTCTCTGGTCTAATGTCTAGGTTCTTCATCAGCTTTGAGCTGAGATTTGTGCAGGGTGAAAGATAGGGGTTCAATTTCATGCCACTGCATATACATATGGATTTCCATTTTTCCCAGCATCATTTTTTAAAAGAGGCTACCATTTCTCCCATGTATGTTTATGATGTCTTTGTCTAGTATGAGATAACTGTCTTTTTATAGATTTGTCTCTGTGTCTTCTTTTCTGTTCCATTGGTCTTTGGGTCTGTTTTTGTGTCAATAAAATGCCTTTTTGTCATTACAGTTCCATAGTATAATTTAAGGCCTGGTATTGGGATGCCTCCTCCTTCACTGTTCTCACCAAGTATTGATTTGGCTATTCTGGGCCTCTTGTTTTTCCAAATGAATTTTGTGACTGATTTTTCTATTTCTATGAAGAATATCATTGGGATTTAATAGGAATTGCATTAAATCTGTATAGTGATTTTGGTAGTGTGGCCACTTTGGCAATATTGATCTGCCTATCCAAGAGCATTGGGAGATCTTTTCATATTTAAGGTTTTCTTCAATTCTTTTTCTTTAGTGGTCTGTATTTTTCACTGTAGATATCTTTCACCTCTTTTATTAGATTGATTTCCAAGTTTTTTTTAGGATATTAATAATGAAATAATTTTTTAATTTCTCTGTCTGTTGATCATTGGTGTATAGGAATGGAATTGATTTTTGAATGTTAAGTTTATATCTTGCTACTTTGCTGAATTCATTTATGAATTCTAGAAGTTTTCTGGTAGACTTTATGGGTATTCTACATATAGAGTCATATTGTTGGCAAACAGGGATAATTTGAGCTATTTTTTTCCTATTTGTATCCTTTTATTTTTTTTTCTTTTGTCTAGTTGCTCTGGCTAGAGTTTTAAGGACTATGTAGAATAGAAGTGCTGAAAGAGGGCATCCTTGACTTGTTCCAATTTTTAGAGGGAATGCTTTCAATTTTTCTCCATTTACAAAGATGTTGGCCTTGGCTTTAACATATATAGCTTTTACAATGTTGAGGTATGTTCCTACTTTCACTAGTGTTTTCTTATTTCCTCAGATTTGCTTTAGATTTATTTATTCTTATTTTCTACTTTTTTTATCATTGAAATTTACTTATTTAAGACATCCTTATCAAATATAAGCATTTAATGCTAAGAACTTCACTCCAAGTACTGCTTTGGTCTCATTGTACAAATTTGGATGTTTTATTTTCTTTTTCTTTCAATTCAAAACATTTTATAATTTCCACTAAGACTCCATACTTGACCTATGGATTATTTACAAGGATATTTTTAGTTTGCAAGAGTTTGGAAATGTTCCCGTATCTCTGCTTGATCCTAGTTTACTTCCTTGATAGTCTGGTAGCCTACTTTCATGACTTAATTTCACATATGTTAAAATGTTTGCTCAAGCCCCCAGGTGAGATCTATCTTAGTACTGTCTAAAGTGTATTTGAGAAAAATGTGTGTTCTGCTATTGTTGGGTGGAATAACATGTACAATTCATTGGTTGATGGTGATATTCATTTATTCTATATGCTTTCTGGTTTTTTGTCTTCTACTTTTATAGATTTCTTTCAGAGTAGTGCTGAAGTCTTATAAGTATAAATGTGGGTTTGACTATTTCTCCTTTAATCCTTTCATTTTTGCTCCTTGTGTTTTAAAGATATATATGCATAGGGAACTATTATGTTGTCTCATTAAATTGATACCTTCGTGATTGTATATTTTTTTCTTTGTCTCTTGTATTTTTCTTTGCTCTAGAACCTACTTTTTCTGATATCAATGTCACCACCCAAACTTTCTTTTAATTATGTTTTTATGCTATCTTTTACCTACCTATATCCTTATATTTAAAACAATTTTATTATAAGCAACAGTATTTGAGTCATTACCTTTATTCACTCTGAAAGTCTTTATTTCTGTATTTTAATTAGTGTTTTAGACCACTAATATTTACTATACACACTTCTATATGATGACATTACTTAATTTGTTCTTTCTGTTCTCCCTTCCCCTTTTCTCCTTCTTTCTGTGTCTTTTGGACATTTTCTAGACTACCACTTTAATTTGTATTGCATTTTTGCCATATCTTTTTGCAAGGATGTTTTAGTAGTTGTTCTGGGGCTTATAATATACATACTTCAATCTACACCTTCTCCTTAGAATGAATGTTTTTCCAGCTTAGCTGAGATATTCTGATTCAGGGACTTTCATGAGGCTACAGTCATCCCGTTATTCAATTGAGGTCACGAAATCAGCTTCCAAACAGTGTCTATGGGGGAGGGCAGGCCACAGTTCATCTCAGCTATGAGAGAGAGGGCCTCGGTTTCACTTGTGAGACTCTCTGTAGGGCTGCTCATGATGTGTTAGCTACACCAGGGCCCATGGTTTGTGTGCGCGAGAGGACCAGTAATGTAGGAGGTGACCACAGGGATGTGCACAGCCTATGTAGGCTATGACCTCACTGCCAGCTCCATCACACAACGCTCCCCAGCCCTGCTGAACATCCCCAGTCAAGGTTGGGTCAGTTTGCTTAAGCCAAGCTCATTACTGCTATAGTCCCATTGCTCATACTGCTGGGAAGAAGCACATGGTTTTAAGTCTGCGCATTTATCCCAGCCATTCGGTAGTTGAGAGAAGTTCAATCTATTTCCTTAAAGCTTACAGAACAATAAAAGTAAGTAAATAAATAAGTAAACGAGAGCCAAGAGAATCCCCCAAATTGTGGCATCTATGGTATTTAATTCATTAATGCTTTCCACACGTACACAAAATGTAATGACAGTAACCCTCTTTGAAGTAGCCTTGTTTGAACAATTTCTAGGAACTCATAGCGAGTAATTGGGACTCCACTTTATTTTTCAAAACCTACCAGTAAGGCTGGCAAATTCATGTGTCTGGAAGTCACCCAATATTTCCCGCTTTGGTGTTCCCATGGAGTCTGGATGCGAGATCCAGCTCCTTAGCACCATAGCTATTCTAGTACAAGTGAGCGCCAAGTATGCTGGTCTGTCCTCTTGGTCACTAATGATATTTGGGTTGGAGCTCAGGAGTTGGGGCCGGACAACGGAGTGGACACTCAGTGGTATTTACTGAGTTCAGTCCATTCTGTTGGAGCTGCAGATAAAGGGGAAGAGAAGGGGCAGCTATTGAGGCTCCTAAGGGTCATAGCTGGTATCATTCATGGTTCTGTGTGTTTTGTAGTCCCTGCGCCATTTTGTTTGAGCTTGCATGTTAAGCCATACCACCTGCTTCACAAGGGTGTTTGTGGGCGAACCGCCTCAGGCCTCAGTACCTAGGCCGTCTGTGTGAACCGTCTGTCCTGTGCATCGAATGTTGCTCATTTCTTGCAGCCTCCCTGTGCCAAGCATTCAAGACCTCACCGCTGCTTTTCTCTTATTAATGTGGCCACAGGCTTCATCTTACTTTCCTTCTATTTTCTTTATTTAGCCACCTAATTTCCAGCTATTTTTTTTAAAACCACTTGAATTTATATTTTGATAAAAAAGGTCAGAATAAAAGGAAAGGATAAAAAACAGAAGGAAATAGATTTGTAAGTCTCATAAGAAAGCCTTTGAACAGTAAGGATGTGTTTGGAATACTTGAGAGTTCTGCAAGCTGTGCTAGCAACACATCCAACCCCATAGAGGCCGCGTCACCAAGACTCAGAGGAGTTCAAACACATCCATGTGGCCATCAATTAAGTATGAGGCCCCTATTCAGGGAGCTTAAACATAGATCAAATTAGCTTCACTTCTTTGTCTAATGATTTCCTGTGGTGACAAATACTATCCATAAGTGATATTTAATTTGCTGTAATTAAGTTTATCTGATCCCAGAGATGGCCACCTTCATATGCTTCTGTGTCTAGTGACATCTATAGTAAGCACTATACCTTTTGAATCACAGCCCCCCAATAAAACATCTTGTGGAGTTTTGAATACCTTTTAATAATCTATTTCATTAAAAATTAGTGACATAGTAAGTTGTTATTAATCCAAGCGCCCTTCCTCAGCACTGGTAGATACTGTAAGGCTTACAGGTGCCAGGTCAGTTGAGACCTCCTTGTGGTAGCTGATGCTATTTGGTTTTGTATATGAAGAGTCCCCATGTTTTCTACCAAACTGCTTCTCAGAGTGGTACTTGTATCCACCCCGTCTTTCCTGTTCTGGGATTCACAGTGAACAACCTTTCAGCAATGTCTTTTCAATGAGAGGTTGGGCTCCCAAAACCAGTGCCAACTTTTGTTTTGTTCTGCAAGACAGATGAGAAGAGACCATTCAAGGAGTCTCATGTTCTTGTTCTGTGACACATGTTGGAATTTCTCCTACCTACTTTTTGAAAAGAAGGTAGCCTACAGTAGTCAGAAATGTCATAGTCTCTTTTTTTAATGCCAAGTATGGCTTCCATGTGTATTTGATATATTTCCATTATATACAGATGGTTTCATTAGCTCCTAAGGATGGCAGTGCACTGAAAACGGCTCACTCATATCTCCTACTGATGTGTCACCAGCAGTGAAGGAAAGAACCAATCTGCCTGTCATTAGGTATTGCATAGTAAACACACCTCAAAACTCACAGAAGAGCAAAACCATGTTAGGAAGAGACAAGTCTAGGGGAAACATCACCATGACAAAACTAATCCTTCATTTGGGCATCTACTGAGCAATGATAAGGACACTTTATAGGATATTTTCTCCAAACTGAACAGTAAGTTGTAGACTGGTTATTTCTGTTATTCTGTAGTGCATGAACTCCTAGTGGAAAGTTAAGAACTCTTGTATGTTTGTTTTTGATTTTAAGAGGCCTCAAGAAGTGAAGGTAAGATTTTTTCCCATACAAATTTGTCTCCTGTAGTAAATCACCTATAGATTCTGATGGAACAAAGGAGAAATTCCCTCACCCCTTTTCATTGCATGAGACACCACAAGGAAACTATGAAATGAGTTCATATATGCTCTGAACTTCTGGCAGATTCATCAAAGGCATAAAAATTCACCAAATGAATACTTCTGGTTCCCTAGCATTTTGAGGGCACAGGTAGTAGCTGAAAAGCTGTTTGGGGATGAAATTGGAAGCTGTGTTCCATAGCATTTGGGGCTGGCTTACAGGAGTCTTCTCAGCACCCAATATGAGAAAGCTCAGCAGTGACAAAGGAAGACTTGTGCTCTGGGTTGTGCTTTCTCTGAAGGCTCCTAGAGAAATGGCATCACCACTGTGAGAACTTCAGTCATATTTCATGAGCTGCTTCTTCAGGAGGCAGCATTTGATAGCAGATGCGATTCAACCATGTGACCCAGGCTACACTACAAACTAGATTAGGATTTAAAAAAAAAAAGTAAGGAGACATACAGGGACAACTCTGTATATAGATGTTAGTAGTGGGAAGAGAAGATTGCAAGGTGTATGATAATTTCATGGACTTTTTACATTTTTATTTCTACAGATTTGATTAGTAATAATAAATTACATTTCTAAAGGAATTTAGAGTTCCTCGTACGGTGCCTAATTTGATACTCATAATTCTGTGAGAGCAGGTATTATTATTGCAATTTTATAGATGAGGTGAAACAGAGTAATTTAAGAGACTTGCAATAATAAAATTGTAGAGCTAGAAAAGAAATTAAAGATGATCATTTAGTTTGTGAAAGATTTTTTTTCTTTCTCTCTACTTGGCCAAGAAACATTTTTCTTTCCAACTAGACTGCTCATGTACAAACTTATAAAACAGATTAAGTGCTATTTAATTTACTTTCCAGTTCAAATTTATAGCATTTTCTAAATATAAAATAAAATTAATGTTATAGCAATGAGACTGCTTTGAAAATTTCAAAATGTGAAATTGGTTATGAATGTCAGCAGGCATGTTGTATTTTTCACAAAATCCTTCTTTACTTCCTTTATTTATGTATAAGTTGCATGCATTTCCTGTTTCCTGTTTATTTTCTAATTTTTAGTGTACAGAACTAGAGATAATTGTCATTTGCATTAATTAGAACTTGTAGGTGGTAACCTATTTTTTTTCTTTTAAATTGACTGCCTTATGATTTCCAAATTCAAAATACTCATAATTGAAAAAAACTTTATTTCAAAGCTGAATCACTAACAATCTCCAACTCTTACTTTAGTCCTGCTTATAATTATGAAAATCAGAAAATGTCTCAAACATACCTTACAATTTTATAATCTTGCATAATTTGAGGCTATCCACTGCTAGCTATCACACAACTTACTGTGAGGCTGCAAAAAAAGATCATGCAAGAAATAAATGCAACTCCAGCCTCTCTTGGCAATGAAATATTCATGCTGGGACTTCCAGGAAAAGAGGCCAATTGAACATGTCCTTTCATGATATTCCACTAAATAATAAGTGGCTAATTTAAAAAATAAAAACCCTCAAGGACAAAGAGGATGGGTGAAGAGGGGGAAAAAAGCCATTAGGAAATATCACAGAATTCTGAGAAAACAGAAGACTGACTGAGGGTTCGTAATGATATAACAGAAGGAAAAAATGAACCGCACATTTCTTCAAGGAAGAACAAAAGCAATCCACCACACAAAGCCATAGAGAAGCATATGTGCAGGGAGAATGGGGTGAGGTAGAAAGTGGTGGTAAGCTCAAGGTTGAATGCAGAGGGATGAACTGAATGACCATGTACGGAAAGGTCAGATACCCTCTTCTCCTCCACTCAGCCAGTGACAAGTGTGCCCTGAACTCTGTGCTCTGGAAAAGCTGACCTTGGAAAGCCTGCACTTGGAAACAGCCAGTCCTGTGTGAATGGCTGCTGGTGGTGGAGGGGGTCTATTGGGCAGCAAGTATTCCTTGGACCGTGCATATGTGAAAACACAAGCTGATATTTTCTTCATTCTAGAGCACAGTTCACTGATAACAAGCTTGTTCTGGTAAACAAGCTCCTCCAGTTGTCCTCTTAGTGGCCAGTTCTTTCATCTGGATGGTAGCCAAGAGCATGATAGAGTGTAGGAGAAGCTCCCACATGGAACACAGAGGCCACCATTTTTAACAATCTCAAAAGAGGGAACAGGGACAATCCAGAGTACAGAAGTAAAATTCCAAACATGCTCACTGATATTGAAGTAGAAAAAAAGAGAATGTTACTCCACTTTATGAAAAACAAGAATATTATAAGGAATATTCAGAGAAAATATTAATAGTCATTAGTCAGACATATTGGAAAATCACTCTAGTAAACATATAGAAAACTAAGCAAATTAATACAAAATGATTGCTAACCCCAATGTCAAAGTCAAAGGAAGAAGATGAGGAAGGCAGAAGAAGGGTAGGGAATAGGGAGATGAATCAAAAGGAAAGGGAGAGAGAATGAGGATCAGTAGTTACAGGCGAGGGGAAGAAGTTCTCTACTTGGCTTTACAGTGAACAATGCTTCAGGGTCAAAATACATTCAATCTTCAACAATGTTTCAACAAAAACAACAATGTAACTTTTCATAGGAAGAAAATAGGTAGTTAGAATTTTCGTCTCCTCCCTTAAAACAAGAAGCCAAAATTTCTAAAGTGAAGAGATTGTGAAATAGCATATTAGTAACAAGCATCTGGGGAGTGAGATTGGGAAAGGGTGAAACAGGGAACATTCTGTTTGTTATAAGATTTTAGAGCTATTTGCTTTTTTTCTTTCTCAACTATATGCATTCATTGCTTTGATATGCCCACAAACAAAAAAAAATCCAGATGTAAGGGCCACTCTGGAACTGGTAGATGAATGGCAAAAATTCTGTATTTTTCTGGGACATTTAAATAATTTGTAGAGACTTTGGAAGAAAATATTTGGGAAGCATAGAAAATAGAGTCACTAAAGCTCATGTACTTAGTCTGGTAAGATTTGCATCTTTGGTTCTTTGGTAACTATGTCCTTCCTTTATCTCATTTGCCCATCTGGTGGTCATTCAGTTGCTTATGAGTAGGATGGAGGATTCCAAAGTGTTCCTGGGTCCACTGTCCTTGGTGTTTATAGACTCACAACATACCACGAAGATGCATTCAAATGCTTCCTGAGCAATGGGGTGTGATGACACACCTCTAATCCCAGCAACTAGGGAAGCTGAGGCAGGAGGATTGTAAGTTTGAGACCAGTCTCAGAAACTCAGGAGACCTTGTCTCAAAATAAATAAAAAAAATAAGAAAGGGGTGGGGATATAGCTCAGTGGTAAAGCACCCTGGGTTCAATCCCCAGTGCCAAAATGGAAAACAAAATGCTGCTTAATACAAAAACTCTGGTCCTAGTGAGTCATCTTCAGGGAAGCGGTTTGCATTTTTGACAGTGATGTCCTGGGTAAGATGGGGTAGTCCTCTTCATAGTCATCTCAATATTGGTCATGGTGCAACTATTATATAGAAAAACTCATCTACTAGTAGATACAATGACATTGCCATAGATAATTCATCCAAACAGCAAGTAGGAAATCAGGACTGCAAGAGAAGGGACAAGGATGTCTACATATTGGCATGAGAGAAGATCTTGTGTAATAGTAGAAGACTGGATTGATCACAGAAAGAATGGGGCCATTGGGCATTTGATAAGAATAGTGCTACTCAAGAGCAAAGAGGGAGGAGATCCAAAACATGAAGGAGAAGCAGGTCAAACCCAAGGTCATCTTCAACTAGTTTCTTATTTTTCCTAAGAGTTGCTTTCAGCATCTGATTCAAAGCAAAGTTTCCCTGTAAATCTACACTGTAACATTGAATAAGGAAGTTAAGTATAGTATTCCAAAGCTAAAAAACTGTGACCAGTACAGACCACGTGTCACATGTCAGATACATCCTCCCTGGGGGCAAAATGCTGCTCCCAGGCTGTCCTCTGAAGCATTATCCATCATTATGAGTTTTCTGAACTTACAATAAATTGTGTCATTCCCAATAGCAAACTGGACATTTTTCAGAAGGGGGGGGGAAGTTGACACTAATAATGAGCTATAATCTTCCAAGAAAATGCATTTAACCATTTTGTTGAGTGGACAATTTGTTGGGTAAATAATAGAAGGAATTTGAAGTGAGGCCAAAAGTGATAAACTATTAAAACCTATTCTTGATCATCCGAGAAGGAGTGCAAAGAGCGCACATGCGCGAATTGTTTCAATAGGCCACATTTTTGTATGTGGAAGAAACTGAGATGCATTTCCAGACCCCAGATTGATACCCTAATCAAAAGTCCTGGTCCTGGGATCAGAGTCGTGCCTTCATACTGTCCAGCTCTCCAAGTGCCTCTGGGCGACCCTGGGCAGGTCATTCAGTGCAGACACGTGTGGCCTCATCTTCAAATGTGCTTGTCCTTGGGGAGAAGATAAAGGAATAAAGGAAAATTCGACTAGATTGTGGAAGATACTCTGTTGTCTCTAGTTAATGAGGAAGACTAAACAAATAAATTTATGCCATGCATTGCCCTTCAGATACACACACACACACACACACACACACACATACCGGTCATAATATACATATATGTGTGTGTATTTATTTATTTACCTGAGATTAATTTCTTATTATGGATGATACAACTGGTAATTTTGACCTTTTGGAATCTTGCTACTTTGATAAATTAATGAACCATTTACTTCCTACTGCTCCTGACTCTGCAGTGGCAAAATCACAAGACCTAAGCCTCAACACTCACCAGAAATGAATGTCTTTGCTCTCAGAGAAAGCCATTACAGAAGTGTTGCTCTGTCAACTATCCCCACTCTGCAGGCTAGAGGACTCACCTCTGATCCGTTGCTTCTTAGCTGCACTTTGTAAATGCCGTGCAATTTTGAATGCATTTGGGTCTGTCCTGTGTCTCTAACTGACATTAGCTTTGGGAGAAAGGAGATAGCAGGGCGTTGTTATATCTTCCAAGCATCCAAACCCTTGTTCGTTGATGAAATCAACTGAAGATGATCTAGCAAAATTCAAAACACAGATCCCCTATGTGAAAAGGACTTAGTACCATTGAATAGCACTGAGACCCAATGAATTTAGAAAGGAAACATATATTGCCCAATGGCACCAACTGGGTACTTTTCCAAGTGGTTTTTCTCTCCATCAGTAAAGTGGCGTTGAAGACGTGCATTGGCCCCATTTCCCACCCCCAGTTTGTCATTGCATTTGAAAGTTGTCTGGGGCCAGGGAGTTCTGTCAACTGAGAAAGCCCATGGAAACCAATGCAAAGTGCAGCATGTGGGACCCTGAGGTAAATTTAGTGCATACTACTTTGTCCATGCTTTTAACCAGCAAAATGGAAGATGTAGAAGAACACATGTTCCTGTGTTGTTAGCCTCATACTCCATCAGCTCCAAGGAACCACTGCATGTCAGACATGTTAAATTGCAAGGTAAAGAGAGACTTCTTCAAATTGCTGAAACAGAGTATTTGAAAACATCTCTGGCATAATGCATTGCTCGCCATGAGCCATTAGTGGTCTTCTTCGAAAATAAAAATAAATGCCAGTATGTGGCCAGTGGGTTGTAAGTTCCTTGGGATTAAGGACTCCCTGTGAATTACTTCAGTGATGGATCAGGCAGATACCATTTTAAGGTTTCTCTGCTGTGACAAATCTCATTTTAGCTTTAAAATGCCTCGTGATTACACAGTACTATTTGCATGGTGCCCCTTTGAGCTTTTAGGTCGCTTATATTTTGTCAGTCAGTCCTAGAGTGTTATTTATTTATCTATCACTTAATAACCATGCAGCAGAGAATAATTTACCGGGCCTAGCATGGTAATTTGTACTCTAATTTCACCCCTGCTGCTGTAAACTTGAATTCAGCCACAGCTATGATTGCTAAAATGAAGATTTCTAGGTCACTTTTCAGCCTCTCTGGTTCCTGTCTTTCATCATTTCATCCCACTCCATCTTCTTCAGTGGAAGTATGGTTCATCAAACACATGAGCAAAGAAACATCAGTGGTTTCTTTCAAGATGTGGTGCATACTTGATAAAGGAAGCAGCATTCAAGTACTTATATGAACTTGAATTTTATGCTGCTCTACAGTATATTCCCAGGTTAAGTTCAGGCAAATATGAGAGGGTTTTTGTTTTAGAGGTTACTTCTAGAAACTTCTGCACTAGGAAAAAAAAACCAAATAGATAAAGAAAAAGGAATCAATATTACTGGGAAAATCAAATGCATGCCAGAAATAAGTAGTTGCTAGTGACAGGATTTATCCAACATGTCACATTTAAGTGGCATGGTCCTCTGAAAAGGGTTAGTTTTCATTTGTTCTCTTTTTGTATAGGAACTAGCCTTTGAATTGTGCCAAATTGAGTAGCATATGGATAGTGATTGGGCACATGGTTAGAGTCATCTGAAAACTCGCTCCAGTTGATATTTGGGAGTAAGAACTGCAGTGTGTGTTGTTAAAGAATTCACCACCAAGATGGGAGGCAGAATTCCTGAAATATTAAATCTTGGTCCTTTATTTTTCTAGACTCAGTTTTCAGATGCTATTGAAAAGGGAACCCTGGATTCCATTTCTCTCAAATTATTCAATATTTTCAGTGATAGGTTCTGATCATTTGCTTCTAATTGTGGGCTTTTCTTTTTTGGGGCCAAGTCTCTGGGGTCTCTGTTTCTACCATGTGGTCTTTTGAATGGTTGGAACAGATTTATTATGAGTCAGTCTTGTTACCCAAAAGGATGGGAATCTCATCTGCAAAATAATTGAAAGGAAGGGTCATTTCCTCCTTAAAAATGATAATTGAAATTTTTTGAATGCCTCTACTATAGGCAGTTTAGAACAGAGTGAATCAAGTTCTTAAGTGTTTTTGATGCCAAACACAGAGACCCAGGCCACAAGACCCTGCAGTGCTGCCTATTTATAAGTTACAGATGTGAGGTACCTTATAGCTTAGCAACAGCCCCTGCAGAGAAGTGGCCATCATGAAGAGTGGGAGGTCCTGAATTTGGAACTCATCTTCAACACTTCCTGGTTGGGACATTAACTCACATTTTCTAACATCTGTTTTATCATGTGAAATAAGCAAGAATAATACCTCTCTCTTAAATACATCATGAACACATTTTTAAATGCATAAAAACTTCAGGTTTCTGAACTGCACATAGTCAGCATACAATAAATGTTGGTTTTCTTCTCCCTAGGTAAAGAGGACTACTAAACAAATTGCTTTATGTGAACACGAGACATCTTTATTACTATTATGTTGCTTCAGGATTCGTATTTGCACAAAGGAGTTTTAAGAAAGGGAAAGAAATTTAGTCATTGTCTTACAATACCTGCCATAATATAAGCACACAACAAAAATCATCTTTCTCATCGAGTTCCAAACTTTTTGTCACTTATTAGCACAGATCTGGCAAGTCAAACAAAGGATTTCCTACCTCAAAGCAATTTTCTCTCTTTGCTTTGTCTTTCTTTCCTAACATCAAAAGTATCCTTTTGAAAGTTCATATACATGGTAAAAAGCAATACCAAATCTAAAGCTTTCTCGCTTTCTGGGGCAATAACGAAGATTGTATGCATCTGGAATTCAAAGGAAAGGATTAAAACAGTGTTCCATCCATCACATGGAATCTGCAGGCCTGTGTGTGCACTTCTCTATGTGGACCTGCAAGCCGGTTGTGATTTCTCTCTCCATCTTTACAGGAATTGACAGGAGGAGAGCGGCACTCACTACCATGTCAAGGCCAGTGTATACCACACAGTCTTTCTGGCATCTTCCTTGGATCCATCATAACTCTTAAAATTAGAAATCCAAGACTGACAATCCATATTAATCTTTTGCTGAATCATTTAAAATTAATTATTTGTATAGAAACAAGAAAGTTATCTAAGTGTGTTTTAAGGCTGTATTGCTTTTTACTTTATGGACTTTTTAATCTTGTCATTATAAGAAGCACACTTCAAAACAGGTGTTTTATTTATTTCATTGGCTTGCTCAATGGCTTTTTATAAGTGGTGACAGTGTTTTGGAAGGAAATAACATATGCAGTCTTTACATTGTGTCTGTTCTTCCCACACAGTTTCCATGTAATTCAGCCACATAATTTTGGATATTGGATTGAATTTCATGTTCATTATATATGTACAATTGCAGAATTTATAATTGACTTAAATGTATCAAGTTAGGCTACTCTTTTCATTTAAAAAATCATTGAATAATTTTTAACTATGTAGACACACACACACACATTACATAAGTACTTATTCTAACACCATAGCCTTCTAAATAGAAAAATAAAAATAATTCAGAACCATGATGCCCCTTTCCTGTGTAAGTCAGGTGTCTCTGCATGATTTTGGTAGCACTCCTAACATGTCAAATCCCATCCCTTACCATTGGGAAATTTCCATGAAGTCCAAGCATGATAAAGGCAAATTAGCATCATATGAGACTAAGCATTATAAGAAATATCAAAATGTTATCTTGTATTAGACTATATAGGGTATGTCGGCTCTCCATCTGGCCAGTCTAAGTTATCATATGGAACACTATTCAAAGAAACCTAGAAAAAGAGTAGAAATGTTTCAAGCAGATTTTCCCTATGAAACAATCTTCATAAATCTTATGTATTTTTCTATATGTAAAACATGAACTGGAAAAACCATAGAACTATATAAAGCCTTTGGGTATAATAATCATCTCCCAAATAATTAATGTATTTCAGTATATAGTGATGTACACTTTTCACAAAAAAAGTTAGGTTTAATAAATTTTTTTATTGTATCTCAAATGTGTCATGATTTTCCCCACTTTTTATTAATAAACATATGAGCCATGAAGCATGACATTAAAACAGGTGCTCATGAACCTACCACTTACTTAACCTTAGAAACAGCACAACCAAAGTTTACTAGCTTTCCTGGGCCCCCTCCTCATGCTGTCCTCTGCCTCCTTCTCAGAGGTAATTGTTGACCTTAATCTTGGTTTATTTTCATTCTCCTGTTCTTCTTTAAAATTTCATATATATTATATATATGTATAGTATATATATATTTATAAATCATGTTAGCATAGCATTTAATTTCCTCATTTTTGAATTTAATAAAACACTGTATATGTTTTTACCATCTTTTTCCATTCAAAATTATGTTTCTAAAATTTATTGAGATCAACTAATTCATCTATAGATCACTAACTTTTACTCACGTACAGTATTTCATTAAATGACTCTATTGCAAGGTATCTGTTCTTCCACTAGCAGGCATTGAGCCATTGACAGACTTTCTTATCACTTGCTGCTGCAAACAGCATCAACATTTTCCCTTCGTGCAGGTGTGCAAGAGTTCCTCGAGGCTGTTTATCTAGGAGTGGACCTGCTCCATCAGAGTGTTTTAGTTGAGTTCTGCAAAATGTAGATCCTGAGTTTATTCAGGAGGTTATTCCAGGCACCTCAGTGAGGGAGCGGGGAAAGGAGGTGGGGAAGGAAGGAACACCAGTAAATGGATCAATGAGTGGTTGCTGTGTGGGCAATTGGAACCAATGCTACTGAGAACCTTCAAGAGACTGTTTAACCTCCCTCAGAATCGCTCCCAAGGGCCAAGGAAGCCCGACCAATGCTCCTGCACATCCAGTCCCTCACTGCTCAGGGTCCTTCGGTGGGGGATTAGTGCTGATACTTCCAGCCTGATCCAAACATAAGCTGAACAATCCTGGCGGATGCTCGAAAAGCCCTCAGTGTGTGTGGAGCCTGCTCGTCTCACCTGCAGCTCACATCTAGAGCTGGTCAAAGCTGTGATGGGGCAGGGGACTGAGAGTCTCCATTACATGAGTCAGATCCATGTGTAATGTTGTAAGACAGTGGTAAGTTGTCTTCTAAAGCAGTAAAGCCAGTTGAAATTCCCATCAATGGAGGAGAAGAGATCCTGTCGCTGGACATCCCCATTGCAATGACACACTTTGAAACACCAATCTAGTATGAATGACAATAGTGTTTAAAAGTCATTATATATTTTTGATTTCTAATGAGCATCTTTATATGAACTTACTAAACAATCACACCTTCTCTGCTCCAAATGCTTTTGCATCCTTTGTCTACTTTAAACATTCCATATATTTTAAAATGACTTTTAGAAATGATATTATTCTAACTTTGACAGTACATATATGTGCAAAGAAGTTCTTAATTTTAACAAAGTTGAATTTTTCAATCTTTTGTGGATGGATACTGACTTTTGTATGTTTTGTTTAAGAAATCACTCCTGTGTCAAGAATATAAAAATGTGTTTGTTATATTGTAAATTTTCAATATTTTGATTTTAAAGCATAGGTATTTAATCTTTCTGGAATTTAACTCTAGATGTGTTGTAAAGGACACAATTTGGTTTGTTTTCTTATGAACAGTTTCCCAGAACTGTCTATAGGATGGCCCATCTTTTCCTATCCATCTTGAATGCCATCTTTGTACTGTCAAGTTTCCTGGTATATCTGTTTTCCCTGCACCAAAACCTCACCATTTTAATTACTTTAGCATTGCGTATAGTTTTGATATCTGTTAGGCCAAATTCTCTCACCTTTTTCTTCTTAAAGGAAGGTTTCTGCTACTATTAGCCCTTTTGCTCTTTCCTGTACACTTCAGATCTGATTTTGAAGCATAAAAACTTATGCTGGAATTTTGACTGCAATTCCCTTGTATCTAGATATCAACTGAGAGCAATTGACATGTTGACGATACCAAGTTCTTCTATTTGAATAAAGATTATCTTGTGATTATATTTCATTAATTATCTTGAAGAGAAGTTTTATCAGGTTTGCTGTGTTTTATTTTCCTCCAAGTTACCTACATCAGGTTAAGAAGATTCCTGTCTTCCCTACATTGCTGGAAGCCTTCTATTTTAGTTTTTTTTTTCTCTTTTACTCATTAATAGAGTGGATTATATTAAGAGCACTTCCAATGTGGAACAGCTATTATTCTGTTAGGATAAATATGACTTGTTCATGATATCCTGTTTTTCTGAGCAGTAAGTTTACAGGAAGAAATCTAACAATTTAACAAATCTAACAAAGAGGAACGCCCGTCTTTGCATTTGTGAAGTTCCAGTGTAGGGGAAAGAAATTGTTAAACAAATAAACAGCTTGAGATATTATGCACTGTCAGGCACTGTATTCAGGACAAGACATACAAATGTCACAAAACCAGAAAGACACCTGCTAGTCAACTGAGATAACCAAACATATCTTGCTCATGTATCTGAATATGACACTGTGCAAGAAATCCTTGCCTATGACCCACTGACCCTAGGGGCCAACAGAAATCGAACAAATTTAAAGAGCATGGAGAGACAACACTGCCTGAGGAAAATGGGAAGGAAATGAGAGTAGGATGAGTTGCATATGATAACCATGAAATGGTGACCCAACTAGATTAGAGTCATTCCTCAAGTTACTTTTCTTGGCTTCATGCTTCTTAAAGGTCTTCTTTGGACATTTTTTTCTTTATAGTTTACAGTATAAGTGTAAGCAGCACTAAAGGGAATTTGTTGCATTAATTTCATGGAATTACTATAAAATAAAAAACCTAGAGGGTAGTTATGCAGTCTTTTTTTAAAGTACCCAGCAACAGGACATCAGTAGCTATCAATATTTATAAACAAGTTTATCCTCCTCACATTAGCTATGAAATAAGTATCCCCTGGGCTCCTCTGGCTGTGATAGATAAACCAAGCATATCTTTCTACGTGGTGGCCCAGGATTCAGGAACTGCGTACAGAGGAAAGAGAGGGCATAAGTTCACAGCAGAGCCGAGCGGGGGCCAACCCCTGGACAAGACGTGATCAGATGAACACAGCGCGTGCCTGGCAGAGATCCGAGCGCGTTTTCAGCCAGAATGGATAAAATGTGCTTGGCTGAGAAATAGTCACAAGAACTGCCTGGACTGAACTGGCTTCCATTCCTAGCTTCCTGTCTCATCAAAAGGAAGCGAACCACTGAGTGCCTTGGGAGGAGGCTCTTTAGCTTCGGGGAGCACCGAGATGACTCCAGAGACCCAGAGAGGCCCCTGTGCAAAGTCTTGCAATGCAGGGTCAGTTTTGCCTGAGGTGTGTTGACAGTTCTAAACTAGAGAGGCTGCTCTGGGAGCAGGAGGGACCAAGGTGCCACACGGAATGTCCTGTTGTTATCTGCCAGCATTCTCCAGAGAAGCAAAATGCCTACAACGCAGTGATAAGAAGAGGCTGACCCTGCCAACTCTCTCACATGATTATGAAGGCCAAGGCATCCCCAAATAAACTGTAAGCTGGAGGAGGAGGAAAGCCAGTGGTGTGATTGGTCAGAGCATAAAGGCCTGAGAACCAGGAGGGCTGATGGCACACCCCCAGTTTAAGCTAAAGACCTGATAACCAAGGAGGCCACTGGTATAAGTCCCAGAGTCCCAGGCCTGACAACCTGGAGCTATGATGCCCCAGGGCAGGAAAGAGAAGACAGTCTCCTCACTCAGGAAGAGACAGAGACAGAGAGGTTTCCCCTTCTTGTACCTTTCTGTCCTACCAAGATGCTCAACAGAAGGGGTGATTCCTGCCCAGAGGGGTGAGGGCAGATCCTCTTTGCTCAGTTGACTCAAATGCTAACCTCTTCTAGCAGCACCCTCATGGACACACCTAGACATCATGTTTTAGCAGCTATATAGGCACCCCTTTGCCCAGTCAAGTTAACACATGGAGTTAACCATCTGGCTTATCGACAACCCCTGAGCCTGGGCTCCAGCTGCCCCTCGGGGAGACACTGTGATCTGGATAATGGTGGCTGGGTCTGCTGGCTTGATGAGAAGACACACCACGGATGGAGACACTTGGAGTCGGGCGAGGATGAGGGCACCCAGTGTCAGTGCATTGAGAAAAATTGGTGCTGGGTGGGGGCAACAGAGGCAGGAAGGGCCTGGATTGACTAGAGAAACAGTCTGCATGTGGTCGCAGGGCAGCTCCTAGAACCCCTGCTTGCTTCTGTTAAAACCCTGACAAACTTTGCTCAGCCACTGTGCCTGTCTCCAGAAAGAGACCTCAGAGACATGACCCAGAAAAGAAAAAGCCATAATGTGAAGAAATAATGTTCAGAGCGTATCACTGCAAATACTGAATAATGTGAGAGAAATGGAATTCAGAGTTCCCTTTTAAATCACATCTGAAAACTAAGTCTAGGGGAAAAAACAAAACAAAACCACCAAGCTTTGATATTTCAGGAATTGCGCCTCCCGTCTTGGCAGTGAATTCTGAGTTTGAAGTCAGACCTACCTAAGTTTAAATTCTGCATTTGCTTATACTAATGGTGTGGCTTAGGTACATTATCAAACTTTCATTATCCTTGGTTTTCTGATCCATATACTCCTATCCCACTGGGTCATTTTGGGAGTATGAGCCAAAATAATTCACATCAAGTACTTACAAGAATACTTAGTCAAGAAATCATAATTTTTAAAAATCATCCCATAAATGACAGGTCATGTTCATCACAGGTGCTGGAGGAAGGTGCACAGTGTGGTTAGGTGTCTGTTGAAGGGGTGGGAGATGACGGCATGGTGCTTGGGGAAGGAGTCCTGGGTCAGGAATCCAGGGGTGAGCTCTGTGGAACACTGAGCCACAGAATGCATCTGTGCGCTTGGCCTTCTCCTGCCCTCAAGCTTAGGAGGGAATGTAGCATAAGAAACACAAGGAGGGTCCGTCTAGATTTAAAAAGCAGTCAAAGGTCACCTGATCCTACGTCTGTCCAGTGTTGGCACCGCTTGTGATGCTGTTTTCTCTCTTCAGCTTAGGTGTCCCTAGTGAAAGGTGGCTGTAAACTGGTCACATAGCTATCTCTTATTGATGCCAATCTTGAATAATTAGAAGATTTTCTTAGATGAGCTGAATTCACTTTCCTGTGACTTAACCCGTCACCCTGGAGCAACACAAAATGAATATCTTCCTGCTTCGACATGTGTGCAGCTATTGAACGAGGCTCTTCCCCCCTAGTGTCGGGGATTGTGAGGAGCTGGCTCACAGTAGAGGGGGGAAAAGAAAACCTTGGGCAAGACTCTTATTACTAGAGCTGTTTAAATTGATTTATAGGGGACGTTTAATGAGAACAGAAATTGAAATTGTACTTGACTGAATTCAGAGCAGTGAATTTTTATTAAGCAGCCAGAAGGGGTGCAAGATACTTTCAAGAATAAAGGATATCAACCCTGCCCTTAAGGAGCTTAAAATCTGATTAAGTTAGCCACACTAATGAAGGAGCTAGAAAGCTTGAGCAAAGACCACAGCTCAGATTCCACCACAAAAGACTACCTGCAAGTCTAAGCTTGTGAAAGCTAAAAGCTACATTTTTAAATTAAGAAGATTTTTTTATTTCATTATTAAGGCACTTTATAGGCATTGTAGAAAAACCAGAAAATTAGCAAAAAGGAGAAAAGTCTAGAAATATCTAACCTCACTACCCAGATACAGCTACAGTTAATCTTGTATTTAAGCCGGGGGGACCTTTTCTATAGATTTATATGGATTTTTGTGGAATGGCACTCTTCCTGCTGTTACATAAACTACCTTTTCACAACATTTCTTTTGAGTATTTATAAAAATTGATATTCACATGCAATGTCTGATAACTAAATAATATTTTGTTGAAAGACTATGTTGTCTTTTATTTACTCATTGTTTAGAGTTGAACATGTTGGTTCCTTCAGAATTTTATGAGTGTCATCATCTTTCTTTAGCTGAGTCTATATATGGCCTTAATTCTCTCCTTGAAATACATTTCCGGGTGTAGTAGGACTGCCAGGTCAAGGCATGTGCACATTGTTAAGCCTTTTGGTAAAAAACACCACATGGATTTCAGGAAGATTGTCCCACTCTGGGGAAAAGGTGATAATTTATCCATCATTTACAGAGGATGTGAGCATTGTTATTTTTTAACATCAGCTGATTTGACAGATCATATGTCATTATTTTAACTGAAGGTCTTTGATTACCAAACGTAAAGGTCTTTGCATATAATTGTCCGTCACTTTCTTCACAAAATGGCACTGTTTAAATAGGTTATTATTATTTTGCATTCAACAAATGTTTTTGAGCATTGACCCTGTGCCACAGAGCTTGGATGCTGAGGATACTAAGTGATCAGGACAAATACCACCACTGCCCTGGGGCTACCATAGGCTGGTACGCTCTTATGTTCTTATTGTTAACATGGGAAGGACCAATGCCTGTGTTCTTTTGTTCTTTTTCTTACCCTCTGTCATCTGGAAGTGGGCATGCATGTGTAGGCAAGAGGGTAAGTGGAGTGACAGAGGATTCGGATCTACTGGTCCCTGAAGGTCAAGGAGTGAAACCCCTTCATTTTATACATGAGGAATCAGAGAAGGCCCCGAAGAGAAAAAGACTTGTCCAAGCTCGTGATCACTTTGGTTATACATCCAGGAGCAGATCCTGGAAGGAGGGCAGCATCCAGTTAGACAACTGGAAAAAAAGTCAGTCAGTCTCTCTCTCTCTCTCTCTCTCTCTCTCTCTCTCTCTCTCTCTCTCATTTCTACACTATACAAATAGCAGCTAACATTGGCCAGTTCTTGCCATGTGCCTAGGGTGGTACTGAGCACTCCTCATGCCCAAGTTCCTTCAATTCCCCTGTAAGAGAGGCCCAAGCATCACCCATCAAACCCTGGGCAAACCTGGGCTTGGATGACTTAAGCACAATGACCAATAATTATTTTTGAAGACCTATAACCTTTAGAAATCAAAGAAATCCTGTTAAATTGGCAGATGTTAAATAAAATCACAATACTCACATCCTAAAAGGTTATTCTACAAAGCTCTTCCCAGGTGCAGGTCTGGGGTCTCCAAAGCCACCACTGTACTGCCCCATCTCTAGCATGTTGCCGGGGGGCATCTGTTGGGTGAGGTGTGTAGGAGAAGGGGAGACGCCGGTGAATAGGCCTTGTACCTGTGCCATCAGGCTCTGACACCAAGGAGCAGCGAGTAGGGGAAGGTGAACCTCTGGTGACCTCCCCTGCCCATCTGTCACTCGCTTCTTCTCTCACCCTCCACTGTCCAGTGCCCCATCTTCCCCCATCCTCCACCCAAGGTGTCTGTCTCAGTCCTCTGTCCTATTAAAGTTCAAACGACATGACCATAAAGTGAAGAGTGATTCCTCCAGCCAGCACGCGGCATTTCACTCTTTTTGTTTTTTTAAGTGAAAATATTTTTTTTATTTTTTTTATCTTTTTTTTAATTGTTCAAGACACTACAATGATCTTGACATATCATACATTTGATTCAAATAGGGTATGAATTCTCACTTTTCCACGTGTACAGATTGCAGGATCACTTTGGTTATACATCCATGTGTATACATACAGCAATCCTAGTGTCAGTTGTATTCTGCTGCCCTTCCTATCCCCGCCTCCCCTCTCCTCCCCTCCCATCACCTCTCTCTNTCTGTGCCTTCTATCCCCGCTCCCTCCCCTCCCCTCCCCTCCCTATTGTCTACCCATTCTACTGTGACACTTATTTCTCTCTCTCTCTTTTTTTTCCCTTCCCTTCCCCCTCACACCGTCATATATGTATTTTGTGAACCCATGAGGGTCTCCTTCCGTCTTCCGTGCATTTCCCCTTCTCCTTCCCTTTCCCTCCCGCCTCTTTTCCTGATTTCATGGCAATCTTCTTCTCATGCTCTTCCTTCCTACTCTGTTTTGAGTCACCTCCCTTATATCAGAGAAGACATTCGGCATTTGTTTTTTAGGGATTGGCTAACTTCGCTTAGCATAATCTGCTCTAGAGCCATCCATTTCCCTGCAAATGCCATGATTTTGTTATTTTTTAATGCTGAGTAATATTCCATTGTGTATAAATGCCACATTTTTAATCCATTCATCTATTGAAGGGCATCTGGGTTGGTTCCACAGTCTAGCTATTGTGAATTGTGCTGCTATGAACATTGATGTAGCTGTGTCCCTGTAGTATGCTCTTTTTAGGTCTTTTGGCTATAGTCCGAGAAGGGGGATAGCTGGGTCAAATGGTGGTTCCATTCCCAGCTTTCCAAGGAATCTCCATACTGCTCTCTAAATTGGCTGCACCAATTTGCAGTCCCACCAGCAATGTACAAGTGTACCCTTTTCCCCACATCCTCGCCAGCACTTGTTGTTGTTTGACTTCATAATGGCTGCCAATCTTAGTGGAGTGAGATGGTATCTTAGAGTGGTTTTAATTTGCATTTCTCTGACTGCTAGAGATGGAGAGCATTTTTTTGTGTACTTGTTGATTGACTGTATGTCCTCCTCTGTGAAGTGTCTATTTAGATCTTTGGCCCATTTGTTGATTGGGTTATTTGGTTTTTGTTGTTGTTGTTGTTTAACTTTTTGAGTTCTTTGTATACTCTGGATATTAGGGCTCTATCTGAAGTGTGAGGGGTAAAAATTTGTTCCCAGGATGTAGGCTCCCTATTTACCTCTCTTATTGTTTCTCTTGCTGAGAAAAAATTTTTAGTTTGAATATGTCCCATTTGTTGATTCTTGATTTTAACTCTTGGGCTATGGGTTAAAACAAGTCAGGGCCTCAGACCAAAGGGATTAAGCTCTAGCTGCAGTTCCAGGCCCCTGCTTGCTCTTTCTTTGTCCCCTCCCTCCCTCCATTCCCGCCTCTCCTCTCTTCCTCCGCCCTCTCTTCCTCTGACTCTCTCTCACTCTCCCCACTGGAGCGGAACCTGTGGTGAAGGTCCCCTCATTCCACTGCCTCCGCAGGACTCTTGAGGACTCATCCTTTGGCTAGAATTCAGATGTTCCATGGAAGTGCGTGGCCACGTTCCGACCAGGATCCCAAGGAGAATGGGGTGGACCTGGAGGAGCAGATACTCAGCTCATGTGCCCTTGAGCCCCTCTGCTAGCCTTCTGCATTCCCATTTCTGCTCCTTCCCTACAAAGAGCAGCAGCTTCTGAGCCCTCTC
Organism: Marmota marmota marmota; assembly: GCF_001458135.2. Classification (NCBI taxonomy): domain Eukaryota; kingdom Metazoa; phylum Chordata; class Mammalia; order Rodentia; family Sciuridae; genus Marmota; species Marmota marmota. Next base: position 10,927,474 of record NW_025999983.1, read on the forward strand.
AGTCACCCAGCCCGTCCAGAGCAAGTGGCCATCAGTGACGGGCAGGCAGTGTGGCCCATCACAACTACACCTCAGTGAAGCCCGCCCTGGACCCAGCCCACCCTGAGACACCACGTCACAAAGGTGGGGCTCAGAGGATGGCATTGAAAGTTGACACTGACTTTCTCTGTGAACAAAGGGACAAAGGAAGGGTCCATAGAGGGAGAGAGAAAGGTAGGTTCGTGGAGAGCATAATGATTTGCTAGTTTTACGAATCTTATGAAACGTGGAGTACTTATTTAGACCTTATTATTGGTCTTATTTTATTCATGGTGCATTAAGAACTGTTAGGGCTTGTGACAAGCGAATGCTGGTATTTTAGTGTATTTTCCTCATCATTAAGGAGCTGTGATGCAGATTTCTCCAGGTTTCTGGTGAACGATGAACCCAACGCAGACAATCCTGCCACTCCACGAGAGAAACTGCAGAAATGAACTAATGCAAAGGACATGAAGCAGCGGAATGAGGGTGTGGAGAAGCAAGGGCGAGTGACCTCGAGCACAAATGTAACTGGCCTGCAGCGAGGCAGGAAGGCACCAAACGGTGTGAAAGTGCTGAGAAGGAGGTTTTCCTGGGAAGACGGGCGTTTTATGTTTGAGGCAGCTCTGGATTCTGAAGTTCAACCATATGGCTTCTTGGGAGAAGAATGTTCTGTATTTTCAGGGTCATAACTAAAAAATAAGTTTAAAACGGGGATAGTGGTCCAGGGAGTAACTGTCCTATAATTGATTCTATTTCAAAACCTGTAGGCAGCCAGCCACCCTCCTTCCCAGTGCTGGGCACCCTGGGAGCCAGGGAGCATCTGGAACAGTGACTGGACACCTGAGGCTGCAGTGGCTAACACAGCTCATGGGGCAAGAGGGCCAGAGAAAGAAGTGACCAGAGAGAAGCGCATCAGATGATTTGATAGGAAGGCAGAGGGGAGATTCCCAGGACAGGAGCAGCCTGAGTCTGGTCCCTGCAGGTCAGGTAGCTTATGAAAAAATATGGCCTTGAGATACAAAAAGACAAAGAGAAGCAGAACTGTGAGGACCCAAAGTCACGAAGGGGATGTGGAAATTGGTGCAGGGCAGTGCCACACTGTGCAACTAGAGGAACAAGCACGTGGGACAAGCCACCGACTGGGAGAAGATGGTCTCCTGCACAAATAGCCAAGAGTGTGTGACCAAAATGTGGGAGGATTCCTTTAAAAGCTCTAAAAAAATAAGTCTCCAATTGAAAAATTGTCAAATGATATGTGAAGACATTTCACAGAATAATAAATCATTTTAATCATTGAAAGAAAAGTTAAGAAGGCTTAAGAATACCAAGCATTGGCAAGGATGTGGAGCTGTTGAGTGCATACGCAGAGGGGTATGAGAGTAAGTGGGTACACCCAGTTTGGGAAATACATTGGCATTATCTATTAAGGTTGTATAGCCGTGTACCTTTTGATTCCATAATTTTATTCCTAGGTGTAAATCTAGAAAATCATTTGCGCAAGTGGCACCAATGGATATTTGTAGGAATGTTCCAGAAGCATTGTGCTTCATAGCAAAGATAGAAGGTGTACATCACCAAGAGAAGGAGGAAATTAAATTGTAGAATAGTATTGCAGTGGAATATTAAATAAAAGTGAAAAATCAATGGATGATAGCTATATAAACAACCTAGGCAAATCCTAAATTAATATTGAATGAAATAAATATGTTGCTTAAGGTTCAGGACTGTCCTAATGCATTCATTTTAATGGAGAGGCCCCCATAGGCTCAAATAGATATAGAACTGAATGAATTCAAAACCTAATGTGGCACGTATGTATTTTTAAGCAAGTCTTTCACCTCTCTGAGTATCTGTTTGCTCATGTCATAACTATATACTTCAATGATGTAAGACAGACAGGTATTTGTCCCATTTAGTTGTCTATTTTGGAGTTATTGTCATACCACCTGACGATAACTAATCTAGTAACATCATCCAAGAGGAGGATGAAAGTAGTAGCAGGACAGAGATCTTGCTGCTGCACATTAAGTTTGAGTGGGTTTGCTAAGACTTCTGTGGAGAGGAGATCGACTGGAACCAGGTCTGAAAAAATACATTCACTCAAGTCTACCACTGTATTTTATTCATATATAGAGATACTTATTATTATATTATTTTATTATATATGTGTGTGCATATATGTGTAAAGGTGTGTGTGTGTGTGTGTGTGTGTGTGTGTATTGTGGTGATAGATGTGAGTGAATTAACTAGGTGGAAAACTCCCAAATAGTAGCATTATCTTGATTCTTGTAATTTTCACTCTTTTGTCTACAGGCTTCAAGCCAAAGAACTCCATTGCTGATTAAAGCAGGAACAATGAAACTCTGTGGACCAAACCTCACCTGCTCAGAACTTTGGCACCAAGGTCTGGAGACCTGAGTCTACTGCTGGTCCTGGAGTTTCACAGCCAATATCCAAAAGGTAAATATTTGTGACTTAATTGTTGCCAGGCAATTCACAATTATACAAGAAAAGAAGAAAATTTTAAATAATAGAATTCATATTGTGATTATATTTATTTATTTATTTATTTATTTATCCTTTCCTGTAAGAACTTGGAATTGATCTATAGGAAAGAAATTCTCAATATCCCCCATTTTTTTCTAATACATGGTTCATAATGTTTTGAAATCACCTGGCTGTTCTCATAGGTCCTCAGGTATTTGAAACACAGTATTATTAGGAATCACGTTTTACACCCTGGTAGACAGCTCTGTGAGCAGATTGACCTCTCTATAGTATCACCAGCTGATTCAGACTAAGTACGAATAGATCTGTGGTTTTCTCCACAGAGAATTAGAAACTTTCTGGTTTTGTTTTGGTCTAATTATAGGTTTTGACTTTTTAAGGAATAAAATCAAAGCTTAGCCCCTGTACAGTCTAACGGAGCCATGCTTCAAAGTCCACAGAATTGAACAGGTCATCCAAAGCACCATGGAGCTAATGGGTGCAGATGCAGGTACCCTGCAGGTAAGGGGGTGCTCTCTCCCCTGTGAGAAAACAGCTATTACAGACATGTTCAAAGTTCAGTGCCAGAAGGATTTGAATACCAGCTGGTCTGAAAGGAATATGTGGACCACAAAGTTCTCAGGCAAAGAAATCTATGAAAGAGAAGAAACAGTTACCACCTCAGGGTGATAAACCAAACAAAATCCCACAATTACTGGGATTATTCTGAGAGTACAGCAGTCCTACAAAGATGGATTTCCTAAATTTCAACGTGGATGACCACATAATAGAAAAACATGTTTGGGGCCATGCTGAGACCAAGCCACCCTGGAAGATGAGACGTGAAGGCAGTGGGCATAGTGGTTGAGGGTATTTGGGGACTGGGTGTGAATTCTATCTAATTGACTGTGAAGAAGTTGCTTCTGTTCTTGACAGTTCAGTTTCTCTTTCTGTAGGTAACTCACAGAGTTATAAAATACTTAGTCTAGGATCTTGAGTATAAAACTTAGTGCTTGGCCAATTAAATGCTGAGAACACCGCGTACTGTCATGGTTAAGACAGAGCGGTTCACTGTAAGACAGACTCTCATTGTGTACTTTCCCCCTCTAAATTGTGCATGGCTCACCTCCTTTAGGCAAGAGTAGGGTTGCTCTAAGACCTTGTATTTCACAGGGATAATATCTATTTTATTAGTCTTTTTTATTTCTATATGATAGCAGAATGCATTACAATTCTTATTACACATACAGAGCACAATTTTTCATATCTCTGGTTGTATACACAGTATATTCACACCAATTCGTGTCTTCATACCTGTACTTTGGATAATAATGATCATCACAATCCACCCCGTGTCTTTTATTTCCCTTTAGTAAGTTTGGCTACATTTTCCTTTCTTCGCTTTTAACATAACTGAAACCAGCTTCCAGCTATCACTCTGTGCCCATCACCCAGATTCCATAGCTGAGGTCCGTTGCTTATCATTTTTGTGTCCACTTTCTGATATTAAACATCTGGCATCTCCCAGGGCTTTTCAGCTGTCCTAACACTTTGTGGTCGGGCATCTTTGGAAAACGAGCCAACATGTTGTTGTTTTAGACTGTCATTTATCCAGGGTTTTCCCACAAAGGCATAGTCCTGAAGTTTATCCTAGGATACTAAGCATGGCAGATATCAGCAACAGGAACTTTGGATTCCAATCACCAGTTCAGCTATGCTTAAAAACAAAATAATTTTCGTTTGGACAATCTGTTGAGCAATCTTTTGGATGATGAGTGAGTAAACAAAATTGTCGAGGAAATTTTAAAAAATCCCCCAAACTCTGGATAAAAAGTCAATAGAAGGAGATCTGTCTTCTCCATCGAGGTAGAAGGTGAAGCTACTTATTTCTAAGGCAAAGCCTTTGAACCGCTTCTTGTTTTACATAATTCATAGCCCCTTGCTCTTTAGCATGGGATTTGTGGCCGTGTACAAAGGTCACAGCTAGAAAAGTACAAAATGTGTAAATCTGAGGGTGGAAATTCTTTTCCCCATTACTTATTTATCAAACAAGTTGGTGTCAGAGGGAAGGCTGGGCAACTGTTTTCCCTTTCTTCCTCCCGTGCACATAATCATCTCTGTGTCCTACCTTGTTAACCTTTTCTGTTTATTTCCATTTCCCTGCGACTTCTTATTATAGTTGCCAGTTAATCACAAATATATTAAAAGATTTCTTTTTAATCTAGTCGTCTTCATTGCTTCACGATATCTACGCCAACAGCGTGCCGCCACTAGGAGAGTGCCCAATTACAGTCACGGCAGGGAAAACGGAGACATCAGCAGTAGACTATGCTTTTGTCTCAGGTATCAAATGTGAAAGCAAATTAGGTATCTAAAAATAAAAACTAAAATTAAGACTAATAAAATGGAGCTTTGACTTTTCTCATCACAGACTCATTTGTACTTAATGACACAGACTGACAGGATAGGTAATTGTTATAATCTCTCTTGAAATGGATTTTAAAAATGGCTGATCTGTTCTTCCTTTCAGGTTGGGTAAATGGGCACCAAGACAACAGAGAAATAAGAGCATTTTTGTGCAGTTATATATTAATTTGTTTGCAGTATTGACTTGCAAATAGAAGGCCAGGGAGAGGAGAGCTAGCCAGTGTTAGACACGGCAGCGTATAAATTCAGTCTTACATTATCTTGCTCACGGAGTTCTACGTGCCAGGTCAAACATCCAAAGATCAGAAAGAGAACACCAAAATGTTCAAAATTTTCTTGCCAAAAATTCAACCCATTTTGCTTTAATCAGAAAAGGGTTACTTAATTCAACTTGTAGAGTCCTTCTCTCCCCAGGTTTTACGTTTCTTCCTTGTGTTTTGCAGACACTCCCAAGTTTCAGGCACAGCTTATTAACATCTCCTCCCAGATGAAAACTCCTCACCTTCCTCCTCCCTCCCCAACCTGTCCTTCACCCTCTCTCCCCTCCAGCCCACAGCTACCACTAGTTGGTGGGAACTCACCTCTTAAGGGATAATAGCGCCATCTGAAGGCTGTTGCAGGAAACTGTCTGATCCCTGTGGTTGCCAGCACCTCATTTCTCCCCCAGGGGGTTACATCTCCTCACACACCCTAGCATCTTTTCTAAGATCTTCCTTAACGTCCTTGTTGCCTTTCCCAGCACCAACTCAGTATCAGGAATAAAATTTACTAATCACAAGAAATAGCATGGCTGTCTTCATGGAGTGTTTTTCTTTTTTTTCTTAGAAAAGCTCTAAGCTATTTAAATAGTGATCTTTTTTTTAAGAATAATACTTTGTGTTTATTAAGAGCCAAACCTTCTTGCACTTCACATACATTAATTTCACTCATTTAAGTGGAACTCATTGAAGAGCATCTTTTAAAATTCATATAATCCTCCCCTATTATTATATGTAAGGGTTGTTATTCCATTTGACTAGTACAAACTTTTGGGAAAAAATAAAGATAGAAAGGATAATTTATGAAGGAAAACTAAATTATACACACACAGACTACAGGAGATAAAAATGGCTATTGTAGTGACACAATTTGAAAGGCAACTGTCTTCTGCCTCCTAGCCTTATAAATAAATCAGTTAATAGACTCCTTGTTCACATGAGTGAGTCCGCTCTGCTAGTTTGTCCTTTTTATTTCTCCGATCCAGCACCACCACGATTCAAATCTCTGTTGACAAGTGTTTATAAATGAATCAGAAATGCTGCATATATGTGGAATCAGCACGGCAAACAAGCAAGGGCTCTAGTTCCACTGCAAAAATTGCATACAAAAGAAACTCCCCTGCAAATTCCAGACACCAGCGAATTCCTGTGTATCCGGCAGCACTCAGTTCATCCAAACATTAGGCTTGGCTCGGGCAATGTTTGCAGGCTGGCTGAAAAAAACTCCTGTAAGACTCCTATGTAAGTAGATGGTACATGATCTCATCAAAATGTTTCATATGGTATCAGTATTTTGTTTTAAAAAAATTCTATAAAGCTGCCATTTGAGCAAAAGTATAATCTCCCAAGAAACAGCAGCTGCCTAAGTAAATTATTTTTGAAGAGATGAGCTGAGTAGAGAGAAGTAAAAAGTCCTCCTTTCAGAAGAAGTCCAACCCTCCAGACACATCCTGCTCTGCTTGGAAAAGCCACTAGTCATAGATGAGTGTCCAGTTTTGTCCTTGGAAATTTATCTTTCTTATAATGTGGATGACTTGTTCATTTACTTTTGATATTTAGATTTCTCCTTGCAGTCTTTCATTCCTCTGAAGACCACAGCAGGACTGATGTAGCTTCTTACTGCTGGCCTCTGGCCTTGCGGCTCCTGTGAGCGCTGCATAACATCTGGCATCTTCTAAAGAGAATTCTAGAATATCTGATCTCTTTTAACTTGGTTAAATTTTTAAATAACTGCATTTTTCTTTCAATTAGTCTAAGTTGTACAGCAATTTTTTCCCTTTGCTTTCTCTATGTAATTGTTTTTATCTGAGTAAAACTAAAGAAAGAGATCAATACAATTTCCAGTAATTGCTACCAGCTCCATCTCTTCCCCAACAAATGCAGATGGAGGACCGGGCCTTGAGATTTCAGAGCATGCAGCCACAACATGTAGTGCTTCTGAGGGAGACACCAGGCACAACCCCAAGGTAGTCCATGCCACGTGGCTCCGAGGCCAGTGAGGAGCCACCAAGGGTGTCCACTGCCAGCAGCGAGGCCACAGATCACACCCAGTATCCCAGTGGTCCTCGATGGAAGAGACCTGCATGTTCCCATCTTTCTTTGTGAAGTGTAAGCCAAGTCTTTCCCACTATATTTTCTTTAACTTCTGACTTTTTCTATAATTTCAAACTTATAAAAAAAGTGCTAGAACAGTACATGAAATCCCCACATAGGCTTTTCCTAGACCCCACGTCTGTACCTGTTGCTCCATTTTCCTCTTCCTCCTCTTCCTCTCCCCTCCCTCTTTCCCTCTCTCCTTTTGAAACTGGAAATGTCAGGACCTTTTACCAGCTACTCCCATCCTTTAATATTGACTTCCTAAGGAAAAGGACATCCTCTTCAATATGGAAAACACAACGATCAAAATCAGGAAATTTTAGGATAATGCTGACACGATGTATTTTCTAATCGGCACTGCTTATTTATATTTGTTGATCATCCCAATAGTATATTTTATGGAGATATATAAATAACACACACGTATTTACATGATACACATTATACACACACATCTCCCAGTTCAGGATCTAATTGAGAAGCGTGCTTCACCTGACAGATCTTCTTCAGTCTTGTCCTGACCCTAACCTCATGAAGAATGCTGCCCCGCTATGGTGTAGAATGAGTCTCAGTTTGGATTTATCTGGGATTTCTTCACTATTCAATTCTATTCTATGCTATTCTCAGGAATACTACTGGAGTGTTGTGTCTTTCTCACTGAATAATACTAGAAGGCATATGATATCAGTTTGTCCCCGTGTTGGTGACAGTAACTTGGATTGCTTGGCTCAGGTGGTAACCGAAAGCTTTGTTCCCTATAAGGTACTACTTTCCCTTGGTAAATAATAAATAGTTTGTGGGGAGATATCTTGAAACTATGAAATATCCTAGACCCATACACATCTCACCTAACAGTTTTAGCAATTATTCATAATTTTCTACCCTTTGCCCTTTGATATTTATAATTTGGCATTGTACTGTAAATGGGAGGCTTCCCTTGCCCTGTTTGCTTGTTCATTTTCTCACTTATTATCAGTATCAGAGGAGACTTGGGGGTTGTTTTTGTCAGTGGATTAAAATCCATGACATTCATTATTTATTTAGATTCTTAATTTGTCCCAGATCTGGCCAGAGAGAACTCCTCTGGGCTGGATCCTGGGTCCTTTTGATGTTTCTTCTGTCATTCTCTGAGCCTTTCTTAACTTTGTGACACGAAAGAGTTTCAGAAACACTGTGTCCTGTCTGTGTGCCATCCCTGGACTCTTCCTTTCATTCAGGGAGCTCTGGTCCTTTTGGAAGAGAATGGTATTTAGAAACCAAGACCAGCATGGGGTGTGCTCATCACCACAGGTGACTCCCTGGATCCAGGTCCCCTGCTTATTAAGATTTGGAAAAAACACACATAAACACACTTACACAGACACCTGTGTTTGTCTTTACAAAGCTCCGAGTTCACACTGATGCCTCCGATTCTAATTCAATACCACTGGACACATTCTGTGTTTTACTATTATAATAGGAAACTCTATTCCCCAGTGAAAAACCTGCCTCATTATTTTTAATATATGCACTCATTTGTTCAAGTCTAGAAAATACAAAAAGTACTTTCACAATGGCTAAACCATGATACTTCAAAAAAGCAAATCTAACAAGAATTCAATTTTTATTTTTACCTTTCTTTTAAAGGTAACACATAGAGTAAAATATTCAAACCTGAGTTATCAAATTCAATTTTCTTTCCTATATGCATATATCTATGTAAACAATACAGAATGTATTCAGCTCCTCATAAAATCAACTCATACTCCACCACCATCAAACCTTCTCACCCAGAAACAGCAACTTGCCTGATTTCTTTACAGCAAGGAGTCATCTTGCCTAATTTACATTAATGCAAATAGGATTTTACAGAACGTAGTCTTTTGTGTCTGACTTCTTTTGCTCAGCATTGCATTGTCGAGAATCATTTGTTATTGTACGTATCAACTCTCTGCTCTGTTAATAAATAATTAGTATTTCCAATGGAACATTGAATATTTCCCATATATGCCACATATATACTACACTTATATATACACTTATCTGTCCATCCATTGAGGTCTTGGGGTTTTTGACATTATGAATAAAACATCTAGAAATACTCCTCTAAAGATATTTTTATGATCATATATTTTCATTTCTTTTGAAAAAAAATGGGGAAGAGTCGAATGCTGGGTCCTAGACATATGAATCTTTCTCCTTGTAGAAACTATCAAAATGTTTTCTAAAATGGTTGCACCACATGCTCTCCCAGCATCCATGGAGAGTTCCAATGCTTCACTGCCAAAATTTGGTATTTCCAGAATTTTAAATTTCCACTATTCTTGTCTCTCCGTATGAGTGGTCATCTGCACTTCCTTGAGGAAGACCCTTATCACATTTGAATGTGCTTATGGACATTGTGTATCTTTCTTCTTGAAGGGACTGTTTAAATGGTTTGTCCATCTTATATGATGATGATGTGGTTTTAATTGAAGTAAAATTGAAGCTATTGAAGTTTTTCTATTTTCTGGAGATAGATCCATTTTGAAAGTACAAACATTGCAAATTTAATTGCACTTCCGTGTGTGGCTATGGTTTTGCCTATTCCTTTCCTTAATAGTGTTCTGGGATGAGCAAAGGTTTTAATTAGCCAGAGGTGGGGTGGTGGTGCATGCCTGTAATTCCAGAGGTTCCGGAGGCTGAGGCCGGAGGAGCAAGAGTTAGACGCCAGCTTCAGCAACCTAGCAAGATCCTAAGCAACTCAATGAGCCCCTGTTTCTAAATTAAATATAAAAAAGGGCTGGGATATGGCTCTGTTGTTAAGTGCCCCTGGGTTCAATCCTCAGTACCATAAAAAAAAAAAAGAAAGAAAAGAAAAGAAAGTCTTGTGATGAACTCTAATTTATTATCTCTTTTCTATTGTGATTATTGATTTTCCATTCTCTCTATGAAGTTGTTCTCTCCCCAGTTTGAAAACAACATCTCAAATGTTGTTTAGAAACTTATATTCCTGAATTTCAGCTAGAATTAATTTTTTAGTATGGAATGATGTGGCAGTGAGGTCCCTTCATTTCCACACTGGTGTCCAGTTTGTCCAGTGCCCTTTGTTGAAAAGACTATCTTTTCCACTAAATTACCTTTGCATCTTGGTCAAAAATTAAAGACAAAAATGTGAACAATAAGTAATATCTTGTATATGTGTATTTCTGGACCCTATTTTGATCCAATAATCAATTTGTCTATTGAGCAACTAAAATTATGGCAACTAAATTACCAGACTTTATAGTGAATCTTTCATTCAGGTATGATAAATTGTGCATCTTGCTATTCTCTTTCAGCATTGCATTCCATGGTTACATTTCCATATAAATTTTAGAATCATATTTTCAGTTTTTACCAAAAAAAAGAGAAAGAATTAAAGAAGACAAAAAACCTAGTAGGTTTATAATCAGGACTGTGTGGAATCTATAGTTTTATTAGTTTCTTTTTCAAAGAGCTGAGATCTTATTAATTAATAGCAGTCTTCCAATCCATGAACACAGAATAACTTTTCATATATTTACATCTCTACAACTTTCAGCATTATTTGAAGATTTTAGTGCAAAGACCTACATACTTCGTACTGAACACACTTCAAGTTTTCACACAATTATAAATGCTATCTTTATTTCATTTTCTAAAAGTTCAGTAACAGATCTAGAGGAACACATCAAAATTTGCACTTATTTGTATACAACAGTTTTGTTAAGTTTACTCACTAGTAATTGTTTTACTCTAGTAATTGTTTTGAATATGTCTCTGGATTTCCTTAATACATATTTTATAAAAATGTGTTTGAATTGGTCATATTTTATTGAGGACTTTTGTATCCATGTTTTTGATGGATGGTGGTCTTGTCTGGCTTTGGTACCATGTTTATGCTCACCTCATCCCTTATCTTGTATTTTGGGAATGGTTCATTTAAGGTTGTGATTATTTCTTCCTCAAATATTTGTCCTGGAATATTCTCTGGAGAGAGGTTTTTAAATATAAATTCAACATTTTAACCAATATAAGCCTCCTAAAATTTCTCTTTCCTCTTGTGTAAGTTTTGTGACTCTTGAGGTATTTACCAATTTTAAGGTAGTTGCTCAATTTTCTGGTAAAATGTTGTCAATATTCTCCTTACTATTCTCTTCATACCTGTAGGGTCTGTAGAAATATACCCTTTTCATCCCTCATACTGTCCTTTGTACTTCTCTGTCCTATCTCACTTTCTGTCTCTCAATCTTCCCCTCTTCCTCTCTCCTTCTCCTTCTCCTTTTAGGCATTCTCTTTTCTTAGTCAATCTTGTTGTCAACTTATTTTCAATAATATTTTCCAAGAACCAACTTTTGGTTTGGATGATTTTCTCTACTATTTTGCCATTTTCTGTTCCACTGATTTTTTTTACTCTAATTTCAATTAAAATCATCTTCTGTTTATTTTGCTTTTTATTTGCTCTTGTTTTCCTAGTTATGAAGTTGATAACTTAGAGCAGTGACTTGACCCTTTTATTCTTTGGAACATAAACCTTCCAGGTTCATACTCAGGGCTCTTTAATCACTGCTGAACTTCCATCCCATCCATCTTAGCATGCTGGGTGTGCACTACAATTCACTTCAAAATATTTTCTAAGTTTAATTGTGATTAATTCTTAGTCCCATAACTTATTTAGAAATGTGTTTATCAATTTTCAAGTATTCAGTGTTTCCAAACATGCTTAGTAACATTGCAATCCTTTGGCATTTATTGAGACATTTTATGGATTTTAACTCAAATATTCCCTTTATACTTGTGCATTCTACTGTCCTGGAATATATTGTTCTAAATATGTGAATCTTTTAATTGGTTTAGGATGCTATCCAAGCGTTTTATATCATTTCTATTTATCCTATTATTAGCTGAGAGGAGAGGAGTAAATTTTTCAGCTATAATTATAAATTGGTCCATTTTTACCATTCTTGTCTCATTTTTTCCTTCATATGTTTTGAAGCTCTGGAGTTAGGTACACTTTAAGATTGTTATGTCTTCATGATGTATTGACATTTTATCATTAAAAAATATTTCTCCTCACTGGGCATGGTGGCACACACCTATAATCCTCACAGCTCAGGAGGCTGAGGCAGGAGGATCACAAGTTCAAAGCCAGCCTCAGCAAAAGCAAGACACTAAGCAACTCAGTGAGACCCTGTCTCTAAATACAAAATAGGGCTTGGGATGTGGCTCAGTGGTTGAGCGCCCCTGAGTTCAATCCTCAGTAGCACCCCCCCACCCCCGCCGCCGCCAAAAAAAATCCCCCTTATCTCTGAACTCTATGTAGTATCTCTTCGTTCTAGTATTCCTGAACATTTAAAAGTGTTTTTGATATCTATGAAACATTTCTGTTTGTGACTTTTTTAAAAAAATACAATTTGTATGTTATTAAGATAGGCACTCCAGCATTCTTATGATTGATGGTTTTTTAAAAATTTATATATTTTAACCCATGTTCATACTAAGTCATTCTTAAAAACAACACACAGCTGGGCTTTGCTTTTTAAATTCAGTCTTAAGATCTGTGCTTTTTTAAAAAACTCAGTTTGTTACATTTACATTTAATATAATTATAGATATGTTCATATATTTAAGTGTTCTGTCTTGTTATTTGCTTCTACTTATCCCATTGGTCCTCAGTTATTTTGTTTCTTCTTTCCTACCTTCTTTATCATGACTCAAATTTGTATTATTCCCTTTATAGCTCCATTGGCTTTTTAGCTATATTTTTCTGTCTTAAAAAGTTATTTCAATGGTTTCTTTAGAAATTGCACTATGCATCCATAACTTGGCCTATGACATTCCTTAATAAACTTTATAAATAGCTATTTCATTTTTGTGTAAGTATCTTATTACTATGTGATTTCACTGAACACTTTTACTCACTGATATGGTCTTATATACCAGTGTTTCACTTCTGCATGTTACAAACCCTATCACACATTTTTATTGTTCCTAATCTAATGATCACTAGTCTTAAAGATGTGATAAATAGTGAAAATAATTGTTATTTTATATTTGTCCTACTTTTTGCCATTTTATGATTCTTTTTTATTATTATTCCTGTAGTTCTGGACTTTTTGTTTAATATCATTTCCTTTTACATAAAACAACTTTCCTTAGCATTTTTCACAGTGCAGATCAATTAGTTACTGATTCACCCAAACTTTTGACTATCTAAAATTTTCTTTGTTTCAGCCTCGAGTTTTGAAAAATATTCCTGCTACAAATGAAATTCTCATGTTCCTTTCCTCTGTCCCTTCCTCATGTCTTATGTGAAACAGTTCATTTCTTTACCGTTATTTCTCTATATACATATTGTTTTTCTGTGCCATTTCCCCCTCTATACATGTTTTATTAAGCTACTCAGTAGATGTTATGGGAGGGACATTCAGAAAACAGGTGGCATCTCTTTTGGTCGGACTCTTGCATAATTGGTCAGTGATGCAGATGTTTGGCGTCTAGTGACCCTCTTCCCTAGCCAAATGCCCAAAATATTCTATAACATTGTAAACCTGATGTAAACTGGTCATCACCTTCATGTAGACCTCCCAACAAGTTCCAAAACTTCCAACTGACCCCACATTTTGACTCCTGTTGGCCTGCTCCTCTACCCCTGCCACCCTCGAAGTTTTTCTTCTGTGGACTTCTCAGTATAGCTACTGTACACTCTAGACCACCCGCCTGCAAGAGCATCCCAACTCTCAGTGTCCCTGGGTCACTGTGGCTAGAGGTATGTTTCCTATACCTTCTTAGTGCAGATATTTTGATTTGCACTGAGCACCTTCTCACCAGCTAAGGGGCTTGTTTTGTGACTACGGAGCAGTCTGACCTGGGAAATCCAGAAATCTTCTCTGCAATTCAGAAGGCTACAACCACGCCTTCTCTAACAAAATCTGAACTTCAGGCTTTAGGTGGGCCTGCTTTCCATGTCTGTCTTTCTTTGTCTACCTTTTTCGCAGTCCTAGGTTTCTCTTTAGAATTATTTTGTATCTTACAGTCTTCTATCATAGCTTAATCATTTATGTTATCTTCCTCTGTTTAAATTACTTGTGATTTCTGTCTCTTTAGTGGATTCAAATACCCATTTTTTGACTTCACTAATGTTTTTTCACTGGTGTATGGTTTATTGTTAAATCCATACATTACAATTTTCTTTTTACATTTCAAAATGATAAAATTTAAATTTTCATAGTTTTTGTTAGGTTTCCTTTTGTTTACTTCTTCTATCTTCTCTTTTACTTATTTATTCCTGATACTTTATATATCTCTATACATTTTGATTTATATGCTGAATATTATTAGTGCTGCATACTTGAGCTTCTGTATTATTATTATTATTATTATTATTATTATTATTATTTTATTTAAAGAAGGCTGTCTTTTGTTCTAGCATGATTTACACTGTTAATATTTGGTTGAGGACTTTAATATATTATACCTGGGGCTAATATATCCCTTGTCTTAAGGTACAAACTTTTTGAGATCTCAATCTTTATTCTGGATACTTGGAAGCTTGCATCTCTGAGCATTGTCCAAACTATATATTTTCTAACTTAGTTTTTCTTTTATGAACCCCAAGTGGCTCTTCTGCCCTGAACCTCATTGTTCTACAACATGCAAAACTTTGTATTTTTTCAAAGATTCAAGGTACCCCATGAAGTCCTCTGAGGTTCCTTCTCTACACAACTTCCTCCTCTCTGGGAAACTGTCCTCAACAGCCACCTCCTGGCTCAACACTAATATCCACTTCTCCACCAAAATAAATCACTGCTTTCTGATTGGCTCAATTCTGTGCTAGCTTTAGTCAATGTTGAAAAAAGCTGAAGTCAATGTTGAGTGTACCTTAAGATCACAACACTGCTCTGCATGAAAAAAAAAAAAAAA